>NC_057399.1:6948022-7311381 GCF_019320065.1 Cervus canadensis | reverse complement strand
TTTGATGGTTTTGGTCACCTGCCTCCTGTACAATGTTATGAATGAAAAATAATTAGTACCCTTAGTGTGGCATTACCATTTCAATGGACATGAACTTGGGCAAACTCCAAGAGATGGTGAAGGATAGGGAAACCTGGCCTGCTGCCATCCATGGGGTCGCCAGGAGTCAGACACAACTTAGTAACTGAACAACAACAGCACACTTAAAAGTCAGCTATTAAAAAAAAAAAAAAAAAACAATACAATTAAGTAATGAGTCAAATAGTTCAAAAATATCTCACCAAAGAAGATACATATAACTCATAAGTACATGGAATGATGTTGAACATTATTTCTTGTTGTTTAGTCGTTAAGTTGTGTCTGATTATTTTGGGACTCCATTAACTGTAGCCCTCTAGATTCCTCTGTCCATGGGATTTCCCAAGCAAATATACTGGAGCAGGTTGCCATTTCCTTCTCCAGGGGATCTTCTTGACCCAGGGATTGAACCTGCATCTCCTGCATTGGCAGGTGGATTCATTCTCACTGATCCACGTGGGAAGTTGTTATTCCTCATCCCTGATGCTGCTTAGTCACTTCAGTCATGTCCGACTTCGTGTGATCGTATGGACTGCAGACTGCCAGGCTCCTCTGTCCATGGTATTCTCTAGGCAAGAGTACTAGAGTGGGTACCATGCCCTTCTCCAAGGGATCTTCCTAAACCAGGGGTCGGACCCGGGTCTCCTGCATTGCAGGCATATTCTTTATTGCTGAGCCATCTGTGAAGTCCTTATTACTCATTAGGGAAATGTGAATTAAAACCACAATGCATTAAAAATCATTAAAATAAAGTTTTTAAAATGATTTAAAAAATCATAGTGAGATACCACTTAACATTCAAAGCAAAATGACCAAGAATATCAAGGGTTCACAGTGATTTGGAACCTTTATTCATTACTGATGAAAATTTTAAATAGTAAAGTCATTCTATAAACAGTTTCTTAGAGGTAAACAAGCCTTGATTATTCAGTGTCCCACTAATGGTTATTTATCCCCCAGGAAATACAGGCATGTATTTACATAAGGACATGTATATGAGCATTCACAGCAACAGTATGCATAATATCTAAAATTTAGAAACAGTGTAAAAACCTGTCAGCTACTGAATAGATAAAAAAATGTGGTATATGCATAAAATTAAATACTATTCTGTCATTAAAAGAAAAGGACTACTGAAATCTGCTGCAACTTGGATAAACCTTAACATTATGCAGAGTGAAAGATGTCAGAAACAAAAGGTGATATTATATGATTTTATTTATATAAAATGTCTATAAAAGGCAAGCTTTAGATGCAGAAAGATCATTTGCAGCCTAGGACTGAGGGTAGGACCAAGAGATAACTATCAACAAGCACCAAGGAATTTTTTGAAATGGAGGAAGTGTCCTATTACTGATTGCTATGGTTGTGTGTGTGTGCTAAGTCACTTCAGTTGTGTCCATCTCTGTGCGACTCTATGGATGGTAGCCTGCCAGGCTCCTCCATCCATGGTATTCTCCAGGCAAGAATTTTGCAGTGGGTTGACATGCTCTCCTCCAGAGCATCATCCCAACCCAGGGATCGAACACGTGTCTCTTATGTCTCCTGCATTTGCAGGCAGGTTCTTTACTAGCACCACTTGAGAAGCCCTCTTATTGTTGTACATCTCTGTAAATTCACTAAAATTTATTAATAATTGTGCACTTGTAAGTGGAATTGTGTGAAATGCCAATTATTTCTCATTAAAGTTGTAAAAAATACTAATGAAAAACTCAGATAAGGCTTGATTGTGCTTTTCTGTTTCACTTTATAGACAGCTATGTGTTTTTAAATTTTTATTTTATTTTGCATATTTAGCAGACTTGGCAAAATTATTTCTAGTTTGTAGAGGAAAAGTGAATCAAGCTTTCCTTGGGTTCTGCAAATCTATGATATCCTTCCTGGAGCTTCATGGCTCACAATTGCTTCACTTTTTAGACTGGCCAAGCCACAGAAAATATTGTACTTCAAGCCTTCATCCTATTGCTTGTGGTTCCTGACAATGTCTCAGCTTCAGTTTGTCTTTCTGGGAAAAGCCTTTTTGTTACAAACCCTCACTTTTATCCAGGCACCATCTCATCTCCCATATGGAAAGTTCTCTGACTATATTCTCAGCATGCTGTAGAAATCTCCTGCGTTTCCCTATGTTCCAAGCTCATAAGAGCCCTCTCAAACATGTAGACTTGGTTGCAGTCGCTATCCCTTGAGTTTAAAGACTACCTTGCTGACGTTTTCGCTGTTTGTTTATGGCATGCAGAAAAGCCATCACACAATTTTTATTGTCTGATTATTTGCATGGATGGTTTTGGAGAATAAGAAGTTAAGGGAATGTCTGAAGACCTAAAATGCATTCTGCTGTTTAAAAAATCTAATATTTATTTTTGTAGGTTTAGTGAAACTGTGTATCACCTTAAGATTATTTTGTTTTTATCAGAAGGTGCTAAAATATACATCATTTGACTTACACTCGCAACATCAATTGCTCAGATCATTATGTTTGCTCATTTTTTTTTTTTTTAAACCAGGATCTAGGAATTCTTTTGCTCCTGAAAAGGTTGACTGATCCACTGAAGTCAAGTAATGTGTCTTTATTCCTCTTCCAATGGGCAGCTGGGTTTGGACAATTATTCAGAGAAGAAAAGCTTGAATCATAATTCTTGAAAACAGGGTATTGTTAAAGTTTTATGTATTCCCAATACAAAGCCTCTGCAAAACTTTTCTTACAAAAGCAGTCTACTACGAAAAAGAAATTAACACACAAGATTTATTGTCTTTATAACTCATTTGGTGCATCAGTAACACAGTACTGTTAGCTGTCTTTTAGTATATTCATAGACTACAAAGTTTACCAGAGAGCCCTTCAGGACTCTTATTTATATTTCTTATTCCCCCGCTGTTCCCCCAGAGTACTATATACAAGTCAGTACTAGATAAACACTTTTTATTGATTGATTCTCAAGGCTTCTGTGATTATTTGAAAATGGTAAATGTGGATCTCCTTGAAATCAGAGCTGCTCCCTAAGAACTGGGCTTCCCTGATGGCTCAGATGATAAAAAATCTGTGTGAAATGCAGGAAGCCCTGGTTTGATCCCTCTGTCTGGAAGATCCCATAGAGATGGGAATAGCTACACATTCCAGTATTCTTTCTTGGAAAATCCCATGGACCGAGGAGCCTGGAGAGCTACCATCCTTTGGGTCCCAAAGAGTTGGACATGACTGAGTGACTAACACTTTCACTTCATTTTCTCTAAGAGTTAATCCTTTATCTTCATTTTCTGACAGGTGATTGATTACAGGATCAAATGTCCCTGTCATGTCAAGTCAGATTTTAGAGTGAAGTAGGTGTGATTCTGACATGATTCGAATTCTGCAGATCTGCACCACAAAATAAAGGGAACAGCATGTAACTATCAGAGCCGTATATTTAGCTGACATTTAAATTTACATATGAAACTTGATAAGTTCAAGGTAGGTTGACAGATGAAAGTTGGTCACTTCAACAGAGTCTAGAATCTTTATTTGTTTATAAGCTCAGTGATTTGGGAATTCTCTGAACTCAGAAGCACTATGGGGAAAAGAGGGATGGAGAGGGATTTGATATCTCTTGAATCTCCATTAGAACTGAAAAATCATCTGGCATTTGTATTACTGGTTTTATAATGTGCCTAGTGAAATTTATCATATCTAAATCTGCAGGGCTAATATCAGTCTTTTTCTGATTTGGGGTAGGAAAAAAGGAAAACAGTTTAAAAAATCCAAATGCTGCACGTTAGAATTGTATGGAAAGGCACTTCTAGCTATTTACATCGGAGTTTCTGAGGGTGATAATCAAATATCACTATTCCTTTTAAGCTTTCCAGATTATTGCAACATGTAGCCAAGTCTAAGAACAAATTGCTTAATAATAGACCTTTTGTTGGCATTCTTCATTGTCTTTACATATCTCAGTTAAAATAGTGAGGCAGTAAGAATACTAGCATATTTTGTAACTTACTATGACTCAGCAGTTCCACTTCTGGGTATATATCTCCCCTAACCCAAAAATTTTAATTCAAAAAGATGCATGCACTACAGTGTTCATTGTAGCATTATTTACAACTGCCGAAGTATAGAAGCAACTTAAGTATCGATCGGCAGATGAATGGATAAAGAAGACGCAGTGTATACATGCAATGGAACACTACTCAGCCACAGGAAGAATAAAATATTGCCATTTGCTGCAACATGGATGAACTTGGAAAGCACTATGCTAAGTGAAATAAGTCAGAGAAAGGCAAATACTGTATGACGTCACTTATATGTGGAATCTATAAAATGCACCAAACTAGTGAATAAAATAAAAAAGAAGCAGACTCACAGATTTAGAGAACAAACTAGTGGTTAGCAATGGGGAGAGGGACTGAGCAAAGTAGAGAGGGAAGAGCAGTGTAGAGGCGGGGGGCGGCGGGGGGGGGAAGGGTTATATGAAATAGTGTATGAAACTGTTAAAAACTGTAAAGAACCATAGAATTTAAAGAATTTTTCATTCAATAAAAAATGAAAGAGATTGTACCAGGTGGCTATGGAGATCTACTCATCTTGACGCTGCCCAAGACAAGCCTTGTACGTAAATTTCCTTGCCCATTAAAACTTTATATTAAAATATAAGGAGATACTGACAGAAGCAGCATCATTGTAGAAATGTTTAACCTATTTTGCACAGTTTTTTATACATTTCTATCCCAATATTCTGCATGCCAAACATGAATAGCATGGGAACTGAATATATCTATTGTCCTTTGCTAATTCTAATAATCCCTGTAGATAAATATACCATATTCATGAACCAATATGATAACTTATTTTCTATTTTTTGAAAACAGCAGAAAGTTTTCAACCATATAGGGAGTGTATAATGTTTTAGAGGTAATTGTCTTTCCTGAGATGTCTATAAGAATAATTTACAGAGGGCTTCATTGGCTTTTCAGTCTTCTTAAATCTTTATTAATACTACATAAGATAAATAATCATTTATATTAAAAACTATTTTTAAGTTTCCAGTTCTACATTTAAGGATCTCGGAAGTCACCACTCCATCCTAACAAGTAAAAAGTTGAACAGACTGCAATATCAACAGCTTATCTTGGACCCACAGAAGAAGGTATTGCCAGAGCTGCTCCAGGTCTTTGCTCAAAACCCGGCAACCCCTTCACTTTTAGCAGGAGTGTCCTTGCTCACAAACCTCCAACACTCACCTTTATCAGGAGTTAACAAAAATCTTTAAATTAAAGGGTCCACATATAAGAAAGAAAGCTATAAACAAGCAAACAAAAAAATCAGATGGAATATATTGGGACCGGAAGACAATGAATCTCATCTCAAACAGACTCTGAGTCTCATTATACACTGATTTATACCACATTAGCATACTAAATTACACATTTACTGGAGCTGGTGACTAGCACCAGACATTAAGGGCCAGAAATGTATAAAAAGGAGGTGGCAATCCACTCCCTCAGAAAAAGTCCTGCCCTATTGTGAGATTTACCTCTAGCTGTTCCACCAGGTTCCCACAGTAAGTATTAGAGAAAAATCCCCTCCTGCTGCTGGCAGGAGTAGGGGAAAAGAAACCATTTTGAAATGCAGCAGAGAAATAGAACCTAAGAAAAATAAATAGAATAAAACCTAAGGAAAAAAAGTTAATGTTGAAATAAAAAAAATACTGTACCAGAAATGAAGAATGACTTTGATTGTGAATAGTAGCCAAATACACCACCCCAAAATATGCTGCTTTGGCATACGGATCATTTTGAGTTACAGGTACTTGAAAAACAGCAAATGCAAGAAAGACACTCTAACCATTCTTCTTTTTCTTGAAGATGAAATTCTCATGTGACAGATGACCTCCATATACCATAGTTCATTTCAATTCAGTCACTCAGTCATGTCTGACTCTTTGTTACCCCATGAATCGCAGCGTATCAGGCCTCCCTGTCCATCACTAACTCCCAGAGTCCACCGAAACCCATGTCCAATGAGTCGGTGATGCCATCCAGCCATCTCATCCTCTGTCGTCCCCTTCTTCTGCTGCCCCCAATCCTTCCCAGCATTAGGGTCTTTTCCAATGAGTCAACTCTTCACATGAGGTGGCCAAAGTACTGGAGTTTCAGCTTCAGCATCAGTCCTTCCAATGAACACCCAGGACTGATCTCCTTTAGGATGGACTGGTTGAATCTCCTTGCAGTCCAAAGGACTGTCAAGAGTCTTCTCCAACACCACAGTTCAAAAGCATCAATTCTTCTGTGCTCAGCTTTCTTCACAGTCCAACTCTCACATCCATACATGACCACTTGAAAAACTATAGCCTTGACCAGATGGACCTTTGTTGGCAAAGTAATGTCTCTGCTTTTTAATATGCTATCTAGGTTGGTCATAACTTTCCTTCCAAGGAGTAAGCATCTTTTCATTCCATGGCTGCAATCACCATCTGCAGTGATTTTGGAGCCCCCCAAAATAAAGTCTGACACTGTTTCCACTGTTTCGTCATCTATTTCCCATTAAGTGATGGGACCAGATGCCATAATCTTAATTTCCTGAATGTTGACCTTTAAGCCAGCTTTTCCACTCTCCTGCTTAACTTGCATCAGTTAGGCTTTTTAGTTCCTCTTCACTTTCTGCCATAAGAGTGGTATCGTCTGCATATCTGCATATCTGAGAAATATCTTGCTGATATTTCTCCCATCAATCTGGATTCCAGCTTGTGCTTCTTCCAGCCCAGCGTTTCTCATGATGTACTCTGCATATAAGTTAAATAAGCAGGGTGACAATATACTGCCTTGAAGTACTCCTTTTCCTATTTGGTACCAGTCTGTTGTTCCATGTCCAGTAAGGAAAGTAATATTCTTATCATCAAAAACAATAAGTTGAGACCTAGAGAATTTTATATAAACAGGCCTTGGAAAAAAGTTTGTGTATTCTTTAGCTTCCCTGCATAATGTATTTTTTTCACACTTACCTCTCTTTGTTCAACCTAATATAAAAGCATGAGGTTCTGCCATTTTTGGGGTCTTCCTTTTCTTATGAGAGCTCTTGTGTCATGTAAAATGTATAAATTTGTGTTTTTTTCTCCTGTTAATCTGTTTTATGTAAGCTTAATCCTCAGGCCCAGCTGAAAACTCTAAGAGGGTAGAGGTAAAAATGTATCTTCCCTGTAATGGGTTTCTTAGCAGATTGAACATGGCTGATGAAAGAATGTCTGAGTTAGAAGATTTCTCAAACTACAAAAATGAAAAGCAAAGAGAACAAAGGTGGAAAAAACAAAACAAAATATCCAAGGACTTTGGGACTATTGCAAAAGGTGTAACATACATGTAATGAGAAAACCAAAATGAGAAGAAAGAAAAGAACAAAAGAAGCATTTGAAACAGTAGTGACTAAGATTTTTTCCAAATTAATGTCAGATACCAAACCAAAGATCTAAGAAGCTCAGAGAACAGTAAGCATGATAAATGTCAAAAAGTCGTACACCTACATATATCATTTTCCATTAGAGAAAATCAGAGACAAACAAAAAATACCCTGAAAGAAGCTAGAGAAAGAAAACACCTTACCTCTAAAGGAACAATTACAACCAGCTTCTCAGAGAACATGCAAGCAACAAGAGAGGAAGTGAAATATTTAAAGTGTTGAGAGAAAACAAAAACAAAACACCAAACTAAAATTCTGTACCCTGGGAAGTTATTCTTCAAAAGTGAAAGAGAAATATTTCCTCAAACAAACAAAAATTGAGGAAATTTGTTGCCCAATAGACTTGCCTTATAAGAAATGTTAAAAGTAATTCTTTAGAAAGAAGGAAATAATAGAAAGTACAAGTTTGAATCTACATAAAGAAAGAGAACATTGATAAAGGAATGAGTGAAATTAAAAAATTTTAAATGTAGACACTCAGACATAGAGAATGGACGTGTGGACTCAGGGGTAGTGGGATGGGATGAACTGGGAGACTGGGATTGATATAAATACATTACCAGGTATAAAATAGATAGTGGGAACCTGCTGTATATAGCATAGGGAGCTCAGCTCAGTTCTCCGTGGTGACCTAGATGTGTGGGACAGCGTGGGTGGGAGAGAGATGTAAGAAGGAGGGGAGATATATATACATACATATATGTATATATATCTGATTCACTTTGTTATGCAGAAGAAGGTAACACAACATTGTAAAGCAGCTATATTCCAATAAAAAATAAATATGACTATAAAACAGACAAATAAAAAACAAAAAAACTAAAGTAAAGTTGCTTTAATGTCATCCACCCTCCCAGTTTGGTTCCAGTTCAGCAATGTCCTCATTATAAATAGTTTTTCTTGAAACAAAAATTTTTTTAATGCCAGACATCCTCTTATAGGGCATCTTAAAATGCACTTCAATTACTCTCACTCAAGGAAGCTATAGACCATCAAGGGGTTGAGAGAAGTGTTAATATCCTCTGCATAATGTTTGCACTTGGTATGATAATTTCAGTAAAGCCATTTACATAGCTGAAAGAGAAACAGTAGATCATTACAGAAATTCTGCTCTGTTATTGGAAAACAATTCAGAAACAAGCCCCCCCACTGCTCAAATTCACTTTAAGGAAAAAACAAATACTCTACACTTCCTTGGATAGCAGGGTATGACGATAATTTTCTCATCGACTATGATAAGCTCTACTTTCTCCAGTGTCTTTTCCATTACAGTTTCCTGAAGGTAAATATATCTTGAATAACCAGCAAAAATTAAGTGAAACAAAATGTCCAAGAGTCCACAGACTACAAAAAAAGCTACAGGGCAATAAAGTCCAGGAGTTTAGAGCCAGAGCCATAAGAGGAAGGGTTGGGCCATATGTAACAGAGAAGTCATTGCCATTGTGTTCAACAGAGTCTGTCTGTCATGTGCAGAACTGCAACCATTAGGGCTTATGCCTATAAGAAATTCCTCATCTGCTTTTTTTTTTTTTCCCCTAAAGAGCTCAGGTGAAAAGTTTTTGGTAGGTATGAGGGGAAGATGTGTGTTGTGGGAGGGAGGCTCCAATTTTGCATCTGGAAGCTCCTAGCGTTAAACAGCTTCCACGAAACACTATCAATGTAGGAAGTGAATAAATGCTCCAGTCTACCACTGGTAGGGCTTCCTTGGTAGCTCTGCTGGTAAAGAATCCATCCACCTGCAGTGTGGGAGACCTGGTTTTGATCTCTGCTTTAGGAAGATCCTCTAGAGAAGGGATAGCTACCCACTCCAGCATTCTTGGGTTTCCCTGATGGCTCAGCTGGTGAAGAGTCTGCCTGCAATGAGGGAGACCTGGGTTCAATCTCAGTGTTGAGAAGATCCCCTGGATCTACTACCTACTCCAGTGTTCTGATCTGGAGATTTCCATGGGCTGTATAGCCCATGGGGTTGCAAAGAGCTGAACACGACTGGGCAATTTTCACTCACTACTGTGGGTGCCTTGCTGGAAAGAAAGGAAGGTCCAAAAGTGCTCTGAGGAGCATCTATCTCAGCTCTTTCATTCAGATATTAAGGGTACTAAAATGTAGAACTCAGTTCTGCCAAGTATCCTTCACATGACATAAGCTGGTGCCATTCCTGTAGGCAGGTGTTGTTCATTCCAGGAATCCAAGGCATTAACTGTGCTGGACAGAAATAAAAATGGTGTCATAAAATTCTCACTTCCTTATGCATTGGAGAAGTAGAACCCAGATTGTGACATTAAAATGGGCAGGTCCAGCTCTTCTTACACACCATGCTGGGCTACTATGTACCTATATCTGTAGTAATTTGGCAGAGATCTTTAAATTTTGTCAACTTGGCAGCTCAAGATCAAGGGAAGGTGTTTTTCTTAACTATTTTTGTATCACTGAAAAGTCGTATCTTCAATGGAAAAATGTTTTTTAGACCTCATGCTGGAGGGGTGGAATGGGATGGAACATGAGAGGGAGGTTCCAGAGGGAGAGGACGTATGTATACCTATGGCTGATTCATATTGATACATTGCAGAAGCCATCACAATATTGTAAAGCAATTATCCTCCAATTTAAAACAAAACAAAAATGTTGATGTCTCCACCAAGAGGAATAGACAGAATCTTTGGGGTAGAGCACAGGTAAGGATCATCCTTAAAACTCCACATGCTGGCTTCCCTTGTGGCTGAGTGGTGAAGAATCTGCCTGCCAATGCAGGAGACATGGGTTCGATCCCTGCTCTGGGAAGATCCCACATGCCACAGAGCAGCCAAGCCTGTGGACCACGACTAAGCCTGTGCTCTAGAGCCCGGGAACCACAACTACTGAGCCCAGCTGCTGCACCTATGCACTCGGAAACCAGAGAAGTCGCCACCATGAGCAGCCAGAGCACCGCAGCAGAGAGTCGGCCCCACTCACCACAATTAGACGAAAGCCCACACAGCAACAGAGAACCAGCACAGCCACAAAAAATAAATGAGCAAAATTATTTAAAAATGACCTCAGTGATTAGACATAAAAATGATATAGATGACTATAGCCCACATACATATAGCTGATTTGCTTTTTCATTTTTAGGCCTTTCTCCTTACATTTTCTAGGGCCACTGGCAGAAGCTCAGGTGGCTGGATCTATAATAGCAGCCTGGGTCTCCCCAGACCGTCAAATGTTTGTCTGCACACCTCACTGCATAGTTCTCCATGCTTCATTTCAGCTGACCCATGAGTTTTAAAGATAAAGCAGCTTTGATTCAACTGGGTTTTTTGTTTAGTGATTTAGGAAGAAAAAAGATGGATAGACTGAAAAGTCTCCCCAAAACATATATATTTTTCAAGAAACTCCCAGGTTTATGCCATCTGTCTTTCCTGCTTTTTCTTCAAGTCCATTAATATTAATTGATGCTTGATTATGCACTTACTCCACAGTGATGGAAAGGGACCCATCGATGCTGAACTGGGGAATTGTTTTTAAAAGCACATTTACAAATTTAGAACAGAGGCCATTCAGAATCTGAGACATACTGAGTACAGCAAGAACTGGACGAATAATACAGGAAAAATACCAAATTCAAATGGATGCCACAAACCAGCCCTGATCAATTTCATTGTTACAAATAACTCAACCAAGTCTACCTTAAAATGTGTCCCTCTTCAACCTTGCTCACACCATAACTTGTATCTCAAGGGGATGGTTTTTTTTATCATCTAAACTTTACTCATCCTTCAGGTTCTACCTAAATCCCACCTTTCTGTGAAGGTGTCTCCCAGCACTCTTCAGTAGCGGTACCACCTTCTGCGTCTAGATTCCTAGCCAGGGGAGGAGCAGAGCAGGTGGAATGAGGCATTCTGTGTTTACAAGGGCTGACTGTTTTTTCACTTGCAGAAACTGAACTAGTGCCTCTATTTTGAACTGGCCCAGGGGCTTTCCAGGAGGTGCTAGGGGATAAAGAACACGCCCCGCAATGCAGGTAGATGTAAGACACATGATTCAATCCCTGGGTCAGGAAGATCCCCTGGAGAAGGAAATGGCAACCCACTCCAGTATTCTTGTCTGGAGAATCCCATGCACAGAGGAGCTGGTGAGCAACAGTCCATGGGGTCACAGAGGGTCAAACATGACAGCAACTAAATAATAACAAAATCTCCTTCTATACTTTGTTCATAACATGTGAAGCAAAATATATACGATCTCTTTTGGACTAGATGTAAGCAGCTAAAACTTTCATTACACAGACTATGGCACAGCCCAGTTGCTGGGCAGAATGCACTGCGCAACTGACGTTCACGCACGGCCTATCAGCGGTCCACCGACCTGTCCTGAGGGCAATGTTTGGAGCAGTGACCCACAGTTGGTTAGAGCAACTGAAATTCTCCCATCAGCACAGAACCTTGGAAAAACGATGTCAGTGGCAGAAGGAAAGGAAAGGCAGAGAATACACAGACACACACTTGACACCACACAGTGAAGTATTGACACCACACAGTGAAGTATTGAATAGGTGGGCCCTCGCAGCTAACAGCCCACAGACACCTAGCCACTCTCTCTGAACTCAACTTTCTGCTCAACTTCATGCAGGTAAGTTTACTTTCCTGAATTTTTTCCTTCTACTTAAGAAAACAAAAGTAATGTCTCCATGTGGAAAAATGATCTCATTGATAAAATAAATACAAACATACTTGCCCAATTATGTATTGTGACATTACACATGTAGCTTAAATTTATGGGCAAAATTAAAACACTACTTGATTAATATCCCAGGATGTCTTTGACATTCGTGCATACAAAGTAAAGCTGAAGAAAGATTTCACATTCCTCTACCCCAAGGAAAATCAAGAAAAAGTTCAGCTATGGAATATGATTTCTTCATTGCCATTGAGAAAACCTTATATGCTTGCTTTTCTGGTTTTATGATTTTCAAATGTTGTGCATATTTTAGTGAGATAAGGATTTAAATTCAATTTAGATAATTTCTATTTAGAACCTGTTCCACACTCTCCTGGGAATGCCAAGAAGACATGGCTCCTGCCATGGAGAGAAAATTGCATTACTAAAATCAGTAACTTGGTAATTTGTTAGTTTGAAGTACTGAAACAGAGAAGGACCCTATGGTCCTTGCCCCTCATGTCCTCTGCCTGCCTTTTGCCTGTGGGAAAACTTTAGCCAAAGAATAAGTTTAATCAGAGAAGTGAGAAAATGCAGAAAAAGGAAAACAAAGGAGACCAAATAACAATAATGCAGTCATTAAGCATAGCCAAGGACATTCAGTTCCTTCTCAAAGGCTACAGACAGTATTCAGAGCCACACCCTGTGTGCTGCTTTGCAGACACTGAAACCCCCACCAGGCAGAAGAAATTTAACTGCACGATGGCCAGACTGCACCCATGACATCAGCTGCCACCTTCTGAGAACTGACCTTAAAGAAATGGAAACAAACCGACCATGGAACTGAAGATTAACTGTACTTGAAACAATCAAGATGGCGCTGGTCAGACCATAGATGATCCATTTCAAGATGACTGTAAGCTGACTGTGCTGTTTCTGCATGTATTCCCCTCTCTTTGTCTATAAAAGTTCTTGCCCACTGGTTGTCAGTAGGGGAGTTGGCCTTTGGACGGTATCACTCTCCCTCACACACCAGTGGTCAGCATACAAAATAAAGCACACTTTCCTTTCCACCAACCTAGTTTCTTTTTTGGCTTTGGAGGGGTGAGTAGCCAGATCCCACTTTTGGTTACATTGTGCTCAGTTGACACAATGACACAAAAAATCGGTTGTGTCTGATTTTTTATGACCCATGGACTGGGGCCCTCCAGGTTCCTCTCTCCATGGAAATTTCCAGGCAAGAATAGTGAAGCGGGTTAACATTTCCATGTCAATGTGTATTTTGAGCATTTTAAATTCAAGAGACATAATTGCAATTTTCCTTTTAGAACTGCAGAGATAGCCATCACATTCCCATTGCTACTTTCCCTTGTTCTGAGTTGAGTCTTAGAACATCTATACTGTTCTAAAATGTTACAACTGATTCTGGGACTAGTCTACGGCCATACCACCCTGAACGTGCCCGATCTCTTCTGATTCTGGGACTAAGAAGTGTCATTATCCTGAGGCTTTTCCTGGTCATGGGTGAGATTTTACTCAATAACTAGTGAGTGTAGGGGGATGAGCTTTGCCCCAGAGGTAACTGGGCATTTTAAAGAAAGACTGAGGGAGTGAGAGGGGGAGTAAGCAGGGACTCAGGTATAGTCAGAGAGGCAAGAAAAAAAATCACAAAATGTAGGTAAGAAAGGCTGGTCAGTAAAATGATTAAGCCAGTTGTGTCTGCCAGCTGCTGCTGCTGCTGCTAAGTCGCTTCAGTCGTGTCCGACTCTGTGAGACCCCATAGATGGCAGCCCACCAGGCTCCCCCATCCCTGGGATTCTCCAGGCAAGAACACTGGAGTGGGTTGCCATTTCTTTCTCTAATGCATGAAGGTGAAAAGTGAAAATGAAGTTGCTCAGTCATGTCCAACTCTTAGTGACGCCATGGACTGTAGCCTACCAGGCTCCATCGTCCATGGGATTTTCCAGGCAAGAGTATTAGAGTGGGTTGCCATTGCCTTCTCCAGTCTGCTAGCTACCAGTTACTAATGTTAGGAGTCTGTCTTCCCTCAGAGACTGGGAGGCAAAGGCCCTATCTATTCTGATGATTACATTTTGATTGAATGACTTTCAAGTTCTTGAGAAAGACTCTCCTGGTTTATAGGAGCTGGAGATTGTTGTTGTTTAGTTGCTAAGTTGTACCCCGCTCTTTTGTGACCCCGTGGACTGTAGCCCACCAATCTCCTCTGTCCATCAGATTTCCCAGGCAAAAATACTGGAGAGGGTTGCCATTTCCTTCTCCGGGGGATCTTCCAGACCTAGGGATCTAACTCGTGTCTCCTGCATTGGCAAGTGGATTCTTTACCACTGAGCCACCAGGGAAGCCCCAGGAGATGCAGATACCTAAGAATATATCTCAAAGGAACAGAGGAAGATTTATAATTGTAAAATTTTCTTAGTAAATGCTCTAAAAAAAGAGACTCTGGAGTCTATCATCAGTTGTTGGCTAAAAAAATAGGTAAATTCTTTTGAAAGCCTTGAGCTTTATCAGATAGGTACTAAGAAGGATTGTTCCTTGGGCTCCCAGAATCAGGCTAGGCTTGGTGGCATCTCTTACTGCAGGGCTTACAAGGAGTTGTTGAGAGTTCTTTTTCGGTTCTCTGGCATCACATGCTGGGGCTCTTGGCTGATCTTAGGACTTACCTCATCCAGAGAGACTGGGACGCATGGTAACCTGCTTCTGCCTGCCACCTTTCTTCAGGAATTTCCCTGGGAGAAGCGGTCACAGTAACCCATGCAAGAGTGTGGAGGTCTGGCTTTGTACATCAACACAAGTCCAGCTCTTACTAAGCAAACTTTTTCCAAGAGCATTTCCCCAGTTCTATTTGACTTTTCCCATACACACTTAGAGCACAGTACATTACCAACAGCAAATAGAATAAGCCTAAGGGGGAAAATCCCTTTGGGGTCATTGCAGACTATTGGGAAAATGCTATCTCTAAACCATTATGGCTGCAGGAAAGTGGTACTAAATCAGAACCTTGGCTGGTTTCTCATATCAACTTTTATCCCTTGTTTGTGCAATGACTCCTGCTTAGATTAAGCAATCTGTTCCCAGCACATGGCAAATTTTCTAGTGAATGTGCCGCTCGTATTACCAAATTCGTTTATTTTGCTGATGTCCTTTAATGTTCTGTTGCTTGTGCCTGAGTGCTGTGTGTGAGCTCAGTTGCTCAGTCCTGTCTATTTGTGACCCCATGAACTGTAGCCCACCAGGATCCTAAGTCCACGGGGTTATCTAGGCAAGAATACAGGAGCAGGTTGCCATTTCCTTCTCCAGGGGATCTTACCAACCCAGGGATCGAACCCCCATCTCCTGCTTTGGAAGGTGGATTCTTTGCCGCTGAGACATTTGGGTTCTGTTAGATACCTGTAAATAACAAGTCTTTTAATGGGTGAAGATTTTTTCCAGAAAAATTCTAATCAACCATGAGAGAAGGAGATGAAAATTGTTAGATTATAAAACTGCAAGCATTAATTTAGGAAAGCTGCTATGATTCTGGAAGCGTTAACATTTACTCAAAGCATATGTGAAAGTGTTAGTCTCTCAGTGTGTCCGACTCTTTGTGACCTCACAGACCATAGCCTGCCAGGCTCCTCTGTCCATAGAAATCTCCAGGCAAGAATACTGGAGTGGGTAGCCACTCCCTTCTCCAGGAGGTTTTCATGACCCAGGTCTCCTACACTGCAGGCAGATTATTTATGCCTGAGCCACCAGAAAAATACACTTACGTGTAAATCTACATCACCCATTTTTTCTTTACTATGTGCATCTTCTTATTCTCCCTATGTTTCTAGCCACTTAAGTCAATTTGAATGTACTTATCCAATTACAATATAAGTTTTCTCTGTTCAAACAAGGAAATTAAAGATCAGGAGAGAAAAAAGAGAATTCACCCATCCATGCATTCTAAGAAAAAATAAAAATTAAAGATAGAATCAACCAGAAGAAAAGCTTGGAAATCTCCTCTTAGGGAAAGCTAAAGAAGTTAAATGTTTGAGCAGATCAAGTAGCAGAGTTAATTATTTATTGAATTCTCTCTTTTATTCTCCTTACCCATGATGGTAAATACAATGTAAAAATAGGACATACTTCATGTACTTAAACAAAATGGAAACATATTTCTAGCTGAGCAAAGTGGCTTAGCCTCAAGTCAGTAAGAAGCAGGTTCTCTTTATAAGCAGAATCTGTGCTAAGATATAGTCCACCATCCAGGATAACCCAATTAGCACTGAGTATTAAAAAAAAAAAGTCACTAAGATCAAACTCATCCATTGCTTACATTGAGAGACTTGCATTCAGACCTTGTCTTCTGGGTTATTGATGGAATTGTACAAATTCTCCTTTCTAGAGCGATAGTCCATGTGTACTTTTCCGTGTACACTATGTCAGTAATTGAATTTTGCCTTAATTGGAAAGCATTATAGTTTTAATGGGTCAGGTGTAACTTGTTAGGTTCAAAATCCTTTCTTCAGATGAGATCATATGTGGAAGCATTTTACAGAAAACAGGAGAAAGCAGTTCCATTCTGCCTGTACAGCCACACCTCCTTCCATAATCTCCTGCAGGGTCCAGGGCAGGTGGGTAGAAAAGACACATCACCGGGAGCCATGACACCTACATTCTAACTCAGGTCTGGTCACTGCCCAGCTCAGTAACCTGCACCAGTCAAGATCCCTGGGTGTTTCAAGTGCTCACTGTGCAGAGAAAGGTCACAGAGTTCCTTTGAATCTCTGAAGTTCAGCTTCCTATTTCTTAAAGTAGCTGGGTAGTTGTTTTGTTTTGTTTTGTTTTTTCATTCTCCTTAAAGTGTAAGAAGCACAAAACTTTGTGTGTGTGTTTCTAATCAAATGCTAATATTTTTAAGCAGCCAACATCTATTATAGAAAAATGAAAAATTTTTTAAATAAGAGATTTTTATTTAAATTTGTTTTTTAAAAAAAGAAAGCACAGTCTAATTCTAAAACACAGATTTTAAAGCACTAAACCAGAAGGCATAATATTCAGACTGTCTAGAATCTTTCTCAAGGCTCTGAATTTTACCTGTGGGGTAAACAAAAGCATTAACAGATTTTTTTAATTACCTCAGGAAAAATAGAAAATGTTTCCATTCTTCCTCATGGCAATTTTAATGATTTTAGGTAGGATCTTGGGGCAACTCATGGCAGCTCCAGATTTTATTTATACTACCGTTCATGAGAAAATGACAGATACAGAAATGAATGGAGCCAATATCAAGATTTTGGAGTTTCAAATGATCATTTCAGATGTCACTTATCCATTATCCATTTAGGAAACATTAAGTCATTGAGGGTCTTTTGTGCTCTCGGCACAGTTCTAGGTATAAAGACAGATCCATGTAAGATGTGGCCCATGTATTTAATGCTTATTTAGACTAAAGGCGGGCCTTGAAATTCAGCACATGTGTTCTGAATAATGCTGTGGTGCTGTGCTTAGCTGGTCAGTCGTGTCTGACTCTTTGTGACCCCAAGGACTGTAGGCAAGCTCCTCTGTCCATAGAGATTCTCCAGGCAAGAATACTGGAGTGGGTTGCCGTGCCCTCCTCCAGGGGGTCTTCCCAACTCAAGGTTTGAACCCAGGTCTCCCTTTTGCAGGTGGATTCTTTACCATCTGAACCACCAGGGAAGCCCAACAATACTGGAGTGGGCAGCCTATCTTTTCTCCAGAAGATCTTCCCGACCCAGGAATTGAACCAGGGTTTCCTGCATTGCAGGCAGATTCTTTACCAGCTGAGCTGCCAGGGAAGCCCACTGTGAATAATACTAGATGGTAAATACAAAGTATAGTAACACCAGAATGTATAAAGTACTATGAAAACAAAGTCATACTCTAGAAGGGTAAGGAGGAAGTTAGTTAAGGGCAAAAGACTATGCATCTAGAATTGTAAATTACTCTTTTTTTTTTCCATTAAGAGGACAGTTTTTTTTTTTAATTTTTTAAATTTATTTTTAATTGAAGAATAATTGCTTTCCAGTGTTATGTTGGTTTCTGCCCTACAACAGAATCAGCTATAAATATACCTAGATGTCCATCTACAGATGAATGGATAAAGAAGTTGTAGTACATACACACAATGAAATATTACTCAGCCATGAAAAGGAATGAATTTGAGTCAGTTGTATTGAGGTGGATGAGTAAATGTGGATGAATGGTAAAGGATGAGATGAATGGTTATACAGAGCAAAGTAAGTCAGAAAGAAAAAGCGAATATCGTATATTAACTGTAGATTACTCTTTTTGAAAGTTTGAAAGTTCACAGCTGAAGGCTCTGGTAACTATTGATGAAATCTAATTGAATCAAAAAGAGCGATGAAATCATGATACAGGTCTAACTACTGTTATGGAAGAGGAAGGAAAGAGAATTGGATAGGAAGAAGCCAAGACCAAAACTCAGTTAGAAGAAAGTTTCTTAAAGGGAAGCCTTGCGCCAAAGCTGTTAGAAGCGTCCTGTATCTAATGGGAAGGGATGTGCGCCAGCAGCCTGCTGAGCTCAGACAATGGCTAGATGCAGTCTGCAACCTTTGTGTTCTGAGGACAGTAGCTGAGGCTGTTGGTCAATGGTTCTTCCTATAACAGAAGACTTGAGTGGTGCATTGTTATAGCTGACAAACAGGTCAAATATGTGGGCTATGTTGAAAATGAGAGAATATGATGGGGAAGGCATTGCTGAACTGTGCATAAATATTTGGATCAGTTTTCATATTATGTGGCATGTCTTTGTATCATTTTCAGGAAAACCCTTTAGCAAACTCCAGGTAATGAAGAATCTCTCCAATGCAAACAAACTTTCTATGGAGTTTTCCAGCTTAACTCAAGGGTCTTCCAGCAGACACAACCTCCTGAACTGGTGTAGACACTTAGATGACAGAAACACACACACACATAATTAGGTTATCTTCAGGCAAGCCTCTAAAATTTTACAGTGCAGCTGTTTAAAGATTTAAACACTTATTCCACATTCAGAATTAGGAGGGTGGCATTTCTTTTAGCAATAAACATAATGAACATCACATGTAATGTAGTGATCACCAATCTAAACTGCAACACTGAGCATCATTATTATCATATTTTTCCCCCAACATTAATTCTTCAACTCTGGTAAAGATGTCAACTCTAATTCAATTTATAGAGTCTCTTAAGAAATAGAAATAGTGAAATACAGCTAAACTGAATGTACTTCAGTTGTATTGAAAATGGATCATCTTTCCGAAGCACAGTGGGCTCAGTAGCCAGAATAGGAGTAATATCGAAGCAAAACTGGCTGAGTAGCTCAGTGGTCACAGACCTGAGGCCTATGCATTGATGATGCTGGGAGCACAGAGTAGGAAGAAGTGTAAAATGCTACTTCTGTCTCTAAAGCAGGCCCTTAGCTGGGGCTCCGTGAGCACTGTGGTGTAGGAGGCAGGGCAGCAGGGCAGCGCCTCCCTCTGCCGACTGCCTGGTGTGTGACTGGGAGAGCCATGGGGCATCTCTGGTCCTAGCTGGCTGCCTTTCAGGTCGTTAGGAAAGAGGAATATAGATTTTTAGATTGATTTCTGGTTCAGAGATTAATATTATTGAGGGAGGGTGGTGTGTGTGTGTGTGTGTGTGTGTGCGTGTGTGTGATTCTAGAGCAGGGCTTAATTATGAGCAGCTCTGGAACAAGATGGTGTCGGCTGGCGCACCAACTCTGCCTCTTTCTGGCTGAGGAATTTGGACACATTTCCTAACTTCTCACTTGTGGAACAAGTATGATATTGTTTGTCTGACTCTTTGCAACCCCATGGACACTAGCCCGCCAGGCTCCTCTGTTCTCCAGGCAAGAATACTGGAGTGGGTTGCCATTCCCTTTTCCAGGGGATCTTCCTCACCCAGGGATCGAACCCGAGTCTCCTGCATTGCAGGCAGATTCTTTACTGTCTGAGCTACCAGGGAAGCCCAAATACAATATTATTTCTTACCTACTTTTGTGTTGATTAAAAGAGTTACTCTTCAGAAAATATTAAATACTTTTCAAAATACTTTAAAAAATACTTAAAGTAGTGCTGGGCACATGCTACTTAAGCCTTACACGAATAAGCAAGAACCTGAAATCATTTCTTCCCTGACCCCAAACCCAACTGCAGCTGATTAAGTTTGGAGTGAGAGGAGGAGAAAGGTGACTATTATCTGTCAGTCCTAGAAACGAGGTGTGCCAGGCGCTGTGCTTGATCTGGGCTGAGGTTGGGAGGGAGAGAGCTTCCCTGCTGGCTCAGCAGAGGCAAATCCACCCACAGTGCAGGAGATGTAGTTTTGATCCCTGAGTTGGGGAGATCCAGTGGAGGAGGGCATGGCAACCCTTTCCAGTATTCTTGGCCGGAGAATCCCATGGACAGAGGAGCCTGGCAGTCCATAGGGTCACAAAGATTCGGATAGGACTGAAGTGACTGAGCACACGCCTACATGGGAACACAAGGAGAAGCCAACATGTTCACGTTTCTTCAGCTGGTTAACAAACGTATGTACAGTGATAACATGTGCCAGGCAGTGTGCACGCGCTCAGAAATATTAGCACGTTTAAATCCCTACAACTGCTCCAAAGGGCTGAGAAACATGGCGTGATATCTCACAACACAGACTTTGGGTTAGCAATGAAAGAAATGTATTTGTTTTTTATTTCTGACATAACAAATTAGCACAAATTTAATACAGCTTAAAACAATACTGCTTGTTTTCTCACTCTTTCTCCTGTAGGTCAGAGGTCCAGGCACAGTGCGGTTTGACAGTCCTCTGCTTAGGGTGTCACAAGTTCAAAGCAAAGTGTTGGCAAGGTTGTTCCTTTCTGGAGTGGAGAATCTACTGCCCAGCTGGTTTAGGATGTTGTCAGAATTGGAGTCACAAAGAGTTGGACACAGCTGAGCATGCACACACAAACAGAATTCAGTTACCTCTCTTTCCACATGTACTTGACATGCTTCCAATCTCCTTGACTTCTTCTTCTGTCTTTTCTCTCTGCTTTTAAAAGCTCATGTGATTATACTGGGACAACCTAAATAATTCAGGGTCCCCTGTCTAGCAACAGATTAGTAACCTTCACCAAAAATTCTTCTTGGTTTTTATCGGCTTCAGTTTGAGGCTTAAATTTATATTTTCTAAAGGCGAGAGTTTATTTTGTATTGCACATTTCTTTTCTGACTATATGAGTGATATATAAGAACTATATCATTTTGGTCTTTTCTTCTTCAGTACTGTTTTCTTCTCTACATTTTTGTTTTATTTTTAAATATTTACTTAGACATACCAGGTCTTACTTGTGGCACGTGGGATCTAGTTCCCTGACCAGGGATTGAGCCTGGGCTCCCTTCATTGGGAGCTCAAAGACTTAGCCACTGGACTGAGGTAGGAAATAGAGGGGCTCCAGGCTGGACATTTACAACTAGCCTCCTGTTTGCATTTCCTAAGACAGATAAGTGGACTCCAGTTGAAGAATTTACAACCAGCCTCCTGTTAGTCGTCCACAATGGAAGTAACATCAGAAACAAGGCAAATGACCAGTCTTTGTCTCTTGTAAACATCTTAAGGTGATAATCATGTCAAGGACAAAGAGAGACAAAACCCTGTTTGAGTGAAGGATTAAGGGATCTTCACTCCCCGCTTCTTTTTAGGACAAAGGAGACAATATACATTTGCAAAAAGGCTCTTTGGGGTCAAAAGTCAGGTGATGATGCCAGGCCATAATGAGTCTTATTCCTCACAGAAGCCTTCAAGATCCATCTTGGTTGAGGGGCGTGTGTGCACCCCAGGGGAGAGCCCTGAGACAAATGAGCCAGGTGAGGGGACAAAGCAGGACGACTGGCCTGAGAGAAGAGAGAAACCTGGAAACTGTGTCCTTACAAAGAATGGAAACTTCCCAAAGGCGTGGTTCTCTCTCTGAGTTCGCCCGTGCGCCGTTCTGTGTGTTCTTTAAAATTTTTTTTTTTTCAGTGGGTTTTGTCATACATTGATATGAATCAGCCATAGATTTACACTTGTTCCCCATCCCGATCCCCGCTCCCTCCTCCCTCTCCACCCGATTCCTCTGGGTCTTCCCAGTGCACCAGGCCCGAGCACTTGTCTCATGCATCCCACCTGGGCTGGTGATCTGTTTCGCCATAGATAGTATAGATGCTGTTCTTTTGAAACATCCCACCCTCACCTTCTCCACAGAGTTCAAAAGTCTGTTCTGTACTTCTGTGTCTCTTTTTCTGTTTTGCATATAGGGTTGTCGTTACCATCTTTCTAAATTCCATATATATGTGTTAGTATGCTGTAATGTTCTTTATCTTTCTGGCTTACTTCACTCTGTATAATGGGCTTTTCAATGAATTTTTGCTTTACTCTTTACCTTCTGCCTCCTGGCCTGAGTTTATTCTTGACTAGGCAGGCAAGGACTACGGACTCTGGCCTTAATTGCTGGCCCCTGTTGTCCAGTGGTTAGGACGTCCAGTCCAAGAACCTAAGACCTTGATTCCAGCTGCCGCTCACTTTACTGTTGGCATGCATCCAAAATCAGGACTACCAGGGAAGTCCCTCTCTACGCTTTTATGCATAAGTACTACATGCCAAGGCCCTGTAGATCTAGCCCTCTCTCTCATGCCTCCTGGGAAGATGGACAAGAAATTAAGTAAATGCAAGGTCATTTTTAAAACTAGGTCAGGGAGACCTACGGCACGTGGAAGGAGCACGGAGGAGGATGTTCAGCTGTTGTTAGATGGCTGGGCGGTTGGATACACAGCATCTGGCAAGTGCTATCAGAGAAGTGAAGGAAAAGACATCTCAAACGGCATGGGAAGCACAGAGGCAAAACATCTTCAAGATTCTTCCAGGTTGTTGCAATTTGCAGGATTTCCTTCTTTTTAACTTTGAATAATATTCCATTGTATGTGTATACCACACTTTATCCATTCATCTGTTGATAAACATTTAAACTGTTTTTATATTTTAACTTTTGTGAATAGTGCTGCAATGAACATGGTGTGCAGATATTTTTCAATATCCCAATTTCAATTTTTTGGGTATATACCCAGACGTAGGATTGCTGGATCATATAGTAGTTCTATTTTTAATTTTTTTAAAGGAGCTTCTGTATTGTTTTCCACATAGTGGCTGCAACATTCTGCATTTCCCCAAACAGTGTATAAAGCCTTTGACTAAGATCAAGTATATCACCAATGGATTAATCCAGAATGAGCTAATTAATAGTGGTTAAAAATATTAAGACAGCGACTTAGATGTATGTTATAGGAAGTATATAGGAAATAAATCTTTCATCAAAATTTTGTTCCAAAGAAATTAGAAGCTGGAATATAGGGGTTTTGTTTTATTTTTTAAACTAAACATACAGTAGAAAAAAAAAATTGATGTACACTTCAGCAACTCTCTTGACTCCAAAAATTTTCCTCTTCTTCCCTCCTCCACTCAGGCCTTTGGGGAGCCAGATAACCTAGAAACAGTTTTTGAGCACATCTTATAGTTGAAATCAAGTAATATAAAACCTTTTGAAATTCACTTGTTTCAAGCAGCATAACACCTTTGAGATTCCTCCAAGTTCTTGTATTCATCAATAACTTTCTCCTTTTTATTGCTGAATAATTATCCATTATGTAGACAAACCACAATTTGCTTATTCATTCACCCACTGAAAGACATTTGTTTCTAGCTTAGCTTTCAGTGGTTATGAATATAGCTTCTTTCATGTTAATGTACAAGTTTTTGTGTGAACAAAAGTTTTTACTTTTCTGAGAAAATTCCCATGAGTGGTATTACCGGGTTATAAGGTAAGTGTACACTAAACTTTATAAGAAATGCCAAACTTATTTCAAGAATGACTCTACCATTTTCCATTCCTACCAGCAATGAGAGATTCAATTGCTTTGTACCCTTGCCCACATTTGGTGTTTTCATTATAACTAATCCTTTTTTTTTTAAAATAATTTTAGCTCTTCTAATTTATAGGTGTGGAATGGTATCTCAAAATGGTTTTAATTTGCATTTCCCTAATGCTTAATGATGTTGAGTATATTTTATGTAATTATTTGCCATCTGTGTATCCTCTTTAGTGAAGTGTTTTTTGAAGCTTTCCCCCCATATTTTTAATTAGATTGCTTTCTTACTGTTATGTTTAAGAGTGCTTTATGTATATACTAAATATAAGTTCTTTGTCAGATATGTGAACTGCAAATAGTTTCTTCCAATCTGTAGCTTGTCTTTTCATCCTCTTTTACAAAGAAAACTTTTAAAAAAATTTTAACGTAGTCCAATTTACCATTTTTAAAAGTTATGTATCATGCTTTTGTTGTCATATCTAAGAACTCTTTGCTAACCTCAGATTGCAATGGCTTTCTATTTTTTCTTCTGGAAATTTTATAGTTTTACATTTTACATTTATATCTACCTTCCATAGTTACTTAATTCTTGTATAAAGTGTGATGTTTAGGCAGAAGTCCATTGCTTTGCATATATATGTCCAGTTGTTCCAATATTACTTGGTAAAATAGTATACATTTTCCATTAGTTCTTCAATCTTTGTTAAAAATCAATTTTCTGGATCTGTTTGTAGATTTTATTCTGTTGATCTAAGTGCTTATCCTTTTGTCAATATCATATTTTCTTGCTTACTTTAAGTTCACAGTAATTCTTTTTTTTTTTTTTAAGTTCACAGTAATTCTTAAAATTGGAGAGTGTAAGTCCTTCAATTTTGCTCTTCTTTTTCAAAATTGTTTAAAGCATTTTATTCCTTTTACTTTGTGTTTACTTCATAGAATCAGGTTTTTTTTTCTGTATCTACAACGATTCTGGTATATTTATTGGAATTGTGTTACATCTGTCGAGAAATTTAGAGAGAACTGACATTTTAACTGTACTGAGTCTTCCATTCATGAAAATATTATGATGTCTCTCCATTCATTTATGCCTTCTTCATAGAGGCATATTTTTGTTTGTTTGTTTGGTTGACTTTGGTTTTTCAGCATGTAGATACCATGCACATTTTGTTAGCTTTATATCTACACGTATCCTATTTTTGGAGTTATAGTAAACATACTTTAAAAAATATGTTGGTTCCTGTTTGCTTATTGCTTATGCATAAAAATGCAATTCAATTCATTTTTCTGAAATGACTGAACTTATATCCTGCAATCTTGCTAAATTCACGTTAGTTCAATCTACAACGTTTGTTGTAGATTCCATGAGATTCTGTACACAAGCAATTGTTATAGTAAACTCACAGAATTTCAGTGGATTGCCCCACCCCAAATTTGGTTCTGTTGTCAAGACTGATGATGCCACACATGCATCAAGGCAGTATGAAAACATTTACTGCTCATATACCTGAGGCTCTCTGGGGGAAAGCAGAGTAAGCTTCCAAATTTGGCCCCCAAAACGCCTTGAGCAATGAAAGGAGACTACCTTGGCTTTCATTGTGGCTGTGAGGGGTATGTGGATCAAGGCTTTACCTGAAGGTCATTCCCTGGACTTTCTTGTCTTTACCAAATGTGGGGCAAAAGTTAAGGGTGGTGCTTAAAAACTGTTATCAATCAAACATCAAACATGGAGTAATATTCTTTACTACATCCTTGCCTTGCTCCCAATTCTAGGTGGTAAGAATTTAGCTTTTAACCAGTTACCATGATGTTAACTGGTGATGTTTTAGTATACCGTTTACAAGGTTAAAGAAGTTTTCCTCTATCCTTAGTTTACTGTTATTGTCACGAATGAGTGTTGAATACATTTCAGTTTTTGTCTACATGTATTGATAGGATTGTATTGTATTGTATTTCTTTTTCTTTAGTCCATTAGTATGATGGATTACACTGTTTGATTTTGCAAACTACATATATGATTATGACAACATAATCTTGCTTTTTAATTTGTGCATTTAGACCATTTACATCCAATGAAATTATCATTATGTTTGGATACAGGCTTACCATTTTATTATTCATTTTTTTGTTTGATTTCCTTAGTTGGATTGTTCCTTTGTTACTCCTTTCATTCCTTTTTTGGATTCTGTGATTCTTTTTAGTGTGCTATTTTTACTTATTCATTCATTTTTGACTATATACACATTTAACTTTTTAGTCTGCTTTTATAATTCAAGTTTAATAAAGAAAACTTACTCATATAGGTATCTTTATTCTTACTTGTTCATATTGTAGTTATAGTATCTACATACATTGAAAACCTCATCAGACAATGTTACAACTGTGTGTCAGCTGTCAAGCATGATTCAAAGTCTTCAAGAGTAAAAATAGATTATTATATTTACATACAATAAGAACATTTATATTATTCTTTCTTTATTCCTAGTGTTCCAGATTTCTTCCTAGTGTCATTTTATTTTCATCTGAAGAACTTAGTTTAGCATTTCCTTTAGATCTTGTCTTATAACAACAAATTCTCTTAGTTGTCATTATTTGAGAACATTTATTTCATTCTTATTCATGAAGGCTATCTTTCTGTTTATAAAATCCCATTTTGATAATCTTTTTTTTTCTGAATCTTACAAAAGCTGTTTTATGGCCTTTGGCCTCCATATTTTTGATGGGAAATGTGTAGTTATTCAAATAATTATTGTCATATATGAAATATGTCATTTTTCTCTGGAAGATTTCCAGATTATGTATTTTTTTAATTTTATCAACTCATTTGTTTTTATCACCAAAGCAGCATTGTTCGGCTGCTAAGTCAAGTCCGACTCTGCAACCCCATGAACTACTGCATGATAGGCTTCCACTATCTCCCAGAGTTTGCTCAAACTCCTGTCCTTTGAGTCAGTGATTCCATCCAACCATCTCATCCTCTGTCACCCATTCTCCTCCTGCCCTCAGTCTTTCCCAGCATCAGGGTCTTTTTCAATGAGTCAGTCCTTGATATCAGGTGGCCAAAGTATTGGAGATTCAGCTTCAGCATCAGTCCTTCCAATGAGTATCCAGGGATGATTTCCTTTAGGATTGACTGGTTGGATCTCCTTGCTGTCCAAGGGACCCTTAAGAGTCTTCTCCAGCACCACAATTCAAAAAGATCAATTCTTCCGTGCTCAGCTTTCTTTCTGGTCCAACTCTCACATCCATATATGACTACTGGAAAAACCATAGCTTTGATTATATGGACCGTTGTTGGCAAAGTAATGTCTATGCTTTTTAATTTGCTGTCTAGGTTTGTCATAGTTTTTCTTCCAAGGAGCAAGCATCTTTTAATTTCATGGCTGCAGTCATGGTCTACAGTGATTTTGGAGCCCAAGAAAATAAAATAAAATGTCACTGTTTCCACTTTTTTCCTGGCAATCATTCATCTGCCATCTCTCTGGGTTTATTTTTTCCACAGTTCATATAAATAATCAGGCAGTATGTAGTATTTCACACTGGCTTCTTTCACCTAGCAGTACAAGTTTGGTATTCATCTATGTCTTTGCATGGACTGACACCTTATTTGTTTTTATCACCAAAGAGCATTCCATTGTATGACTGTGTAACAGTTTAACATCTTCACATACTAAAGGACTTCTTGGCTCCTTCTAGTTTCTAGCCATTATAAATACAGTGACTAAATATTAGTGTTCAGGCTTTTGTGTGGATATAATTTTTCAATTCATTTGGTTAACTACTTAGATCATATTTCTAGATCACTTGTTAAGACTATATTTGTCTTGCTAAGAAACCACCAATACGTTTTGCAAGCTGTACCATTTTGCACCAGCAATTAATGAGAGTTCTTGTTATCTCATGTCTTTGCTAGTGATTGGTATTCTCACCTAGAAAAATCTTTTGTAGCCATCCTAATAGGTAGATCATGGGCTTCCCTGGTGGCTCAGACGGTAAAGCATCTGTCTGCAAAGAGGGAGACCCGGGTTCAATCCCTGAGTCAGGAAGATCCCTGGAGAAGGAAATGACAACCCACTCCAGTATCCTTGCCTGGAGAATCCCATGGACGGAGGAGTCTGGTAGTCTACAGTCTACAGGGTCGCAAAGAGTCGGACACGACTGAGTGACTTCACTTTCACTTTTCACTTTAATAGGTAGATCATGGTATCTCATTGTTACTTTATATTCCTTGAGATAAATGATGTTGAGAATTTTTTCTTAGCTTATTAATAACATCTTTAGTGTTATGTGTCCTGCTCATTTTAACTTTTTTTTCCCTTATAGCTGAGGTTTAAGAGCTCTTTGTATATTTTGGACACATCTCTTCTATCAGACAGACATTTTCTGAACAGTTTCTCTCAGTCTATGACTTGTCTTTTCATTCTCTTAACAGTGCTTTTAACAGAGCAGAGGTCTTTAAAAAAATTATTAAAGCTCAATTCATCAACTTTTTCTTTTATGGATCATGTTTTTGGTGTTGTAGCTAAAAATCCAGCCCTAACACCAAGGTTACTTAGATTTTCTGTTATTTTTTTCTTTTTTTTGCTTGTTTGCTTGTTTTACATTTAGGTCTATGATTCATTTTTATTTAATTTTTGTAAAAGACCATTTACTTTTCAGAATCCTCAGATAGCTGCTTCATGCCTTCTGTCTAGGATTTATAGTTGTGTTTGATGGTAGAGATAGGATAGAGTTTGTTTCTCCATATTTCTCAGAACCATTTATGAGCATTTAATATTTTGTTTTAGAAGTTCCTTCTTTTCTTTTTGCTTTATTTAAAGTTTTAATTTGTTCTCTTTTTTCTTAGCAAGTTTCTGTATTAGAATAATAAAGTATATGATCAGTATATCAAGGAAACAGTGACACTCATTACTGTAAGTCTCTGAATTTTACAGAGTTTATCACAGACCAAGTTCCAGCTATCTCTTTGGATCCAAATTACTTTTTTCTTTTTGTTTTTTTTTTGAAGATCAGTAAGGAAACTGAAAACTCACAAGAATAAGAAGATTGTATTTCTTATACTGTAGGGATTAAAATTCCCCTGCTCCCATGTAGAGCAAAGCTCCTAGCAGTTGTCAGTTCTAGACACCCATACTTTTAGATTCTGATTCTAGTCCTGCTCTCTCCCTGACTCCCTAATTCTAAAGAGACTCCAAGGAATTTGAAAATGTCTGCTATTTTAAGACATGAAACTAGTCATTCAAAGGGAAATTTAAAAATACATTTTACCACTCATACTAAGGCAAGACTGGCTTTTCCCAGCCTGTCTCTGTCTTCTTAAGATGCTCTAATATATACAAGGAGAAACATTATGACCCAGAAGCTAACCTGTCCAGAAAAAATCTAAACCATAAAACTATATAAAAGACCCACTTCTGGGAAACTTTTGCTCTTGTTCTAGAACATATAAAATGTTGTTTTTAGAAAGACTGCATTCTACTCCTTTGTGAAAAATTCATATTTATTGTGTAGCTTCAATACTGAAGAATTTTGTGTCAATTGCTCAACACTTAACTAACCATAGCCTTTTCCAGTTACCTGCCATGAACTAAGCCTTCCACTGTACAGCTGCTACCCCCTAATCTAAGGAAGTCAAGATCTAAAAGGATGATAGGAGATTCTAACCAATAGTAATTTGGGTTTTTAGCCACGTGTTCCTAGGGGTCATTGGCCTGCATCAAATCCTCTAATGTCTATGTCCTATTTGCCATATTGGTTTCCTCCTGATGCTACAGATCCTATAAATGCTTTTTACTTTTAACTTGAGATAAAGTTGATATATAACATTATATTACTAGTAGTTTAAGGTGCAAAATATAATTTGATTTGTGTATGTATTACAAAATGATTATCACAATAACTTAATTAATATACATCACACATAGCTACTTTTTTTTTCTTGCAGTGAGAACCAAATTTAAAAAAAAAAATTTTATTTTATATTTGCCTATGAATTTATTAACAATGTTCTGCTAATTTCAGGTATACAGTAAAATGATTCAATTATTTAGATGTATCTATTCTTTTTCAAATTCTTTTCTCATTTAGGTTATTACAGAATCTAAATGTCTTTTTAAAGCATGTATTCCCTTATCCTTCACTTTTTTCCCCCTAAATTGTTGATTTTATGCTGAGGGGCAGACATGATTTGTCTAACTTGAAATTGGCCCCTTCTCCTTTGCACCAAACATTTGCAAAGAGGCATATCTGCACTTCCCCAAATTTAACATTCTTATGTTCAAATAAGACAACAACTAAGCTTACTTAAATCTTGCACAACTGATCTGAGGAAGGTGAGGAGGCTATCTCTAATCATGCTGAAGTCACTAAAAGAGACTAACAAACCCTAAGATAAAACAGGGCAAGATGTCACTGGGTGTTAATAACTATATAGAAGGGGATACATGAATTTAAAGAGCAGTACTAATCATCATAGATAAGCTGTGCTCTCAAAGTCAACTCTTTGTGACTCTGACTCGGTGGACAGTAGCCCACCAGGCTCCTCTGTCCATGGAATTTTTCAGGTAAGAATACTAGAGTGGGTTGTCGTTTCCTATTCCAGGCAATCTTCCTGTGTCTCTTGCACTTTCTGCATTGGCAGGAGAATTATTTACCACTGTGCCACCTGGGAAGCCCCCATACCACACATGCTGTTAACCAAAAGGCCAAGAAGGCTTCTCACAAGTAAGTTAGGAGGACAGGAATGTAGATCCTCAGATGCATGCATGGTGTGTTCTAAGCTGCTTCAGTCGTGTCCAGGAAGAATATTGAAGTGGGTTGCCATGCCTTCCTCCAGGGGTTTTTCCCAACCTAGGGACTGAACCAGTGTCTCTTATGTCTCCTACACTAGCAGGTGAGTTTCTTTTCTTTTTTTTTTTTTTTTAACTACTAGCGCCAGCTGGGAAGCCCAGAGATCCTCAGATATTGAGGAAATCTATTGACTGCACTTCTCAGCCTTTAAGTGGCTCTCCTTTCATTTATGTGTTCATTCATTCATTCATTCATGTCCTCACCAAATACTATTTAAGCTCCTACCATCTTCCAAGAACAGTGCTGGGCAAAAGGATTAAGTCATGGGCACAATAGACATACTTTGTGTTCCCAGAGGTTACATTAGAAGAATTCAAGTTGTGTGTGTTTAGTGTTAAACATGGTATATACAGAATGTCATAGAAGAAAAAACAAGGGCATCAGATCAAACCTGGTGGGTTCTGAAGCAGTTAGGATGGAAGACTGGGAAGGCCCATGGGGAACACCAGGATGTCTCACTGCCCATGGGATACTTAGGCTGTGATCAGAGTAAGTAGGTAGGAATAATCAGAGTAAACCTTTACTCCAATTTGCTTTGAGTGAACATCACACATCTCCAGAAAGTGGTGTGGGGATCTACCACCAAAGGAAAAAAAAGGAGAAAAATACACAGCACAAATGGTTACTTTCTACACAATCCCTTCCATTTGCTTTGAATGATTATTTACTTGTTTTTTCTGCGAATTTGTTTCCTCCAGAATTAATTGCAATCTCTTTGAGAGCAGTTCTCCTGCATTTCTGAGCACTTAGCACTAATGAATGTCAGTACAACCTGGTCTTGTGACTGAATTTTGTTTCAGCGGAAAATAAAAATGTCCTCCAATATCTCATAAATTCAGATAACTGGGTCTGAGAGATTCTCTTAAAGCTGGAGTATTTAGAATACATCTTCATAGAAACAACTCAGGCTTATCCCTATTGCTTGAAATTATTTGATTTCTCGGGTATAATGTTAGACACATGCTCCTATTTCATCACCTAGGCCTACTGGAAACATTTCTTTTTTCATACTGGAAATGTTTAGGATTTCATATACGTACAATGTTAAGCTCCAACTGTATCTATCAAAGATTCCATGATCAAATGATAAAATCCATAGCACTGGTACATCACCCATACCAGAAAGGGCTGTCACCTTATCCCTCATTAACAGAGTGCAACAGGAGACCTGTGTTCTATCCCTGGGTCAGGAAGACCCCCTGGAGAAGGGCATGGCAACCTACTCCAAAATTCTTGTCTGGAGAATTCCACGGACAGAGTAGCCTTGTAGGCTACAGTCCATGTGGTGTCAGTGGGACACAACTGAGCAACTAACACACACACACACACACACACACACACACACACACACACATACACACACACACACTTCTCCAGTGTTTTCCCCAAGTTTCTGGGTAGCTTTGATAAACAGAAGATGTTAGTCATTAGCGTAGATTAAAATGCTGAGACCTTTCCTTTTTTATTTATTGAAGTTGTTTTAAGTTAGGGAATAACAACAAAAAATGATTATACAAGTAACCTATTGCTACTTACAAAGTATATTTCATAGCAGAAAAATTGCTCCTGTGATATCAGCTTTTAGGCTAGATTTTAACTCTATGGTGATTTTTTTAAACAATCATAAACCCCTGCTGACAAAAGTCTTAACTCTATTGGTGACAGCAGATGCTACTAAAATACTGTTTTGTCTTAGAGTTTCATGGTGTATCATAAACCAAACAATTATGATTGTTTAAAAGCCTGTTCCCAGAGTGAGCTCCACACTCACAGCAGGAAGCATATTGTCTAAAAAGAATACAAATTGGAATTTTATCTGACAAATACAGCAATGAATATATTCATGGAAATTGTGCATGAGTGCTACAGAATTAGTCTCATGACCTGACATGAAGAGCAAATAAAAATCTAGACAAAATGTTAAATAGGGGAAAAGACAACGATTTCTTTTGAGCACTTGGAAGACTCTAGGAGGTGTTTATGCTGAGGCTTCCTTCAAAATTTGGTTGTGCTAAGTCCACCTTATGTGATGTGGCAGGGAAGGCACCAGACTGACCCCAAGCTTGGACCCATTGCAACAGTGGTGTGACCTTAGACAACCTTATACCAATATATTTTATTTTTTCCTCATTGGTAACACTAATTCTTGCCCTCATCATGATTGATTTGCTATTGATCTGGCTTCTAATCACCGATAACTGTGGGTAAAGAAGGTGGAGGAGGAGAAAGAGGAAGAAGATAAAGTAAAGACAGTGTGTATATGAAAAACAGGAGAAGTCCATGTGCTCTACCGTGGATCTTCATTGGTCATCTATTTCATCTATAGTCATGTCTGTGTGTTGGTCCCAGGATCTAGTTTACACCCTCCTTTCCCCTTTGGTAACCACAGGTTTGTTTTTGAAGTCTATTCTATAATAACCTATATGAGAAAAGAATCTGAAACAGAATGGATATATGTATAACTGAATCACTTTGTTATACACCTGAAAATAACATAACCTTATAAATCAACTATATTCCAATATAAAATAAAAATAAAATTTTGTAAAAAGGAAAATGTTTGCATTTAAGTAATAGCAAATTAATTTTCTATACTCCAAAGTGAGTTATGTGTGGAATAGAATACTGGCTAAGGAAAGATTTCCATAGGCAAAAAAAAGTGTGCCCCCAAAGTCACAACAAAATGTTGAAATGAAACAGAAAAGAATTTTAGAAAAGCCCATAATGACTTTCTGAGATGCTTAGAATAAAACCAGACATTGTTAACCATGGCTGGCAAGGTGGTACCTGTGATCTTGCCCTGGCTCCCTCTCCACTTTGATCTCCTGACAGTATCTCCCTGATCACCTGTGCAAAACACCTAGGTCTCCTTGCTATTTCCCTAAAATGTTAGCACCGGAAGTTTTCACTTTCTGTTCCCTTGACTGGGAACCCTCTTTCTCCAGCTATTCCTTTCTATCAGGGTCAGCCCACATCTGACATAAAATTATATGGCTTTTAATAAGTCATCTTTCAAGTTTGTAATAAATGCACAAGCCCACTAATAAAAAATATGGGGGGGGGGAGATAAGAATAAATAACTTAGACAAAGATAAAAAGTATTAAACAAGCAAATGAAATAGTGTGTATACTCACTAAATAGATCAACTGATGAAACAACATTTTATAGCTAAAATTAACTCCTAAATCAATGACTTCAATGTTGTAGTGAAACTGGAATATTCATGTCCTGCTATGCTAATGGCATTTTAAATTATAAATGCTTTTGGGGGAAAATCAATTGGCAATATGTATGTTAAGAACTAAAAATGCTTAAAATCTTTCACACAGAAAATTCACTTTTAGAAACAATTTCTAAAGAATGTCAATGTCTATGCATTGCCTGTAGTATTAGAAATTTAGCAATCCAAATGTAATAAGATGATTTAAATATGTGGTAGTTGAACAATAAAATTATACTATAGGTAGCTTTAAAATGTTAATTACTAAGTATGTGTAGAAACTAGAAAGTGTTTATGCTATGTTGCTTAGAAAGAAGAAAAAACTTATTTGAACATGGACAAACACCAAAAGGTGATTTATAGAAGGTAAATCAGGATTGTCACTGCTCTTTTTCAACTTTGTATTTAGTGTTTGATTCTAACATCTTTGCAATTTTAAATGAGGAAGCAGTGATCTCATGTCCATTGTTCAGTTCTCTTGCTGATTTCTGACTTTGCCAAAGGTTTCAGCTCTGTCTTAAACATTAGTAAATAATTTGTGTCATTCTCAGCAGACTCTGACACATAACACAGTGGCTGGGTCCTACTGACAGCTGAAAGACTCTTTCAAACTGAACAGTGATGGGCGTGACACATAGTCTGAGAAAACTGAGATCCTCCCATCTACTCCTCACCCCTAACTGTGTTAAATTGCAATCAAGTTGACTAAAAAGAAACCATATTGAACCTGACAGCATGTGAGGAAATGCAAGAATACAGAGTTTCTGAGGCTTTGACCAGTGAAATAGTTGCTAATTTTCTAATGATGTTTGCCGCAAGAAGTGTTAATTTAATTTGGTTCTTTTTCATAGTTCAGTGATGGTTCCCCTTTTTGATGCTATGTCTAAATTCTAGTTTGGATAATTAAAATGATGATGAAAAGTGAGAGATAAATTGGAACATATTTGAACAATGTAAAAAAAAAAAAAAATGGATGGGCATTTTATTGAAGAAAGACTGAGATAACCAAATGTATTTTATCCTGATGATACATGAAAGGGAAGGGATTCCCAGACACAGGTGGTGCTCCTGAAAGTCAGTGAGATGTTGAAGAACAAGGCATTTGGGGACCTTTTCTGGGAAGGCAACAGAGAGGTACTCAAGAGGTAGTGGAGACAGCAAGAGAAGGGCTACCTTGGCTGTGCTAAGAAACAAAAATTTTATCCTAAAAAGATAAGAAGACTTTGAAAGACTTCTAAAAAGAAAATACTATTATTTTTTGTTTGTTTGTTTTTCCCAAAAGAGAAAGAAAAAAAAAAAATACCATGGGCTACATTCATAAAGCTTCTTCTACAGATATATAGGAGGTATTGGAGTTGTAAAATATGGCATAAAACTTCAAGAAACACATAAAGCAGAAAGGGCAATAAAATTTTTAAGTAAAACATTGGCTTTGGTGGCTTGTGATGTTATTACAGCCTTCTTATTTCTTGGTGCCCTAAAGTTACACTGTGTAGTGAATATTTGCACTCTGATATTCATAGGTGGTTTTCATGCTGCTTATGTAAAGAAATTTATTTAATGATATTTTTTTCCTTTGAATAGCATCATTTGTTTCATAAGAATTATTGCAATTGAAACTTGTTTTGAGACTCATCTTACACTAATGTTGGAGATGTCCTCCAAGTTCCTTGAGTATATTCTGATTTCCCTTAAGTGCAGTTCAAAATAGGACTGATAAAAGACAGACAGGGAGACAGGAGTCCACCTTGAGAATCTGCCTTTAACTAACTGTTCATCCTAAATGTTTGCCAGACCAAAATCAGGACAAGTCATCTAACAGTAGGCCATGGTTTTCTAATTAGGTTGTCAGACAATTGGGGTCATGTGGCCACTGTCCATTATATTTGCAGATGCTGAGGAGGTAGACCAGATGTCTTCCGAGTAGGATGCCAGTTAACAAATAAAAATGTAGATCATTTAGTTAAATAAAATTTTCTGGTACATATCAAATATTATGTGGTAAATACTTGTATGAAAACAAAATTTGTTGTCTGTCTGAACCTCAAATTTAACTGGACACCCTTCCTTTGATCTATTAGTTCTGCAAGCTCTGAAGACTCTAAGAAAACCATGAGATGATAAGCCAATGGACAAGGCACTCCCAGGGCTGATTAGTGACCCAACCTCTAGTGAAGTCAAATTTCAAGGCAAAGAGAAGCTACTGCCTCATTGATGGTAAGTTATTACTTAGACATTATTCCCTGACCCCACTCCACCAGAATATAATTAGAGGCCAAGCCCTAATCTGAGTCCTTGGTGCTGGGCTCTTCACGGTCTTCAGGTGAGAAGACCTGGACTGTCTGCAGAAATCCCAAAACTCTGGGCACCTGTCCTGCTCAGAACATAAGCACAGTCACCATAATGCTTTTAATCTTGACCACTGAGGCCATCTAGACAATCTTACATCATCGAGCTTCATCTACAGCCTCATGGTTTTGTGACTTGGCTTCCACGTTCTAATCTAACATCTCTCTTTCCCCTCTCTCTATTCTCCTTCTCCTTCTTTTTCTCCCTGCCCTTTTCTCAGTCTTGACCCAGGACTGTCCATCTCTGACCTCTCCTGAGATGTGATCTAATTCATCAGATTTTCCAGTCCTGTCTAGAATCCAGGGAGGCATCACTGGCTGAAATGTGGGTGGGGGGTAGCTTTCTAAATCCCCTGCCAGGCCAATGGCCCTGCCTGTGCTCTGGAGCTATTACCCTCTGGGCAATCTCCTTATTTCCCTTCCTGAACCTCAAAGATGAGCATAACTCCTCTACATGCTAACAATCAAGGAGAAAGAAAAAAGGTTCAAATATCCAAAACGTGGAATCAGGAAAGATGCAGAGAAGTGAGAGTGGGAATCTAATTCTGAATACAACTTTGAATGAAATTTTAAACCATTAAAAAGAAATCAGCAAACCAAGCTTAGGCATTCTGATAGCCGCAAATTGCATTTACCTTCAGAGCTTTAGGTGAACATTTGGAAGCCTAAGTCTTTCCTTTGTATTCATGCATATAAAACCTTCACAATCCCACTAGAAAACAAAACAATTTCACAAAGTAACTTGGACACTTAAAGAAAGAATTGTAAACATCAGGGTTTAAAAAGTTGAAAACTATATGTCCACTGAAACAAAAAGAATTGCTAATTTGTGTGAGGGACCCTGGGGGCTGAACAGAAGCAACTGGCAAGGACTCAGGGAAATTGAATTTTCAGTCCTTTAAACTGTACATCACTGTCTAGAACAATGCCAAGGGGATTTTAGTTCATAGGACATCAGGCATGTCATGGCCATGGCTTTCTGACACAGTTGGTATCCTGTTTCAATCCTATAATTTATAAGGTTTTATTTGGGGGAAGCCAGACACCATTTTCAAATATAAGTGCAGTCGCTCAGTCATGTCTGACTGTTTGCGACCCCATGGACTGTAGCTTACCAGGGTCCTCTGTCCATGGGATTTTCCAGGCAAGAATACTGAAGTGAGTTGCCATTTCCTTCTCCAGGAGATCTTCCCGACCCAGGGATTGAACCAGGGTCTCCTGCATTGTAGGCAGACGCTTTACCATCTGAGCCACCAGGGAAGTCTCTCCTCTATTTATAAGGTATCAGGTACCCCTGGTTAGGAGATAAAACTTTTAAAGTTAAAATGTGATTTAATGGGAAAGTAAGAGTTAAGCGATATACAGATTCTCAGGAATGGGTTTTATGGCAGATACGGTCTCTTGGCCCCTCTTTCAGCCTTTGGCTTTTTCCCCATATTGCAATAGTCCTCTTCATCTTTTTAACTCACCTCATTCCTATTCAACCTTTGGAGAAGCCACGAGTCCCTATTCACAGTGACTGTGGCTTAGTCCATTAAAAAAAAAAAATCCTCTCTAAACTTTTATTATATCTGAATTCCAGGAAGAGGGAATTTTTTAATAACAATGAACCCTATTCTACTGTTCTTTCTGCATGTACTGATTTTTTCCAATAGTCATGTATGGATGTGAGAGTTGGTCCATAAAAGAAGGCTGAGTGCCAAAGAAATGATGCTTTTGAATTGTGCTGCTGGTGGACTCTTGAGAGTATCTTGGACTGCAAGGAGATTAAACCAATCAATCCTAAAGAAAATCAACCCTGGATATTCATTGGAAGGATTGATGCTGAAGTTCCAATACTTTGGCCATCTGATGTGAAGAGCTGACTCACTGGAAAAGACCCTTATGCTGAGAAAGATTGAAGGCCGAAAAGAAGTGAGTCACAGTGGATGAGATGGTTGGACAGCATCTCTGGTTAAATGAACATGAGTTTGAGCAAACTCTGGGAGACAGTGGAGGACAGAGGAGCCTAGTGGGCTACAGTCCATGAAGTCACAACAAGTTGAACACAACTTAACAACTGAAAAACAACAACAAAAGTGTTATTAGTGGGTGTGTCTTAATGTCCCACCCACCGTAAAGACGCCTTTGTAAGCCCTCAGAGCTTTCGTTAGCAGAGAACCATCCATACAAGAATGAGTTCAATGGTCCTCTGCTTGTCATTCATTACATGGCACTTCACCAGCTCTCATAAGAAATACAAAGATAAATAAACCCAGTTTCTAAACTAGTAGGCATTTTTATTTAAAAAATACTTAAAGAAGTGAAATAAAAATAAATTTTAAAAACATGGCAGTAAGGATAAAAGGGATACAAGAACAATCATTGTTTCCTAGCTGAAGAGATGATGGCATTCCAAGCATGAGGTCTGGGAAGAGCAAAGACAGGATATTAAATGGGGCTGGAAGGCCAACCACAGGGAGCTGTAAAAAGAGAAGAGCAACTTCTGTCAGCCTAACAGCCAAACACCTCTACAAGAGCATCTTTTCTGTTCTGCTTCTAGGACCAGGGGCAGCTCCTGTCCACAGCTCACATCTAGCAAGGATGACTTGAATTAAATGCTCTATAATAAAGAAAGTGGTTTCACACAGATTACCTCACTGAGAGGAGCCAGCGCAGGTATAATTGTGCCCATTCAATAGTTGAAGAAGCTGAAACTTAGAAGAGGCTCAGCAGTGTGGCTTGGAAATAGTGGAGGCAAGGCTGGAGGCCAGGACTCATGTCCTCTGATGAATGGACAGCAGAATGAGTCCCAGACTTCAGTGAACCACAGAAATATGTGCAATTCTTCCTTACAAAAAATAAAAGCCAGCATCTATGATCTTATCCAGGACTCACTGAGACAGTGTCTTCAAGTGGAAGCCCTGAGATCTGATATCTTAAGCTCCACAGATGTGCACCAAGGCTGAAGACCATGAACCAGTTGAAAAGACAGCCAGATGGCAGAGGCCTCAATCTCTGATGGTGCCTCTTCTTCTTTTTTTTTTTTTATATTTTGACTGTATTGGGTATTCATTGCAGTATGCAGGTTCTCTAGTTGTACTGGGTGGGTTTAGTTACCCTGTGGAATGTGGGATCTTAGGTTCCCCACCTAGGGACTGAACCTGTGAGCCCTGAATTGGAAGGTGGATTCTTAACCACTGGACCACCATGAAAATCCCTCTGATGGTGCTTCTGGTCAGTACATGAGAATCACCTGAATTCAGTGACTTTGGGAAGTCTTTTGTTTTAAATCTTTGTCATTTTTCCTTTAGTTATCCTGCCAAATACACTTTGATCAACATGGCTGTAAGCTCATGTACAATATCCTCATTATGCACTTTCTTAAATATTGTCCAAACACCTCACAATCCCAAACTTCATTTTATTCCTTGGTTCTCAATCTCTCAGGGATTGTACCATAAACCAGATGTGGACACTTTCCATTTCAAGCTCAATCTAATAAAAATGTGAAAAGGAAACTCTTCCAACACTCTCCAAAAATAATGTTTACTTCCTTCTGGTAAATACTAAACATTTTATGATGTATTTCAATATTTTGTTTTAACTGCACGCGTTAATAATCTTAGTAAAGTGGAATGGCAGAAAACAACTTAGCTGAGAACATGCACATTGTTAATTTTTCCCTTTTTATAAGAATCTGTCATTTTCCATAAAGTAATGCATTTGTGTTATTTTTTTTCTTTAAGAGCACACACACACACACACACACACAAGCATGTAACATAACAGAAACTTTTTGTGTGCCATTGTCTTAATGTTTCAAGTGTGTATTTCAAGATCCCTGGGGTAATCAATGGGAAAACTTCAGAACAGCCTTTGCATGCCCAGGTGTGAACAGACCCCACCCGCTACCCCCAACTCCTCCATCAAAGCCCACTCCCTCTTGGTGAATTGCTGGGAGTACCATGCACATTCAGGTGACATAAAGTATATTCATTGAGTGTGTGATTAGGCTGATACAAGTCTGCAGGCTTGCCAAACCACAGACAGAACAGAAATGACAACATTCAAAATGAAAGCTATCAGACTAACGAGGCTGTCTTCAAGTAGCTCTGGCTCTACACTGGGCTATGAGGAGTTGTTTTGCTATTTTCAAATTCATGCAGTATGAGGAAGTGATGGAGGCTGTTCATCACCAAACAACAATTTTCAGCACCAATTAAAGTTCCTGCCAGTCATAGCAACACAGCTAGTAAATCCAAACCAGCCTCTCCTCTGTCAGTGCTGCCCTTGGAACCCTTGGTAAATGGGGTGGAGTGAGAAGAACTTTCACAGTGGCAGTAACTGGAAATCTATTCTCTATCCCATTCTTAAGGAGGTGGGTCATTGAAGAGATAAGAAAAAAAACAAAATTATTTTGGAAAGAATGCTGCTTTTCTGGCTGAATTAAAGTTGCCATGATACTCAGTTCTCTGGCACCTCCCCAAAGGATGCCCCTTACCACAGATTTGTTTTCTCAAGTAGGATTTTACTCTAGATTAGAAATCCCAGATTTATTCACTTATGGTTTAAAACACATCTTCTCAATGTGAGAACAGGCTTCCCAAAGAGAGAACAGTTGATTGATTGAATCCTTTCTAGAAAGTCTGATCTCAGAATGACTTTAAATCTCTGAATACGGCTAAATCCCATTCCTGAGACTCAAGCTTAATTTAATTCCTTTTTTAAATTTTATGTGAACCATTTTTGAAGTCTATTGAATTTGTTACAATATTGCTTCTGTGTTATGTTTTGGTTTTTTGGCCATGAAGCCAATGGGATCTTAGTTCCCCAAGCAGGGATTGAAACCACACCACCTGCAATGGAGTCTTAACCACTGGAGCGCCAGGTGGTTCAGACAAAACTGAAGGAAAATATTTTTTAGACAGGCACATAATATATGGTCCACATGAGGATTCTGAGGCTTCTCAGTGAGGGGAATTGTTAGAAAAGGAACTAAGAGGCGGGTTTGGAAGGATGGAAGGACAGCCACTTACTCTCTAAGATGTGGTTTAGCGCAGGCTGTGGACTATCACAGTAGATAACAGAATTGCATGTGGGAGGAAGAGGATATAACAGATTGAAACCCTACCTCCCCAACCCAGACTGGGGGCTCCTTGATTCAGATTCTGTAACTTTCTGGCTTCTTCCTTGATGAAACCCCAAATGCTTCCTCTGGCCCCAGAAGCACAAAGCCTATTTTATCCCACTGTTCATACATTACAAGGAGAAAAGCAAGGAGACCTTGTTCTGTAAATCATTTCTGGCACCTTATTTTGTTCTATTCTAAAGTAATAAGTTTGCAACAGCCATGGAACAAGACCTCATCTTAGCTGGGCAGAAAATAGAAAAGAATGGAGATGAGATTCACCCAAGTTAATGAAAGCCACTCCGAGTGACTGTGCAGAAGGAGCACAGGCTTTAGGATCAGATGAACAAGGACTCCTTGCTTGTTGGACGATATGGTCAAATGTATCCTCTGAGTCTCCACTTCTTCAGCTGTAAAATAATAATAATACCATCTGCTGCATGATGTCATCACTATAATTGCTGTGTATGCAGCCCCCAGCAGATACTGGGTTTTGCAAGATGTTCTGTAAGCATGTTTGTCCTCTTCCCCCAGTTCGGATGACTGTGTTTCTATGAAGAAGAAAATATGTGTGTAACTTCCACATATAACACATGCGTGTGGAATACAAAGCTGTGTCAGGCAAATGTTTTCTAGGATTCTACATGTACTTAAACTGTCAATGGCAGTTGGTAGCTACCTCACATATCTGAAAAAACAGCCTTAGGATGTAATTTATTTGCTTCATACTATCAACATGTTTCTTTCTCTTTTTAAACAGATTTTTATTTTTTAGAGTAGTTTTAGGTTCACAGCAAATTGAGAAAGTATAGAGGTTTCCCACACATAGGCACAGACTCCCCCATTATGAATATCCCCCACTAGAGTGGTACATTTATTACAGTTGATAGACTTACATTGGGATGTAATAATCACCCACAGTCTACAGTTTACATTAAGGTTCACTCTTGAACATTCTGTGAGTTTGGACAGATGTATAATGACACATACCTGGCATTATGGTATTGTACAGAGCAGTTTCACTCCCCTAAAAATCCTCTGAGATCCTTCTATTCATTGTTCCCTCCTGCATTCCCCTGAAAATCACTGATCTTGCTGTTGTCTCCGTAGTTTTGCCTTTTCCAGAATGTCATAGAGTTCAAATCATATAGTATGTAGCCTTTTCAGGTGGGTTTCTTCAAGTAGTAATGGGCATTTAAGTTTCCTTTCTTTTCACAGCTTGACAAGTCACTTATTTTTAGTGAATAATATTCCATTATTGGGATGTACCAAAGTTTACCCATTCACCTACTGAAAAGCAGCTCTGTTGCTTTCCAGCTTGGGTAGATGTGAGCAAATCTGCTACAGACGTCTGTGAGCAGGTTTTAGTGTGGATGTGCATTCAGTTCCTTTTGGTAAATAACAAGAAGCGTAATTGTTGGATTGTATAGTAAGAGCATTCTTAGTTTGGTGGAAAACAAAGTGTCTTTCAAAGTGCCTGTAACACTTTGCATTTCCACCAACAAATTAGGAAGAGTCCCTGTCACTCCACATTCTTTTCAGCCTTTGGTGTTGTCAGAGTTCTGGACTTGGGCCATCCTAAAGGATATGATATGCAGTAGTATCTCATTATTTTAATTTGCTTTTCCCTGATGATGCATGATGTGGAACATCTTTTCATATGCTTGTTTTCCATCCTTAGTAAGGTATCTGTTAAGGTCTTGGTCCATTTTTAATCAAGTTGTTCGTTTTCTTTTTAGTGACTTTTCGGACTCCTTTGTATATTTTGGATAGCAGTCCTTTACCAGATGTGTCTTCTGCAAATATTTTCTCCTATTCTGTGGCTTGTATTTTTATTTCCTTGACTTTTATTTCTTTTTATATGATATCATTACAGTTTTATTATGTAAATTTGACATAATTTCATGATATGCTGCAAGTAATCAAGATAACAAAGTTAACTTGTATGCTAAGTGACGCGACACAACGTTGGTCTGTGTGTCTAGTATGTTTGCATGTGCCTCTGCACGTATGTGTCTGTGTGCTCAGGCAACACGTTGACATTGGAAAAACAGTTTTAGAGCAGATAAGCCCCTAGCCCTGGAGACACTGACAGTTGCTTCTGAAGAAGCAGGGAGGCTGCCTCAGTTTTGAGCTATGTGATTAGCTTTCTTGTTTCCTGTATGCCTCACTGAAGCAAATAGATTAAATAGTAGTGACATTTTAATGATTTAGGGGCATTAAATTAAGTTCTGATTCCAAGGTTTGTGTAGGGGGGAGCAGCTTATCATACCTACAACAAGCAATGCTCTGACACTAGCTGGGAGTCCTGTAATTCAACTCAGTTCTGACTCTATCAACTTATAGCATCAAATTCCACAAGGACTCATTCCTACAAAACTGCCTTCCATTGCAAGTCCAAGATGTTATCCTTTTTTTTTACTTTTAAAGTCCTCTTACTAGATCACAAATGGGTTCCTCAGGGACAAAAGAAGGCCCATCAAGGAGACCTCCACTCCCTCCAATGCCAGCTGAGCCCTAAGAATTCACACCAGGTGGGACATTTCTGCTGACTCAGCCACCCGGCTCCTCAACCCTTGCTCCTGCAGAGGAAAAGGACAAGGGACAGTGTGTTCCAACTCACCCCTCTCCACCTGAGCCCTTAGGGGCCAAAGCCCCTCCAAAAGCCCACCGCCGAGAAGCAGCAACCCCAGGTTGTTACCTCTGCTTCTGACCAACTGGTCCCAGACTGATGGTTCTAAGGACTCTTTCCTCATGTCCAAGTGTTCCAAGTGTCTCTTCTTGACACTCCAGTCACAAGTCCAGGTGGTTATTGGCTGGCTATAAGTCAGAGGTTCCCACAATCCCTTCTTTGGGTTCAATTAACTTTAGCTAGATTAGCCCACAGAACTCAGAGAAACATTGTATTTACTTGATTACCAGTTTATTTTTATTTGAAGAAGACTCTTGAGAGTCTCTTGGGCAGCAAGAATATCCAACCAGTCCATCCAAAAGGAAATCAATCCTGAATATTCATTGGAAGCACTGATACTGAAGCTGAAACTCCAATACTTTGGGCATCTGATGCGAAGAACTGACTCACTAGAAAAGACTGATGCTGGGAAAGTTTGAAGGCGGGAGGAGAAGGCGACAACAGAGGATGAGATGGCTGGATGGCATCACCGACTCAATGGACACAGATTTGAGTAAGCTCTGGGAGTTGGTGATGGACTGGGAAGTCTGGCGTGCTGCTGTCCATGGCGTCTCAAAGAGTTGGACACAACTGAGTGACTGAACTGAACTGAACTGATAACTCAGGAACAGCCACTTCAAAGCCATGTAGAGGTCAAAGTATGAGGAAAGAGGGAACAGAGCTTTCATGCTTTCCGTGAGCAAGCCACCCTCCCCAATTCTTCATATGTTCACCAGACTGGAAGCGCTCAGAACCCTGTCTTTTGGTGTTTTATGGAGGTTTCATTATAGAGGCAAGGTTGGTTAAACCACTGGCCTTTGGCAACTGATCCAATCTCTAGCTCCTCTCTTCCCTCTAGAGGTCAGCAGAGAAGACGAGTGTAATGAAAGCTCCAAACTTTTAATCACATGGTTGGCTTCTCTGGCAATCAACCCCCATCCTTAGGTATTTTCCAAAAATCAACTCGTAATATAAGACACCTTTATGTTGTCATCACCTATGAAATTCTGAGCTTTAGGAGTTCTGTGACCAAATATTCAGAGACCAAATATTTTAATATATTTTGTTATTATGAATCATATGATCATAGGCATCTGACTAAGATATAAGTGATCCAATCAGCTGCTGAATGTTTGGCCCAGGGAATTACATGAAGTTGTTAGAGGTTTAAAAATACACTATTGTTCAGCATACTATTGATAATAATAACCTGAGGGGACTCTTTATTTCTACAAACAACACTATCAAATGTGTTTTACTTCTTTTCTGTAAAAGTACTTTAGAATATAAAGTACATCAATCCTTTGAATAAAGACAATGATGAATTTTTTTTAAAATAAAGACTTTAAGAATGAAACAGGAATAAACAGCTGATTACTTTGCTTTGAAAATAAAAATCAAAGACTATTGAAGACATGAACTTTGCTCTATAAATGGGAGTAATGATGGTAGAAATTTACATCTCCTGCTAGGGTTATGTCAAATCGTATAAATTATTTTGTATAGTGACTTAATCTGCATTACTTTTCATCACAATTTCAGAAACACATGAATATTTCCATTTTTAGTGATTTACAAAATTCATTCTTCAAATCCTTATGTTCACTTCACGTAGCATGGAATCTATTCACAATTATTCAGACTATGTAACTGTTAAATTTTAGCCAAAGAAAATAGACATTCATGATATTTTTACACTCACTTTAAAATAAACAATCTCTTCAGGACTTCATACAGGATAGTACAGTGTGGACATTGAGCAGAAAATGTTGCTTGGAGAGAGGAATTGGTCTGACCATGTTATAACAACTAACACTTAGCAAACAGGCTGCTCTTCTAATAAAAAACCCCATAACGAGGCATCTTCATCAAGTATTCAGTAACCAACAGATTCTGCTCTGCTTTGAATTCTAAGTTGCTAATTTATTCAGAAAGTCTTTAAAATGTGTTTTTGCTGCTGAAGACAAACACTTTTTCTGCATAGATATTACAAAGAAGGCAGTGCTGAGAGGGACTCGGTAAATTTCTTACCAAAGGCCGTAGGATGATTTCAGGTATATTCAAGTTCTCTATTGCTATCGTAATCAGTTACCACAAACTTGTGACTTTAAAGAACACAAATGTATTCTCTCATGCTTCTGAAGGTCAGAAATCTAAAATGGTTCTCAATGAGTTAAAATCAAAGTGTCTGCAGGATTGGGTTTTTTTCTGAAGGATCTGGGGAAAATCTATTTTCTTGTCTTTTTCTGCTTCTGTAGCTGCCTGCGCGCCTGAAACTGAGTAGAATTCTGCCATTTCCCGTGAAGTACAAAGGCCCCTCCTTGTTCTCAGCCTCTTGTTTGTAGAAAAGCTGGTCTCTCAGGCCTCTCTGAGTCACAAAGAGGAGGCTCACGCAGCTAATGATTAGGACAAGACTCACAAAATCTTTCAGCGTCTGACACACATTCTTGAGTTGCTTGGCAGATACTGTAACTACAACCTGAGGGAAAAGCTAACTGCACGATGAACAGACTGCAGCCATGATGTTGTTAGCTGCTCCATCTTGAGCATTACCAAATCCATGCCTAGCACAGTTCTAAGAACTGGCCTAAGATAAGAGAATTAATACTACTGCTTTTAGTAATCTGTATTTTTGTGGGCATCAAAATAATTGTGGTTTGCTCTGGCCAGATACATAATCAAAAAACTAAAATTGTCCACAAAGAGAGGCTATAGATCCATGTCAGCATCTTCCACTTTGAAAACATGGTGCTCTGAGTCAACATGAAGAAGTTACAGAGGACAGATAGTCACACATAATCCCACAGAAATAGAATGATGTCTGACAGTGGGAACTTTTAAGCAGCTTTTTGCAGGAAAGAACTCTCTGCAAGAAGCCCCTTTTTTCCTGCCACTTTAGCAAAGCCATATTTTAACTGAGCTTTGGCCCAAGCATACTTTTCAAATCTTTTGATCACACAATACGTTGCCTAACCTGTTGGCAAAGATCCTGTTCGTTCTTTCCATAGATCAAAGAAATAGAAATGAAGAATAAATAATTAACAGAAGACTAGGGCTTTTCCCTTGCTTGCCCTTCAGTAACCTTGTGCAGAAACTGTAGGAACAAGAGAAAATCTAAAGACAGGCTCCAAGGAGTCAAGAAGCCTGTATGCAGTGGAATATGGCTACAGATCTGACTCCCTACTTCAGTGCTTAACTGAGATTGCTTCCTCTTTGTCCCTTTGAAAACTTTCATGGCTGAACAGAATGTCTGGATTTGCTTCTGGGACATGAGTTTACCTTCCCCCCAGGTTGCCGGTCTTCTGATTAAAGAAATCTTTCTGTTCCTACCAGCACTTGTCTCACTTTTGAGCAGCAAGCACCTGAACCTGAATTCAGTAACATTCCTAGGCCCGAAGCCTTCCTCCATTCTTAAAGTCAGCAATGTAATATCTTTAAATATCTCTCTGACTCTGTTCTTCCTGCTTCCCTCTTAAATGGACTCTGTTATTACACTGAGCCCATCCAGATAATTGAGGATAATCTCCCAATGTCAAGATCTTTAATTTAATCACATCTGCAAATTCCCCTTTGCCATGTAGGAAACAGTCACAAGTTTTGGGGACTGGATTATGGATATCTTTATAGAACCATTATTCTGCCTACAATGCATGCTATGAAGAAAATAACAGTATATTACTGTCCAAACTTTATTAATTTAAAAAGCTTTGCTAAACAGACACAAAGAAAGGCTAATTTATTGTACTTTGTGTTTATGTGTTAATTGCTCAGTTGTGTCTGACTCTTTGTGACCCCATGGACTGTAGCCTGCCAGGCTTCTCTGTCCATGGAATTCTCTAGGCAAGAATACTGGAGTGGGTAGCCATTGTCTTCTCCAGGAGATCTTCCAACCCAGGGATCAGACCCAGCTCTCTTGCTTTGCAGGCAGATTCTTTACAATCTGAGCCACCAGGGAAGCCCTTATTGTACTTTAGTGGGTATCAATAAGTGTCCTTTTCACTCAAGGAAAGCTTTCTGTTCTTTACCCACCTACTGTTTTAGGTTACTAAGTATCTCCTCTCCTAGGAACAACTTCACTTAATCTGGTTAATATTTGAAAAATAGAAGATAAGATTCAAAAAGTGGTATTGATTAACCTATTTGCAGGCAGGAATAGAGATGCAGAAGTAGAGAGTGGACTTGAGGACACAGTGGGGGAAGCAGGCAGGGAGTGTAACATCAGAGAGTAACATCAGCATATATATACCAACATGTGTAAAATAGGTAGCTGGTGGGAAGCTGCTGTGTGGGGCAAACAGGGGCTCAGCTCAGTGCTCTGATGACCCAGAGGGGTGGGGTGGGGTGTGGGAGGGAGGTTCAGGAAGGGGGGATAATAGCTGATTCACACTATAGTAGAGCAGAAACTAACACAATATTGTAAAACAATTTGTAAAAAAAATCCTCCAATTAAAAAAAAATACTATGATAAACCACAATGGAAAGGAATATATATCACTGAATCACCTTGCTATTTAAGAGGAATTAACAACATTGTAAATCAACTATGCTTCAAGAAAAACAAAAACTAAAATGACAACAAAAAAAGGAAATGAGATTCAAATATCTTTGAAACTCAAGAACCCAAGAGGAATCCCTTCAAGAAATTACATTAAAAAAAGACAGCTCTTTGTATAGTTCTCACCTGGTTATTATGCTTCTTTTTTCTTAAAGAGTTGAGTTCGGGTTCACATAAAATCTTTTTGCCTTTAATCATTCAGATAGCCAGAAAAAGCAGTCCAATTTATGTTTCTGATTAGAATAAATTTCATGTCACAGTTTTTATTTTTGGCAAATTTGCCATCATTAAAAGATCAAAGGAGTCATTTTGATAAAAGAACAACCCCCACCCTAGGGGGACAAAGGATTTTAGATGTTTCTTCCTTCTTTAAGACAAGTAATTCCAGATGAGATTTGATTGATGAGATGAAGTTTATGCATCTGGGCCTCATTCTTGATAGCATTTAAAATTAAAACTCTCATTAGTGCTGTCAAGCTTGAAATTCTTTGGTTTCTCAAATGAAACAATATTTGCATGATTTTGTAAAACACCCTGATTACCATATACAATTGAATTCAACTCAATTTTAAACCACACAAAAAGAAGAAGATCAAATAACCTGTATTTAAATATTTGTATTCTGTTTTGTCACAAAAGAGGAAATCACCTTAACACCAGAGGTCCTGCCCACAACTAGAAACTCAGTGTGTGAAGGCCTGGATGCTTGCACACAGTTTATGTGTGGTCTTCATTTTCTTGGGAGAATATGAAAGAACAGACCTGGTTGCGGAATCAGTGGGTTACCCCCTGCACATCCTCAAGCTACTTCTTGGGTTCCTGGTTTTTATGGCCAGTTCCAGAATAGGCACTGATCAGCAGCAGGTCTAGTTTCACAGCAGATGAGCACTCACTGTCTTAAGTTAAAACACAATATTTCATTTGGGGAAAAGCTGCAAATACTGGGGCGTGTGAGCACTGGACCTTGTGGCTCCTGAGGAAAGGAAAGGGTCCCAGGACATGGGCAGCTGGAGCTGACCATCTTCCCCTGGAGCTTGAGGGTAGGAACCTGGACAGGTGGGCATGGGGATTGAAGCAATAGGGTGCTGATGGGAAATGGGCCAGCATGTGGCTGAAGGGTTTTGGGGTTCTGAAATACTTCATCCAGTCTTCATCCTTGGCTTGGAGTTAGAAAAGTCTGGTAAAATACCCCTACCAAGAAAAGATGCATATTTTCAACTTTCAGAGAACCGATTAGACAAATTCAATAATGATGGAGCACTCTGTCATTGGTACTTCCAAAGTGGGCTGCAATTTTCAGAAATGAATGAATGAATTACTGTTCCATCAGACAGAGTTTACAATCCAAGAAACCATATGCAGCATCCTGATCATACATTCCTCTTAGGCAGATCACAAAACTGGACCTTGTGGCTTCTGACGAAAGAGAAGTGTCCCAGGATATGGGCAGCTAGAGCTGGCATGCTGTCCCATTTCTCATCAGCACCCTATTGCTGCAGTTCCCATGCCCACCCATCCAGGTTCCCACCCTTAAGCTCCCAGATGCTCCAAGGGAAGATGGCCAGCTCTAGCTGCTCATGTCCTGGGACCCTTCTCTTTCAGGAACCATAAGCTTCAGTGCTACATGCCCCAGTATTTTTCCAACTCTTCAGCATATTAATAAAACAAAACCATTTTACTACAGACTGTCCATTCTAGATTGATAAAACAGAAGACTGAATGTATAAACACCATTCTTTTTACATGAGGTTTTTAAAAATCATGGAGATACCACTATGTGCCAATTATTATATGAACACATTCAAATATGTTACCTCATGTCCAAAGAAGTATGATTTAGACACCATGAAACTTAAGGTTGTAAACTCAGGAAAAAGCAATGTGCATTATCATGTCTCCAACAAAAATCACAATGCAATTAGGAGGTTATTATGAAAACACTGTGCTAAAGACTTTTATGTCCAGCATCTCTGTCCTATTGCTATTTCCTGAAGTCTCCATAGACTCACAGGCAGAGTTGGCCCCTCTTCCATGGCTTGTTCCTGGTTCTCACAGTTTCTGCCTCCTCATGGTGTAGCACCTTAGGTACTCTCACTCTCTGCAAAGCCCACACAGCCAGGCTCCTCTCTCAATACCTAGAGCAGTGCCTGGCACCTAGGAAGTCTTTATCAGATATTCCTGAGTAAATAAATTATAAGATTCTCCCCAGCGTGCTTGGAATATTTACCTGAGTCCTCCTGGGAAAAAGAATGCTATGAAGGTCAGCATTACATTACATTTACTCAACAATCAGTTCTCCCTGAATCTGCATGGGGGATTTGCACACAGTAAGCACTGGATGAATATGTTGAATTTAGCAAATAAAGGGATTGCTGTATGGGTGTAAAGATTATTTTAAAGTGAAACTATTTGGACAGAAAGAAATCTTATCTGAACTTCCTTTATCTGACTAAAGCAGAGCCTCCTGAAAATACAGCTGCCATTAATGCCCCCCACCCTACACACACACACCCCTCAGGGAGTTTCCTGAGAATTCAGCTGTTATAGAGACAGATTGCCTATTGCCATTAGTATAAAGAAGCTCACAGAATCTTCCATGCTATCCCACAGAAGCCTTAAAATTCTCCTTTCTTGTTAACTCTGTATATAAATGTTTGCTTCTGGCTATTTAAGGAGTTACTCATTACTGAGAAACCCCTGGTTGCCCCTTTGAATGATTTTTTTGTTGTTGTTATTTTGTTTATCATCCATTAATTCAAAACTCCTCAATGACTAGAACATAAGATGATAAAAGAAAACATTTCCTCCCAACACCATTACAACCATGATGATCTGTTCTTTGATACCAGACATCTTGTTTTCAATGGCTGGTTTCTAGACCACACTATTAGTTCAATTGTTTCATTGCTAACTGATACCTGATATTTGCCACAAGGATACTAAATGTTATAGATCATCTGCAAGATAGAATAGCAGAAAACTAAATTCATTGTAGGGGATTTCCCTGGTGGTCCAGTGTTTAAGATTCAGCCTACCAATGTAGGGGACACAAGTTCCATCCCTGGTTTGGGAAGATCCCACATGCCTCAGGGCAACTAAGCATGCTTGTGGCAACTATTGAGCCCACAAACCTAGAGTCCTTGCCACACAACAATAGAAGCCAATGCAATGAGAAGCCTGCACACCACAGCTAGAGAGCCTGTGTGCAGCAAGGAAGACTAGTGAGGCCAAAAATAAGTAATCAATTTTTTTTAATTCATTGTATGAAGCAGAATCGGTCATCAATATATTCTCTCAACTGGACAATGATAGTACTCAACCATTTTCTATCCTCAGCATACTCTGAAAACCAAAATTTCAGGTTGCATCTGTGGTTATTACAATCTTTCCTTGGGCATCTTCTGAACAGGGCTCCTGTGTGCTCTATCTCATCTGTAGTTTTGGCCCAGGCAGGGCACACCCCCTTTTTGGATGGTACTGTGGGATGAAGGACCATGTGGTATCTTTCTGATCTCTGAAGTCCATTCATATATTCTCTCAGTCAGCATGTCAGGTCACATCCACTGGGCTCCAGCTAGGCAGCAAGGCTAAGGCAGGCAGCATGAGAAGAGAGGAAAAGGGCTGGATTCCAGCAAATGCTTTCCTCTCCAACACTGAATTTCAGTAACACATGAGGCTGGATAAAGACTAATAAAAATTCTTTGCTTGATCGAACTTTGATAAAGCTTCAGAATGTTCTCCTCGGCCTACCTGTACACTTTTATGTAGAGTCCAGTTTTAGCAAGAACTCTGCTAATTTAGTTTAGTTCCCAATCCTCCTTAGTTAGTCATCCTTGATATCTGATCAGGAGAATTTGGGGTGAACCATCCAAATAAGATTCCTGATCAGGAATCTTATTTGCATGGGTCACCCCAAACCTCCTTACCCTGATGTTTCCTATTAGTGATTTTCTATTTTCTATCTACTGACCTGCGACCCCCCCACCAACTTGGATCTTCAGCTGTAAATTCACACTTGCTCATGCTATATTCAGAATAGAGCCCAGTGCTACACAGAGGTCTCTTTTCTTTATTGCAACAGTCCTGAATAAAATCTTTTTTTTTTTTTTTTTTTTAATGTCCAGCTCTGGATTTTCCTTAACAAGGTCCATTATTTTTTTATTTTATTTTATAAAATAGTATCACTAATGATTCTAAATAGCCACTAGCTAAAAGCCACTTCTTAAATTATGTGTTTGAATGTATAACTGATTGTAGCAACTCAAATACCACAGTTATTGGTTTTGCCAAATTTATTTGCACTTTTCAGAAGTATCACATGAACTAACTTTAGCACTGTCATAACATAAAGAGTTTACACTGTTTTTGTGTAAAAGTAGCTATGGTGTTACAGTGGTAAAAAGCTCACCTGACAATGCAGGAGACATAAGAGACACTGGTTCGATCCCGGCCCAGGAAGGTCCCCTGGAGGAGGGCATGGCAACCCACTCCAGCACTCCTGTCTGGAGAATCCCGTGGACAGAGGGGCCTGGCGGGCTGCAGTCCACGGCCCTGCAGAGTGGGGCACAACTGAAGCAGCTCAGCAGTCTGTATCCAGGCATGGTGTTAGGCTTTTTTATTTTTTATTTTTTTTCTTTAGATCATACGTATACTGTAAAATAGTACTTTTTTACTTATTAAGTCATAACTGAATGTGAATTGTATTGTTAAATCAACTTCATTCATATGTTTTTTTTTTTCTCTAAATTGCACAAAACACACAAAAATGAGACTAGCAGGAAATACTGAGAATTTGAGTAACTTAGATATTCCAGAGAGGTTCCAATTTGCCCTCACAGGGTGTGTGCTCAGAAAACACACACCTCCTCTCCCAAAGTGAGCTGTCATACCCTTGGACCTACTCATCACTCTCATTTTCGCTTCCAATGATTATTATTTTTTAAAAGCACTTTCTTTTTTAAGATTTTCTTTGATAGGGACAATTTTTTAAATCTTTATTGAATTTGTTACAATATTACTTTTGCTTCATGTTTTGTTTTCTTGACCGGGAGGCGTGTGGGATCTTAGCTCCCTGGGTCTCTGTGTTTAGTCACTGTTGTGTCCAACTCTCCACAGCCCCATGGACTGTAGCCCACCAGGCGCCTGTGTTCATGGAATTTTCCAAGCAAGGATGCTGGAGCAGGTTTCCATTTCTTCTCCAGGGGCTCTTCCCCACCCAAGGATTGAACCTGCATCTCTTGCCTCTCCTGCATGACAGGATGATCTTTCACAGCTAGTGCTACGTGTTGTTACCGTTTAGTTGCTCAGTCATGTTTGACTCTTTGCAACCCTATGGACTGCAGCATGCCAGCCTTCCCTTTTCTTCACTATCTCCCGGAATTTGTTTAAACTCATGTCCATTGAGTCAGTGATGCCATCCAACCATCTTGTCTTCTGTGGTCCCCTTCTCCTCCTGCCTTTAATCTTTATCAGCAACAGGGTCCTCTGCAATGAGTCAGCTCTTTGCATCAGGTGGCCAAAGTATTGGAGCTACAGGCTCAGCTTCAGTCCTTCCAATGAATATTCAGGGTTGATTTCCTTTAAGATTAACTGTTTTGATCTCCTTGCATTCCAAGGGACTCTCAAGAGTCTTCTCCAGCACCACAGTTTGAAAGCATCTATTCTTCTACACTCAGACGTCTTTATGGTCCAGCTCTCACATCCATACATGACTACTGGAAAAACCATAGTTTTGACTATCCGGATCTTTATTGTCAAACTGATGTCTCTACTTTTTAATACACTGTCTAGGTTTTGTCATAGCTTTTCTTCCAAGGAGCAAGTGTCTTTTAATTTCATGGCTGCAGTCACTGCCTGCAGGGATTTTGGAGTCCAAGAAAATAAAGTCTCTCACTGTTTCTATTGTTTCACCATCTATTTGGCATGAAGTGATGGGACCTGATGCCAAAAATCTTAGTTTTTTTAATCAAGAGCACCACCTGGGAAGCCCAAATTTACAGATAATGCCCTATATACGGGGATTGAAACACAACCTTGGTGTTATTAGGATCGAGCTCTAACCAACATAGCTAACCAGCCATGCTTGGGCTAACCAGCCACTTTGCCTGCTTAGCTTTCTGATCAGGGATCAAAACTATACCCCCTGCATTGGAAGACTATGTTTCAACCACTGGACCACTCAGGAAGTTTCTCCACTGATTAATTTTTAAAGCTATAATTGCAAATATACATCTGTGACTTCTGTATGCATTTCTAAAATCTTATTCAAGTCAATTTTTTTTTGAAGCCTACTAAATTCCAGGCATTCTGTTAAGTGTTTAAAGAATAAAACAACAAAAAACAAAGGGAAATAAATAATTCCTACTACAAAGAGTTTACAGTAAGTAGAATTAGGCTGGTACTGACAGAGAGCTGGCTTCCAGAGCCATTACGATGGTACCAAGCAGAAAAGAAGCAAGTAGAGCAAGCAGCTATATCACAAAGGAATTGGAGCTGGGGAGCTGGGAACTGATCAGAGGTGTGTAAAAAAATCCTCATTTCTCAGGTTTAGCGATTGTTTAGTTTTGAGATCAACAAAGACACAGAGAAAAAGGCCCTTCCAGATAGGGGGTCAGTGAGCCCATAGGTAAAAAGGTGTGGGGCCTCCAGCATCCTGAAGACCTTAGCCTGGTTAAGGGCTTAAATCTTATTCCTTAGGTCCGAGAAACCCAAAGTGTTTTGGAAATGGGTATATTATGGCCGCTTTGAATTCTCCTAGTTTCCTGCTTCAGCCACTGTATTTTAAGTGCCACTCTAAACTTAATGTGGGTTAGAATTTGAGTAGCTGAACATTATTATTTATTCAGTATTGTATCTCCTGTGTGCCAGTACAAAAAACAATCCAAGTTATTGCTTTGAGTGTGTTTAGTAGCCTGTGTTAATTTGTTCTGAAATGCTCTGGTGCTCAGAGCAGAGTGAACAGCAATTTGATGAACTTGCTTTACAAATAATAGTCCATGGGTGTATTTCATCATCATACTGCAAAATTAAGATGATTACTCTGAAGATTGGGAGATAAAACAACTTTCATTTGAAGCAAACACTTCTCTTCCATTTGGAGCAAATGATTATTCATTTTCAATCTCCAGTACTGAGCTGTGATAAAAACTTGGAGCCTTTAAGGAGAGTCTTATTTCATTTTTTTTTTTTTTTTAAAGAAACCAAAGATAGACAGCAAAAGCATTTTCTGTCTGTGTCTTCATGGTGGCCCTAAGTGTATTATCCCTTTTAAATACCACTGTTTCAAAACAGATAATCAATTTTCATTAAAATAAACATTCCCTTTGGAATATAAAGCATAATAGATAATATCAGCAATTAGTTTTATTAATAGAAATTATACAACCCAGGCAAGAAAATACATTGGTGCAAAAAAAAAAAAAAAAAAAAAAAAAAAAAAAAAAAAAACAAAAAAAACACCTGTACCCAAAATTGCAAGAGTGAAAGAGAGTAACTGAGATATGCATGAAAAATTAAAATGATTCCCCTCTGTACAAATTTCCAGTCTTTTAATTCAAAAGAATTTCATTAGTTTTAAAATGATGTAGTTATAACTATTTTATGTGGAACACTGACCTATTTCAATTGAGCCAAATGCAGGGAAGTGACTTCAACTAGGAAACTTTTTTATGCTTAACTTAGCTATAGCATGCATGTAGATGAAGAGAAAAATGGCCACATTTACATTTATTCATACTGATTTGTAACTTTCCTATTTACTCTTATAATATCTTCCCTTCAAACTAATAGAAGAGTGTGAGAACAGCAACAAAATACACATACAATTAAATCAAAGCAAGATGTCCAGTTCAGTGCACAGCAATAACGCAAATCAGCTTTTGGCTGTATATTCATCAGGTCCATGGGAATTCAGTTTATAGAATTTTCTATTCATAAGGAACCCAAGTCTTCTATGGAGAAAAATGGCGTCCAACTCCAGTATTCTTGCCTTGGAAACCCCATGGACAGAGGCGCCTGGTGGGCTATGGTCCATATGGCAAGGAGTCAGTCATGAGAGAGCGTGCATGCACGCCAGGTCCTCTGCAAGATGAAGACATGTTTGGCTCCACAAGTCTTTACCGTACAGACCAAAAATAGAAATTAAAGACTAGGTTACAGCAAGACTTTTATTCCCATAACCATCAGATGAAAGAAAATAGAAGTCTAACTTGGATTTTTACCTTTGTTAATAGGTTAACTCTCCCATCATTCTAAGCTTCTTAAGAAAGAAACAATTTTTAGTGCTTTGTTGTTCATATATGCCAATGTCAGCACACACCAAAAAATAATATAGAGAATGAGGGAGTTAAAAAGTGTATTTGGTCACAAATGAACCACTTGAGGGAGGCCACAATCAGAAACTATCAAAGTAACATAAGAATTCCCCAAGGTATTCCACATTCTTTGCCTGTAAAGACACTCTCTACTTTACACAAGTGCAGAACCATGCAAAAATAGCAAAGGATTAAATTGGTTAATAGCAGAGAAAATTCAGATGGAGCCCCGCAGAATCATTTCCTCCTTTGTAATTTTATGCCCAGTGGCTGGGTCATGGTTAGCCCAAATGCATAATAATTCCCTTCTCTCTTTATGTGTCTGCCACCATTTTCTTATTTGAAAATAGATCACATGGCTTAATTCACTTCTGCAGGTAAGGGCCATGCTACTATCTGTAACGGACTGCCCTGTGTGCATGCATCTAAGCTGCTTCAGTCATGTCCGACTCTTTGTGACCCTGTGGACTGTAGCCCGCCAGGCTCCTCTGTCCATGGGATTCTCCAGAAAAGAATACTGGATTGGATTGCCATGCCCTCCTTCAGGGAATCTTCCTGAGCCAGGGATCAACCACATCTCCTGTGGTTCCTGCATCGCAGGCAGATTCTTTACCACTGTACCATCAGGAAGCCCCAAGGGAGCTGCCCTCGTGTACTTTAAAACTCTAACCACTGGGAATGGAGTCACTCCATACACCTTTGCTTCACTCAAAGTACACCAAGACTGTTCTCACATCAAAAACTGGAACTCCAAAGGAGTAACATCAGAAACAAGGCTGAATAAGATGTCCCTTGTGGTATCCCCTATTCAAAAATAGCAGTTTAGCATCCATTCACCAACAAAAGTGCTTTTTTTGGGAGCTGTAGTGCCCAACACCATACAACAAGACACCATGGAAGAATCTTGGCCATACATTCACCAGGTAATAGGCACACAGATCTTAGCCCTGGCTGTGGATCCTTCAGTGGCCCAAGGACAGACTCTAGTCCCTCTCAGTCACAGTCCAGGAGCCCTGCAGAACACTGTCATAGACAATTATCTTGGATGAGCAACATTTTATAGGAGTCCAGGTTTCCAATGGAGAAGTTCCAGCACACTATTAGAGCAATATGTGAGTACTGATGCATTGAAGAGGGTAAGACAGTTTTACTTTACTGACATCAGCTCCCACACAGTGGCATGATTCTGTGACAAGTGAGAATTTCTTGGCATGTGATTTTGTTCAGTGGAGGAAGTGAGAATGTGTCAGTGACTGCCCAGCTCCCCAACTATGTGAGATGATGCTAAAGAAGCAAAAAGTCTCATTTCTCTCTTCTTCTATCCAGAGTACTGAGTTGCAAGGTGCATGACTCCAAATCAGGACAAGGCTGAGAAGAGTGGGGAGTAGGACTTGTAGGGCATCACAGGGATGTGGATCCAACTAACTGCATCACAGATTCTATCAGGAGGTTCATGTATGAGTTGCTTGGGATCCTTTTTCCATAGATACTCCCATCTGCCTATCGGGCAGTGTCATAACACCACATGCTTCATCCATACACCCTTTCACTATGTGGATGGATCTCTGTGTGTTCTCCTGACAGTAAAAAGAATGAGATCTGGCAAATAGTTAGTGACCTTCCATAGTAAGCTAGCCTGAACGAGCTTTAGTTCCATCATTCAAAAAGCAAAGGGGAGGCTGCCAGCTCTCAGCCTGGTGCATTGTAGAATCAAGAGAAAGCATATAAGTCTGATAATTCTGCCACAAGAGGGAGCAAAAGCATGAAGCAAGCATATTCACAGAAGTCCTGAGAAAGTCTCAGAATCACTGAGAGGGAAGATGGTAGGTATTTCTTTCCAGAAGTCAGTTACTAAATACTGAGTGAAACGAGTGCTATTGCAAATACAAAGACAGCAGTGCAAGACTTTGAAAGAAAATTAAAAACAAAACAAAACAACAAAAAAAACCAACGAGGAAGCATGACATCAACAAAAGATTGCAGTAATTGTCCAGTAACCAACCACAAAGACATGCAGGGATGTAGATTACCCAATTGTTGTTGTTCAGTCGCTAAGTCATGTCTGATTCTGTAACATCCCATAGACTGTAGCACATCAGTCTTTGTCCTCTGTTGTCTCCCAGAGTTTGCTCAAATTCATGTCTATTGAATTAGTGATGCTATCTGACGGTCTCATCATCTGTCGCTTCCTTCTCCTTTTGCCTTCAATGTTTCCCAGCATTAGGTCTTTTCCAGTGAGTCAGCTCTTCACATCAGGTGGCTAAAGTATTGGAACTTCAGCTTTAGCATCAATCTTTCCAATGAATATTCAGGGTTGGTTTCCTTTAGGATTGACTGGTTTGAACTCCTTGCAGTCCAAGGGACTTTTAAAAGCCTTCTCCAGCACCACAGCACCATCAATTCTTCAGTGCTCAGCCTTCTTTATGGTCCAACTCTCACATCCATGCATGACTAATGGAAAAACCTTACTGGACTATATGGACCTTTGTCGCCAAAGTGATTTCTCTGCTGTTTAATATGCTATCTAAGTTTGTCATAGCTTTCCTTCCAAGAAGCAAGCATCATTTAATTTCATAACTGCAGTTACTAGCCTCAGTCCTTTTGGAGCCCAAGAAAATAAAATCTGTGTATTACCCAATAGAGAATTCAAAATATTAATAGCTGCTTTAAGGAAGCTCAATGAGCTATAGGAAACAGAGAAAGACAATTCAATAAAATCAGGAAAAAAGTAAATGAGTAAAATAAAAACTTTAACAGATAAAAGTTTAACAGAGACACAAACAGAAATTCTAGAGCTAAGGAATGCTATGTCTTCCCAGGTGGCACAGTGGTAAAGAATCTGCCTGCCAATGCAGGAGATGCAGGAGATGCAGGTTCAATCCCTGTGTCATGAAAATCCCCTGGAGAAGGAAATGGCAACCCATCGCTGTATTCCTCTTGCCTGAAAAGTTCCATGGACAGAGGAGCCTGGCAGGTTACAGTCTATGGGGTTGCAAAGATTTGGACACGACTAAGCAGTTGAATAAACTGTGGAAAATCCTGAAAGAGATGGGAATACCAGACCACTGGACCTGCCTCTTGAGAAACCTGTATGCAGGTCAAGAAGCAACAGTTAGAACTGGACATGGAACAACAGACTGGTTCCAATTAGGAAAAGGAGTACGTCAAGGCTGTATATTGTCACCCTGCTGATTTAATTTATATTCAGTGCACATCATGAGAAACGCTGGGCTGGAAGATGCACAACCTGGAATCAAGATTGCCAGGAGAAATATCAATAACCTCAGACATGCAGATGACACCATCCTTATGGCAGAGAGTGAAGAGGAAGTAAAAAGCCTCTTGATGAAAGTGAAAGAGGAGAGTGAAAAAGTTGGCTTAATGCTTAACATTCAGAAAACTAAGATCATGGCATCTGGTCCCATCACCTCATGGCAAATAGATGGGGAGACAGTGGAAACAGTGTCAGACTTTATTTTGGGGGGCTCCAAAATCACTGCAGATGGTGATTGCAGCCATGAAATTAAAAGACACTTATTCCTTGGAAGGAAAATTATGACCAACCTAGATAGCATATTAAAAAGCAGAGACATTACTTTACCAACAAAGGTCCGTCTGGTCAAGGCTATGGTTTTTCAAGTGGTCATGTATGGATGTGAGAGTTGGACGGTGAAGAAAGCTGAGCTCTGAAAACTTGATGCTTTTGAACTGTGGTGTTGGAGAAGACTGTTGAGAGTCCCTTGGACTGCAAGGAGATCCAACCAGTCCACCCTAAAGGAGATCAGTCCCGGGTGTTCATTGGAAGGACTGAAGCTGAAGCTGAAACTCCAATACTTTGACCACCTCATGCAAAGAGTTGACTCTTTGGAAAAGACCCTGATGCTGGGAGGGATTAGGGGCAGTAGGAGAAGGGGACGACAGAGGATGAGATGGCTGGATGGTATCACCGACTCGATGGGCATGAGTTTGAGTAAACTTTGGGAGTTGGTGATGGACAGAGAGGCCTGGTGTGCTGCGATTCATGGGGTCGCAAAGAGCTGCACACTGAGCTACTGAACTGAACTGAAGCAGTTGAGAGCAAGGAATACTATGAATAAAATAAAATGCAAAAAAGAACCTCAAAATCAGGGCCCGTCGAAGATGGCGGAGTAATAGGATGGGGAGACCACTTTCTCCCCCACAAATTCATCAAAAGATCATTTGAACGCTGAGCAAACTGCACAAAACAACTTCTGATCGCTATCAGAGGACATCAGGCACCCAGAAAAGCAGCCCACTGTCTTCGAAAGGAGATAGGACAAAATATAAAAGATAAAAAGAGAGACAATAGAGTTAGGGACGGAGATCCGTCCTGGGAAGGGAGTCTTAATAGAGGAAGTTTCCAAACACCAGGAAACCCTCTCACTGGCGGATCTGGGGGAAGTTTTTGAAGGCAACCTAACTGGGAGGGAAAATAAATGAAACCCACAGATTACATGCCTAAAAACAACTCCCAGAAGAAAAGTACCCCAGATGCTCACATCCACCACCAGCAAGTGGGGGCTGAACGGAGAGGAGCGGGCAACATTGCTTAGGGTAATGACCAGGCCTGAATGCCCTGAGGGCAATCAGAGGGAGATAATGTGAGATAGCAACTTAAACTGTGGGATAGCAAGAGAGAGAGACAGAAAATTAACCAGCGATTTGCAGAACAAAGGAAGGACTGAGCAATTACAGAGAAGAGCTAGCCGGCGGTGGACCAGCCCATCCCCTGCCAGAGACAGGAGGCATGGGGGAGGGGGAAGGGGCAAACTCGGTCCCAGAAATGGTATCCCCTCCAAAACTGAAAACAGGCTCCCAGTTTCTAACCAAAGACTTCCTGAGATCCTGGATGGTTGACATCTGCTGGGAGGGTCATGGCTAGAGACCAGCTACCCAGAACAGACACAAGGTGCACCCAACTAGTGCGCGTGGAAACTGAGGCTGGGACCGTGGGGGGATAAGGTGCCCTGCACCCGGGGAGAGTGCGCTCGTCAAGTTCCTGGCTGCCTGAGCTGCTTTGGGCCGGAGAAGGCACAAAACGCAGGCCCAACCGAGTCTGTCTCTTTGTGGAGTACCCGAAAACCTGAACCTTAGCGGCTTAGGCCTGGGAAGTGCACACAACTCACGGCCCGCTCCCTGTAGAGCAGCCTTGAGCCTAAGCAGTGTAGATGGGGAAAGCACACACGCCGTGAGCAGGGGCAAACCCAGTGTGGCCGGAACACTGTGAGTGCTCCCCACACACGCCAGTGACATTTGTCTGCAGCGCCCCCCCTCCCCGCAGCGCGACTGAACAAGCGAACCTAAACAAGAGACCACCTCCGCCGGCTTGTGTCAGAGCGGAAAGTAGACACTGAAGAGACCTGCAAACAGAAGCCAAATAAACAAAGGGAACCGCTTTAGAAGTGACAGGTGTAACAGATTAAAATCCCTGTAGTTAACACCGACTACATTGGAAGGGGCCTATAGATATCGAGAAGTGTAAGCTGGAACAAGGAGCTATCTGAAACTGAACCAAACCCCCACTGCCCGCAACAGCTCCAGAGAAATTCCTAGATATATTTTTACTATAATTATTATTATTTTATAATTACAAAAAAATTTTTTCTCTTTCTTTTTTTTAAAAGTCCTCTTACTCCTCTATTACTCCTTAATTTTCATTTTTATAACCCACTATAACTTGGCCAAAAAAAAAAAAAAGGACCCTATTTTTAAAGCAAACTTCATATACATTTTTAAATTTTTTTGTGTTTTTGTGGTTCTTTACTATTGTATTTTTAAGAGTCTAACCTCTACTCTAGATTTTTAATCTTTGTTTTTCAGTATTTGATATCAATTTTGGACATTTAAGAATCCAACATTGAGTACCCATTTTTACTGAGGAGTGTGATTACTGGTTTGATCAATCTCTCCCCCTTTCGACTCTCCTTTTTCTCCCCCAGATTACCTCTATTTCCTCCCTCCCCCTTCTCTTCTCAATCCAATTCTGTGAATCTCTGTGGGTGTTCTGGGCTGTGGAGAACACTTAGGGAACAGAGTACAACCTAGATATGTCTCTCCTCTCTTGAATCCCCCTTTTTCTCCTCCTGCTCACCTCTGTCTCCTTCCTCCCTCTCCTCTTCTTCATGTAACCTCTCTGGGTGTCCCTCACTGTGGAGAATCCTTTCACCATTAACCTAGAAGTTTTATTATCACTGATGTATGGATGGAGAAGTCTTGAGGCTACTGGAAGAATAAGACTGAAATCCAGAGGCAAAAGGCTTAAGCCCAAAACCTGAGAACACCAGAGAACTCCTGACTACAGGGAACATTAAGTAATAAGAGATCATCCAAAAGCCTCCATACCTACACTGAAACCAACCACCACCCAAGAGCCAATAAGTTCCAGAGCAAGACATACCATGCAAATTCTCCAGCAACACAGGAACATAGCCCTGAGCATCAATATACAGGCTGCCCAAAGGCACACCAAACCCATAGACCCATCTCAAAACTCACTACTGGACATCTGATTGCACTCCAGAGAGAAGAAATCCAGCTCCACCCACCAGAACACTGACACAAGCTTCTCTAACCAGCAAACCTCAACAAGCCAAACATCCAGCCCCACCCACTGAGAGAAACTTCCACAATAAAAAGGAACCACAGACTACCAGAATACAGAAAGGCCACCCCAAGCACAGCAATCTAAATAAGATGAAAAGTTAGAGAAATATCCAGCAGGTAAAGGAACATGAAAAATGCCCACCAAGCCAAACAAAAGAGGAGGAGATAGGGAATCTACCTGAAAAAGAATTTAGAATAATGATAATAAAAATGATCCAAAATCTTGAAAATAAAATAGAGATACAGATAAATAACCTGGAGACAAGTATTGAGAAGATGCAAGAAATGTTTAACAAGGACCTAGAAGAAATAAAAAGAGTCAATTAAGAATGAATAATGCAATAAATGAGATCAAAAACCCTCTGGAGGGAACCAACAGTAGAATAACGGAGGCAAACGACAGGATAAGTGAGGTAGAAGATGAAACGGTGGAAATAAATGAAGCAGAGAGGAAAAAAGAAAAAAGAATTAAAAGAAATGAGGACAACCTCAGGGACCTCTGGGACAATGTGAAACACCCCAACATTTGAATCATAGGAGTCCCAGGAGAAGAAGACAAAAAGAAAGGCCATGAGAAGATACTCGAGGAGATAATAGCTGAAAACTTCCCCAAAATGGGGAAGGAAATAGCCACCCAAGTCCAAGAAACCCAGAGAGTCCCAAACAGGATAAACCCAAGGCAAAACACCCCAAGACATATATTAGTCAAATTAACAAAGATAAAACACAAAGAACAAATATTAAAAGCAGCAAGGGAGAAACAACAAATAACACACAAGGGGATTCCCATAAGGATAACAGCTGATCTTTCAATAGAAACTCTTCAGGCCAGAAGGGAATGGCAGGACATACTTAAAGTTATGAAAGAGAATAACCTACAACCCAGATTACTGTACCCAGCAAGGATTTCATTCAGATATGAAGGAGAATTTAAAAGCTTTACAGACAAGCAAAAGCTGAGAGAATTCAGCACCACCAAACCAGCTCTTCAACAAATGCTAAAGGATCTTCTCTAGACAGGAAACACAGAAATGTTGTATGAACGTGAACCCAAAACAACAAAGCAAATGGCAATGGGACCATTCTTATCAATAATTACCTTAAATGTAAATGGGTTGAATGCCCCAACCAAAAGACAAAGACTGGCGGAATGGATACAAAAGCAAGACCCCTATATATGCTGTCTACAAGAAACCCACCTCAGAGCAAGGGACACATACAGACTGAAAGTGAAGGGCTGGAAAAAAATATTTCATGCAAACGGAGACCAAAAGAAAGCAGAAGTCGCAATACTTATATCAGATAAAATAGACTTCAAAATAAAGGCTGTGAAAAGAGACAAAGAATGACACTACATAATGATGAAAGGATCAATCCAAGAAGAAGATATAACAATTATAAATATATATGCACCCAACATAGGAGCACCACAATATGTAACGCAAATGCTAACAAGAATGAAGGGGGAAATCAACAATAACACAATAATAGTGGGAGACTTTAATATACCACTCACACTTATGGACAGATCAACTAAACAGAAAATTAACAAGGAAACACAAACTTTGAATGACACAATGGACCAGCTAGAACTAATTGATATCTGTAGGACATTTCACCCCAAAACAATTGATTTCACCTTTTTCTCAAGTGCACACGGAACCTTCTCCAGAATAGATCACATCCTAGGCCATAAATCTAGCCTTGGTAAATTAAAAAAAAAAAAAAAAAATGAAATCATTCCAGTCATCTTTTCTGACCACAATGCAGTAAGATTAGATCTCAATTACAGGGAAAAAAAAAAAAACTATTAAAAACTCAAACATATGGAGGCTAAATAACACACTTCTGAATAACCAACAAATCATATAAGAAATAAAAAAAGAAATAAAAATATGCATAGAAATGAATGAAAATGAAAACACAACAACCCAAAACCTACAGGACACTGTAAAAGCAGTGCCAAGGGGAAGGTTCATAGCATTACAGGCTTACCTCAAGAAACAAGAAAAAAGTCAAATATATAACCTAACTCTACACCGAAGGCAACTAGAGAAGGAAGAAATGAAGAATGCCAGGGTTAGTAGAAGGAAAGAAATCTTAAAAATTAGGGCAGAAATAAATGCAAAAGAAACAAAAGAGACCATAGCAAAAATCAACAAAACCAAAAGCTGGTTTTTTGAAAAGGTAAATAAAATTGACAAACTGTTAGCCAGACTCATCAAGAAATAAAGGGAGAAGAACGAATCAACAAAATTATAAATGAAAATGGAGAGATCATAACAGACAACTCTGAAATACAAAGGATCATAAGAGACTACTACCAGCAGCTATAGGCCAATAAAATGGACAACTTGGAAGAAATGGGCAAATTCTTAGAAAAGTATAACTTTCCAAAACTGAACCAGGAAGAAATAGAAGATGTTAACAGACCCATCTCAAGTATGGAAATCAAAACTGTAATCAGAAATCTTCAAGCAAACAAAAGCCCAGGACCAGATGGCTTCACAGCTGAATTCTACCAAAAATTTAGAGAAGGGCTAACACCTATCTTACTCAAACTCTTCCAGAAAATTGCAGAAGAAGGTGAAGTTCCAAACTCATTCTATAAGGCCACCATCACCCTAATACCAAAACCAGACAAAGATGCCACAAAAAAAAGAAAACTATAGGCCAATATCACTGATAAACATAGATGCAAAAATCCTTAACAAAATTCTGGCAAACAGAATCCAACAACGTATTGAAAAGATCATACATCATGACCAAGTGGGCTTTATCCCAGGAATGCAAGGATTCTTTAATATCTGCAATGTAAGACACAACATTAACAAATTGAAAAATAAAAACCATATGATTATCTCAATAGATGCAGAGAAAGCCTTTGACAAAATTCAACATCCATTTATGATAAAAAAACTCTCTGGAAAAAAAAAAAAAAAAAAAAAAAAAAACTCTCCGGAAAGCAGGCATAGAAGGAACATACCTCAACATTAATAGAAGCTATATATGACAAACCCACAGCAAAACATTATCCTCAATGGTGAAAAATTGAAAGCATTTCCCTTAAAGTCAGGAACAAGACAAGGGTGCCCACTCTCACCACTACTATTCAACATAGTTTTGGAAGTTTTGGCCACAGCAATCAGAGCAGAAAAAGAAGTAAAAGGAATCCAGATAGGAAAAGAAGAAGTGAAACTCTCACTGTTTGCAGATGACATGATCCTCTACATAGAAAACCCTAAAGACTCTACCAGAAAATTACTAGAGCTAATCAATGAATATAGTAAAGTTGCAGGATATAAAATTAACACACAGAAATCCCTTGCATTCCTATACACTAACAATGAGAAAACAGAAAGAGAAATTAAGGAAACAATACCATTCACCATTGCAACAAAAAGAATAATATACTTAGGAGTATATCTACCTAAAGAAACAAAAGACCTATACATAGAAAACTATAAAACACTGATGAAAGAAATCAAAGAAGCCACAAATACATGGTGAAATATACCATGTTCATGGATTGGAAGAATATGTATTGTGAAAATGAGTATCCTACCCAAAGCAATCTATAGATTCAATGCACTCCCTATCAAGCTACCAATGGTATTCGTCACAGAACTAGAAAAAATGATTTCACAATTTGTATGGAAATAGAAAAACCCTCGAATAGCCAAAGCAATCTTGAGAAAGAAGAATGGAACTGGAGGAATCAACCCGCCTGACTTCAGGCTCTACTACAAAGCCACAGTCATCAAGACAGTATGGTACTGGCACAAAGACAGAAATATAGATCAATGGAACAGAATAGAAAGCCCAGAGATAAATCCACGAACCTATGGACACCTTATCTTCGACAAAGGAGGCAAGAATATACAATGGAAAAAAGACAACATCTTTAACAAGTAGTGCTGGGAAAACTGGTCCACCACTTGTAAAAGAATGAAACTAGAACACTTTCTAACACCATACACAAAAATAAACTCAAAATGGATTAAAGATCTAGATATAAGATCAGAAACTATAAAATTCCTAGAGGAGAACATCGGCAAAACACTCTCTGACATAAATCACAGCGGGATCCTCTATGGCCCACCTCCCAGAATATTGGAAATAAAAGCAAAACTAAACAAATGGGACCTAATGAAACTTAAAAGCTTTTGCACAACAAAGGAAACTATAAGCAAGGTGAAAAGACAGCTTTCAGAATGGGAGAAAATAATAGCAAATGAAGAAACAGACAAAGGATTAGTCTCAAAAATATACAAGCAACTCCTGCAGCTCAATTCCAGAAAAATAAATGACCCAATCAAAAAATGGGCCAAGATCTAAACAGACATTTCTCCAAAGAAGACATACAGATGGCTAACAAACACATGAAAAGATGCTCAACATCACTCATTATCAGAGAAATGCAAATCAAAACCACAATGAGGTACCATTCCATGCCAGTCAGGATGGCTGCTATCCAAAAGTCTATAAGCAATAAATGCTGGAGAGGGTGTGGAGAAAAGGGAACCCTCTTACACTGTTGGTGGGAATGCAAACTAGTACAGCCACTATGGAGAACAGTGTGGAGATTTCTTAAAAAACTGGAAATAGAACTGCCATATGACCCAGCAATCCCACTCCTGGGCATGCACACCGAGGAAACTAGATCTGAAAGAGACATGTGCACCCCAATGTTCATCGCAGCACTGTTTATAATAGCCAGGACATGGAAGCAACCTAAATGCCCATCAGCAGACGAATGGATAAGGAAGCTATGGTACATATACACAATAGAATATTACTCAGCCATTAAAAAGAATTCATTTGAATTAGTTCTAATCAAATGGATGAAACCAGAGCCCATTATACAGAGTGAAGTAAGCTAGAAAGATAAAGACCAATACAGTATACTAATGCGTATATATGGAATTTAAAAAGATGGTAATGAAGAAAAAAAAAAGATGGTAATGATAACCCTATATGCAAAACAGAAAAAGAGACACAGATGTACAGAACAGACTTTGGGACTCTTTGGGAGAAGGCGAGGGTGGGATGTTCTGAGAGAATACCATTGAAACAAGTATACTATCAAGGGTGAAACAGATCACCAGCCCAGGTTGGATGCACCAGAAAAGTGCTCAGGGCTGGTGCACTGAGAAGACCCAGAGGGATGGGATGGGGAGGGAGGTGGGAGGGGGGATTGGGATGGAGAACACATGTAAATCCATGGCTGATTCATGTCAATGTATGGCAAAAACCACTACAATATTGTAAAGTAATTAGCCTCAAACTAATAAAAATAAATGAAAAAAAAAAAGAACCTCAAAATCTTAAATGGATCAAGAAAAAGAAAGGGTTAGTATTGATTTAGAAGATAGGAACTCTGAAATTATCCAATGAGAAGAAAACCAAGGGCAAACAATAAAAAAAGAGTGAAGGAAGCTTATGTGAACTAATGGGATATCATCGAAAGAAAAACAATCTGAAAATTATTGGTAAACCAAAGGAAAAGAGATGGAGCAGGAGACAGAAACTCATTTAGATAAATAATGGCTGAAAGCTTCCCAAATACAGAAACGGATTTGTAAATCCTAGTTCATGAAGTCATAGGTCTCCAAACAAACTCAACTTAAAAAAGATCTTCTCCAAGATACTTTATAACAAAACTCAGACAAAAACTAAAGCTTAAGAGCCACAAAAGAAAACATTTTAACTTACAAGAAAACCTGATTAGACTATAAGCCAATTTACTAGCAGAAACCATACAAGCCATGAGACTGTGATGATATATTCAAAGTAAATGGAAATAAAAGAAATGCAAACCAAAAATACTCTATCTAACAAAGTTGCTCTTCAAAAATGAAGAAGAGATAAATACTTTTCTAGATAAACAGAAGCTGAGACAGTTCATCAGCAGAACACCTGCCTTATAAGAAATGCCAGAATGAGCTCTTCCAGTTGAAATAATAGGATGTCAATTAGTGACATGAACATATATGAAAATATAAAGCACATGGGAAAAATAAGTTCATAGTCAAATTTATATTACTCTAATACTGTAATATGTTGGAGTGTTTACTACAAAGATTAAAGGACAAAAGTATTTTTTTTTAAAACTATAGCTATGATTTACTAAAACACAACAGTATAAATAAGAGACAAGCTGTTACATCAAAATGTAAAAAGGTGAGGGAGTACAAAGAGTCTTTTGTGTGCAATCAAAGTCAGGTTGTTATCAGCATAAAATAAATTTTTCCATCTATAAAATATTTTACATAAGCCTCAGGATAACCACAAAGCAAAAACCTATAGCAGATACACAAAAGATAATATCATAAAGACATCACTGGGCTTCCTAGGTGGCACTAGTGGTAAAGAACCTATTTGCCAATGCAGGAGACACAAGAGACAGGGGTTCAATCCTTGGGTTGGGAAGATCCCCTAGAGGAGGGCAACCCACTAGTATTTTTGTGTGGAAAATTCTATGGACAGAGGAGCCTGATGGGCTACAGTCCAAAGGATTGCAGAGTTGACTGAACTCTGAACATGACTGAAGTGACTTAGCATGCACACATGCAAAGACACCACCAAAAACTCTCAGAACCAATCAGTGAATTCAGTAAAGTTGCAAGATACAAAATCAGCATACAAAAGCCTGTTATATTTCTATACACTAACAGTGAAATGTCCCAGGAAGCTATGAAAAACAATTCCATTCACAATAGCATACAAAACAAAATAATACTTACAAATAAATTTAACCAAAGAGATGAAAGATCTGACACTAAAAACCAGAAGGTTCTGATGAAAAAAAAAATGAAGGACATACAAAGAAATGGAAAGATATTTCATGGTTATGGATCCAGAGAATTAATATTGTAAAAGTGTCCATATTACTCAAAGCCATCTATAGATTACATGACATCCCTATCAAAATTCCAATGGTATTTTTCAAAGAATCCTACTATTTGTATGCAATCACAAAAGTTCCCAACTAGCCAAAGCAGTCCTGACAAATAATAAAGCTGGAAAACCACATTTCTAATTTCAAACTACATTATAGTGATAGTAATCAAAACAAAAAAATATACATGTAGACCAACGGTACAGAATGCAGAGCACATAAATAAGTTCTTGCCTATACCATCAACATATATTTGACCAGGGAGCCAAGAATATCCAATGGGGAATGCATAGTTTCTTCAACAAATGGTGCTGGGAAAGCAAGATAATCACATCAGAAATAAAATTGAACCTCTATCTTACACCTCCCTGGTAGTTCAGTTGGTAAAGGAGACCCAGGTTCGATTCCTGGGTCTGGAAGATCCCCTGGAGAAGGGATAGGCTACCCACTCCAGCAGGGCTTCCCTGGTGGCTTAGACAGTAAAGAATCTGCCTGCAATGTGGGAGACCTGGGTTTGATTCCTGGGTTGGGAAGATCCCCTGGAGGAGGGCATGGCAATCCACTCCAGTATTTTCGCCTGAAGAATTCCCATGGACAGAGGAGCCTGGCAGACTACAGTCCATGGTCTCACAAAGAGCTGGACATGACTGAGTGACTAAGCACAGTACGTCTTACACCACTCACAAAAATTAATTCTAAATGGATTAAACATTTGAACAGAAGACCTGAAACAATAAAATTCCTGGAGGAAAACTTTGGTTAAAAACTCCTTGACTTTCATCTTGGCAACACAAGCTGCAACACCATACATTTGTGCACACCAAATGCACAAGCAGCAAGAGAAAAAATAAAAAAGTTTTCAAACTAAAAAACTGAGCAGCAAAAGAAACAATAAAATTAAAAGGCAGCCTACTGAATGGGTGAAAATATTTGCAAACCATATATCTGATGAGGGATTAATGTCAACAGTATATAAGGAACTGATATAACACAACAGCTATTAATAAAACAATCCAATAAAAAATGGGCAGAAAACCTGAATCCATATTTTTCCAAAGAAGGCATATAAATGGCCAATAGGTACATGAAAATATGCTCAGCATCATTAATCAAAATGCAAATCAAAATCTAAATGAGATATTACTTCACACCTGTTTAGAATAGCTACCACCAAAAAGAGATATCAAGTGTTGGTGGCAAGGTAGAAAAAAGGGAACCCTTATGCACTGTTGATTGGAATGTAAATAGGTACAGCCATTATGATAAACAGAGTGGAGCTTTCTCAAAAAACATAAAAACAAAATGATCATATGATCCAGTAATCTCACTTCTGAGAATACGTCCAAAGGAACACAATTCAGATCTTTACATCATATCCTTACTTCCATGTTTATTGCAGCATTATTCACAGCAACTAAGACATGTTCATCATAGATGAAAGGATAAGAATAGAATATTATTCTGCCATAGAAAAAAAGGAAATCCTGCCAGTTGCAACAGCATAGATGGACTTGAGGGTACGATCCTAAGTGAAGTAGACAAAGACATTACTATATGATATCACTTATAGTGAAAGAGAAAGTGTTAGTCACTCAGTCATGTATGACTCTTTGAGATCCCATGGATTGTATCCTGCCAGGCTCCTCTGTCCATGGAATTCTCCAGACAAGAATACTGGAATGGGTAGCCATTCCTTTCTCTAGGGGATCTTCCCGATCCAGGGATTGAACCTGGGTCTCCTGCATTACAGGCAGATTCTTTACCATCTGAGCCACCAGGGAAGTACCTAGTGGCTCAGATATCATTTATATGTGAACTCTAAAATAGCTGACCTAGTAGAAATAATGGCATAATGGTCGCCATGGGTTGGAGTGGGGGAAATAGGGAAATATCAAAGAACACAAACTTTCAATTATAGATGAATGTTTTTGTATCTTATCTTCAGCACTGTGATTATAGTTAACAATACTGTATTATATGTGTGAAAGTTGGTAAGAGAGTAGACTTTTAAAAAGTATATCAAGTCAACATATTGTATAAACTTATACAACACTGCATGTTTATTATATCTCAATAAAGCTGGGGGGTATCATTAAGCTGCTGTGAAGAGGAATAAAGAAAAAAATCCTCATTTCCATAGGACATGGTCTTTTAGGTTTATCCCTCTTTGGAGGTTTGGTTCATGTCTGTTCTGGGATGTCTCATAGAGTTCAATAAATCTGATAGGATAAAAGAGCCCTAGATTTTGCCCCCAAGTTAAATGGTCATTGCCCTGGAAAAGCCAAACACAAGATGGATCAAGTGAATTGAAAGACACCCTCCCTCAAAGGAGGAACCTCCACTCTCACTGTGATTAAGGTTCAACATAAATTGTTGAAATCAAAGGCCTATCTGCTTATGTATCATGTCTATCTCCTTGCCCAGTGTCCTCATCTGAGTACACATCACCTACCTTTTTCTGGGACATAACTAGACAGTAGTTTAATATCAAGATTATAATCTTGGTAATCATTATCCCAATTCATAAGCATGGCTTTGTTTCTCTTAGACCTTACCTATATCACTACCATATTGAATGTGAATAGATTCGAGAATCCAGTCAAATGTATAAACTGTCAAATTGAACATTCTCTAAAAATTCAATTATATGTTACTTACAGAAACACCATCTAAATTCAACAAATAGGTGAAAAGTTAAAGGATAAAAACAGAAATAGCATGCACACATGAACCCAAGAAAATCTGGGGTGTTTACACTAATATCAGATTTTAAGACAAAAATTGTTATAAGAGCAAGGAGGGATGTTTTACAATGATAAGAGGTCAGTCCAACAAAAGATGTAACAATTATAATTATATACTCCTAACAACAGAGTCCCAAAATAGAAAAAAAAAAAAAAAGCTAACAAGAAAATGTGACAAAAAGTTTTGGGATGACAGCAAAAACTGAGGAAGACTATCTGTTGTAGTCTCAGATATGTAAAACAGCATAATTTACTTGTGCTTCTTCTGTGAGGTTGTTTTGGAAGGATACACATTTTAAAATAATTTGTTCAAATATACAAGAAGAAAGGAAATAAGAATAACAGAGTGTGAGAGGAACATTTTGTTTCCCAAAATCTTCCAAAGTCTTGAAGTAGCTTTCAAAATGTTTAATGTGTTCTGTTACAGTCAACACAGTACTTTTTCTCAGCCTCTTTCCAACTCCTATTGCACACCATCCCATTTAGATCTAAAGACAACTTCATTAATGATTTGTTGCAGATTGCAGTTTCCAAGGATGATTGCAAAACTATGTCCCATTCCATATATTCTCCTGGAAACATGCTACCTCTTCATCAAAAGTGGACTCCAATACCCTTTCACTTCAAGCCTGAAACATTGCTGAGTGATTTCCAAAACTAGATCAGAAACAGAGGTATTACTTACATGATAGTTGGTAGGACACTCCAACAAGAGCCATGTAAATAGTTCTGCCTAGAGGCCACTATGCTGCAAAGGTGAACAATGAGACTCAAAGACAATGCCACCAGATCTAGTCCTTTCCAAGCCTATAACCACAGAGACCATGCAAGACAGCTACATCATTGTTATTATTTAAAGCCACAACAGCTGTTAAGTTTTGGGGTAATTTTTTTTTTTTTTTCATGGCAATGGATAACAAGAACAAATTTTAGTATCTGAAAGTGGGTAATTGCTGCAACAAAAAAACTAAAGCTTTGAGAAAGGAAGGCAGACAGATGCTAGAAGAGCCTTGAGGAGATGGATATTACAACCTAATAAGCCTCCATGAAACTGTCAGTAAGGGCTTAAAGGAAAGTAAAGAAAATATTTCTGGAAGCTGGAAGAAAAGAGATTCTCATTCTATATTAGCAGAGAATTTGACAAAACTTAACTGAGGTAGCAAGGATGATATAGGAAATATATTTCACAAACTTAGTCATCTAGCTAAGCAAATTCCCAGACAGAATAATTAAAGTGCAGTCTTTTTTTTAATCCTTTCTGCCAAGGATAAAATGAGACAGAGGAGATATAAAGAACAATTATTTAATTCTGAATGAAATTTAGAGGAAATTTAAGAGACTCGAAATAGATTTTTTTCCCCCTTCTCTCAGAAATCAAAGAAATTTCAAAATAAAAATAAGGCCTAGAGACAGAAGAAGATGGTGGAGGAGTTAAGATGGGGAGATCGCCAACCTCCCCCCCAAATACGTCAAAAACGCATCAAGATGTATAACAACTCCTACAAAGCAACCTCTAGGAGACAGCAGAAGACCCCAGGCCTCCAAGGGGACAGGCTGAGCTCCCTGAGGTAACAGAGAGGAGGGAGACATAAAAAGCGAAAAGATGGAAAACTTCTGGGCAGGAGCTTGTGCCCTCGGGGAAGGGAGGGAGCCCTGAAACGGGAGTTCCCGTTCCCAGGGAAGCTCCTTCACAGGCGGGCCCAACGGGGAGCTGCACAGTCTTGGAAAACCAGGCAATAAACAGTAAACAGAGAAAGCCGCACCTCTCAGGCCGTTAACAGCTCGTGGACTGTGGCCCCAGACAGACGGCGGGCTCCCAGACCGACAGCGCGGCAGACAACCCAGCCGGCGCACACAGCCTTTGCAGCACAGAGGGCAGGCCCAGGTAGCAGACAAACACAGCCGGCGGGAAGGGCAGGACAGGGGTGCCCGCAGAGGGGCGGCATGCAGACGTGGGCAGCGCACACAACCCTCCCGGCACAGCCCAAAGAAGAGCAAATAACCCCTGCGACCGAGAGCGCAGGCAGTGAGCCGAAACAAGCCCACACTGGCCCCGCGACGCAGAGAGTGAGATTAGGGGGCCGAGGGAAGCCCACACAAGTCTCTGCGATGCAGAAGGATCCACACAAGCGCCTGCCTAGCAAGTTTCAGCCAGCAGTGCAGGGCGGGACAGGGAAACAGAAGCACCGGCAATGATCCCAGGGACGAGCAGGCAGCTGTTGGCACTGCAGTTATGCTGAGAGGGCCACTTTGAAGCAGCTGCGGAAATAGACGCGCCTAAGCCTAACACCACGAAAGCTAGAACTACGGCCCAAAGGCATACTGAACCCATGGGCACTCCAGAACCTACTACCAGATGCTGCACTGTCCTTCAGAGAGAGGAGATCCAGCTCCATCAACCAGAACACAGCCACAAGCTCCACCAACCAGGAAAACATCATAGGACACTAACCCAACCCCATCCACAGGGGCAGACTCCACAACCAAGAAATATAACCTTGAGAGACTTTTAATTTTTTTTTTCTTTTTTTCTCTTATAAATCATATTCTTTATTCCCCCAACATATCTCCACCTACACACTAGACTTTAGTGGTGCTATGGAGTTTTCCTCTTTGTTTTTCTTGTTATAAAATTTTTTTTAAATATCATTTTTTTTTTTAGTTGGAGGCTAATTACTTCACAACATTTCAGTGGGTTTTGTCATACATTGATATGAATCAGCCATAGAGTTACACGTATTCCCCATCCCGATCCCCGCTCCCACCTCCCTCTCCACCCGATTCCTCTGGGTCTTCCCAGGGCACCAGGCCCGAGCACTTGTCTCATGCGTCCCACCTGGGCTGGTGATCTGTTCACCATAGATAATATACATGCTGTTCTTTCGAAACATCCCACCCTCACCTTCTCCCACAGAGTTCAAAAGTCTGTTCTGTACTTCTGTGTCTCTTTTTCTGTTTTGCATATAGGATTATCGTTACCATTTTCTAAATTTCTAAAATATCATTTTAAGATTCTTTCTTCTTATAAATCACACTGCTTATTCCCCAACATATTTCCACCATCACATTAGCTTTTTGAGGTGCTGTGGAGTTTTCCTTGTTTTTTTTTTTTTTTTTAATCATTTAAAGACTTTTCCCCTTTTTTTCTTATAAATCGCACAGTTTATTCCCCCTACATATTTGCACCTCCATATTAGCCTTTTGCAGTGCTGTGGAGTTTTCCTCTTTGTGTGTCTTGTCATAAAAAAAGAAAGAAAAAAATTCATTTAAAATTTTTTTCTCCTTCTTACTTCTCTTTTCTTGATAAGTTTTTGGACTTTGTTTTTGATACATTCAGTTGCCTTTCCTATAGTTCTTTGCCAGCTGTAGCTATCCCCAAATATACATAAGTCTTTTCCACATATGTCTATTCATCGTTCCTTTTCTCTTCTTTTTAATTTTTTAATCCTCTTCTCCACCCCTTCCTTTTCTTTTCTTCCTCCCTTCTGGTCTTTCTTTTTTTTTTTTTCTCTTTTTTTATTCTCCCTTTTCCTGTCACTCTTTCTTCTTTCACCAGGTGCAGTAGCTTGCTGAACTCTCTGCGCTTCCCCGTGGGCCCTCCGCCGTACGCTCAGATCTCCAGGTCGGGCATTAGCTAGCTCTGCTTTCAGTTGGTTTATATCATCTCTGGTTTCCCTTGCTCACCAAGTCGACCTCCTGAACTCTTTTCTTTAGAATGCTTTGGTTATAACTGTATGTGTGGAAGAGTGTGTGTATGTGGCCCAGTATTTCCATAATTACCTACTTGATTTCCTCCCACTAGACACAGGCACAAGTCACCCCCAACAAGAAATCAACACAGACCACCCAACCAACATTTCCCTCCAAGGGCAAAAATCAAAAGGAAGAAGTAATACAAACCTAAAGACTGGGGAAAGGAGACCACAAGTGGAGCGAGTTAGAGAAAAAAGAAAAGATGAAAGGACAGAGAATACAGCACAAATGAAAGAGCAAGGTAGAAACTCTTGACCAAATAAACGAGGAGAAAATAAGTAATCTCCCTGAAAGAGAATTCAGAATAATGATAGTAAAGATCCTCCAAAGACTTGAAAATAGAATGGAGAAAATGCAAGAAGCATTTAACACAGTTAATACAATCACCAGGGACATAGAAGAGATAAAGAATAAGCAAACAGGGATGAATAACACAATTACTGAAATTAAAAATACTCTACAAGGACCCAATATCAGACTAAGAGGCAGAGGAATGGGTAAGTGAGCTGAGGGATAGAATGGTGGAAATAACTGCTGAAGAGCGGAATGAAAAGATTTGAGAAAGCCTCAGAGACCTTAAAGTCTCAAGACCTCAAAGACCTAAAAGAGACCTGAAAGGGAAAAACCTACAACCACGATTACTATACCCAGCAAAGGTTTCATTCAAACTTGATGGAGAAATCAAAGCTTTACAGACAAGCAGAAGTTAAGAGAATTCAGCACCACCAAAGCAGTCTTGCAACAAATATTAAAGGGACTTAGATTGCCAGTAAACACAAGAGAAAGGAAAGACCTACAAAAACAAACAGAAAACAATAAAAAATATGCCAATAGGAACATAGATATCAATAATTACCTTAAATGTAAATGGATTAAATGCATCAACCAAAAGTTACAGACTGAATGGATACAAAAACAAGACCCATATATATATGCTGCCTATAGGAGACCCACTTCAGACCTAGAGACACATAAAGACTGAAAATAAAATGATGGAAAACAAAATAAAGTTGGAGTGACAATCCTTATTTCAGACAAAATAAACATTAAAATAAAGAATATCATAACAGACAAAGAAGAATACTACATAATGATCAAAGGATCAATCCATGAAGAAGACATAGCAATTGTAAATGTCTATTCACCCAACATAGGAGCACCTCAATACATAGGGCAAACACTAACAGGCATAAGAGGAGAAATTGACAGTAACACAATGATGGTAGGGGACTTTAACACCCCACCTTCACCAATGGACAGATCACCAAAACAGACTCAATAAGCAAACACAAACCTTAAATGAAACATTAGATCAGATGGACCTAATTGATATCTTCAGGACTTTCCATTCAAATGCAGGAGAATACACTTTCTTCTCAAGTGCACATGGAACATTCTCCAGGATAGACCACATCTCGGGCCATAAATCAAGCCTCAGTAAATTTAAGAAAACTGAAACTGTATCAAGTATCTTCTCAGACCACAACACTATGAGACTAGATATCAACTACAGGAAAAAAAAACAACAACAAAAAACACACAAACTCATGGACATTAAACAATACATTACTAAATAGCAAAGAGGCTACTGAAGAAACAAGAAGAAAAATCAAAAGATTCTTAGAAACAAATGACAATGAAAACACAACAACCGAAAACCTATGGGACTCAGCAAAAGCAGTTCTAATAGGGAGGTTTATAGCGATACAATCACACCTCAAGAAGCAAGAAAAGCATGAATAGACAGCCTAACTCTAAGTCTAAAGTAGCTGGGGAAAAAAGAACAAGAAACCCCCAAAGTCAGCAGAAGAAAGGAGATCATAAAAATCAGAGCATAAACAACTGAAAAAGAAATGAAGAAAACAATAGCAAAGATTAATAAAACTAAAAGCCAGTTCTTTGAGAAGATAAATAAAACTGACAAACCACTAGCCAGACTCATCAAGAAAAAAAAGGAGAAAAATAAAATCAATAAAATTAGAAATGAAAAAGGAGAGGTTACAACAGACAACACAGAAATACAAAGGATCATAAGAAAATATTATATGCAACTATATGCTAATAAAATGGACAACCTAGGGGAAATGGACAGATACTTAGAAAAGATCAGCCTCCCAAGACTGAACCAGGAAGAAACAGAAATTATGAACAACCCAATTACAAACACTGAAACAGTGATAAAAAATCTCCCCCAAAACAAAAGCCTAGGGCCAGATGGCTTCACAGGGAAATTCTATAGAACATTTAGAGAAGAGCTAATGCCTATTTTTCTGCAGAGGAAGGAACATTTCCAAACTCATTCTATGAAACCACAATCACCCCAATACCAAAACCAGGAAAAGACAACACGAGAAAAGAAAATTACGGGCCAATATCACTGATGAACATAGATGCAAAGTCCTCAAGAAAATTCTAGCAAACAGAATCCAACAACACATTAAAAAACTCATATACAATGATCAAGTAGGGTTTATTCCAGGGATGCAGGGTTTCTTCAATACATGCCCATCAATCAACATGATGCACCATATCAACAAATCGAAAGATAAAAACCATATGATCATCTCAATAGATGCAGAAAAAGCTTTCAACAAAATCCAGCATCCATTTATAATAAAAACGCTTCAAGCAATGGGCATAGAAGGAACCTACCTCAACATAGTAAAGACCATATATGAAAAGCCCACAACAAACATTATTCTCAAAGGTGAAAACTAAAAGCTTTCCCTCTAAGATCAGGAACAAGACAAGGGTGTCCACTCTCATCACTATTATTCAACACAGTTTTGGAAGTCCTAGCTACAGCAATTAGAGAAGAAAAAGAAATAAAAGGGACCCAGATCAGAAAAGAAAAAGTAAAATTCTCACTGTTTGCAGATGACATGATACTATGTATAGAAAAGCCAAAAGAAACTATCAGAAAATTACTAGAGCTAATTAGCGAATTTAGCAAAGTTGCGGGATACCAGGTCAATGCACAGGAATCACTTGCAATCCTTTATACTAACAATGAAAAACCAGACAGAGAAATTAAGGAATCAATGCCATTCACCATTGCAACAACAACAAAAAAATAAAATATATAGGAATAAACTAACCTAAGGAAACAAAAGAACTTTATACAGAAAACTATAAGATACTTATGAAAGAAATTGAAGATGACATAAACAGATGGAGAGATATTCCATGTTCCTGGGTAGGAAGAATCAATATTGTGAAAAAGACTATATTACCAAATGCAGTCTACAAATTCAGTGTGATCCTTATCAAATTACCAATAGCTTTTTTTAAAGAACTAGAACAAAACATTTCTCAATTCATATGGAAACTCAAAAAACTAAGAATAGCCAAAGCAGTCTTGAAAACAAAGAAGGGCACTGGAGGAATCGACCTTCCTGACTTCAGACTACACTACAAAGCTACAGTCGTCAAGACAGTATGATGCTGGCACAAAAACAGAAATATAGAGCAATGGAAAAAGACAGAGAACCCAGAGATAAACCCACGCACCTATGGGTACCTTATTTTTGACAAAGGAGGCAAGAATATACAATGGGGCAAATACAGCCTCTTCAATAAGTGGTGCTGGGAAAACTGGACAGCTACATGCAAAAGAATGAAATTAGATCACTACCTAATGCCATGCACAAAGATAAACTCAAAATGGATTAAAGACCTAAATGTGAGACCAGAAACTATTAAACTCTTAGAGGAGAACATAGGCAGAACACTTGATGCCATAAATCAAAGCAATATCTTCTATGACCCACCTCCAAGAGTAATGGAAATAAAATAAAAAATAAACAAATGGAACCTAGTTAAACTTAAGAGCTTTTGCGCAGCAAAGGAAACTGCAAGCAAAGTGAAAAGACAACTCCCAGACTGGGAGAAAATAATAGCAAGGGAAACAACTGATAAAGAATTCACTTGCAAAATACACAAGCACCTTATATAACTCAATACCAGAAAAGCAAACAACCCAACCAAATGTGGGAAAGGGCCCTGAAGAGACACTTCTCCAAAAAAGACATACAGATGGCTAACAAGCTCATGAAAAAGATGCTCAACATCACTCATTATCAGAGAAATGCAAATCAAAACAACAATGAGATACCACCTCACACCTGTCAGAATGGCTATCATCAAAAAGTCTACAAATAATAAATGCTGGAGAGGGTGTGGAGAACAGGGAACACTCTTGCATTGCTGGTGGGACTGTTAACTGATACAGCCACTATGGAAAATGTTATGGAGACTCCTTAAAAAGCTAGGAATAAAATCACCATATGACCCAGAAATCCCACTCCTGGGCATATACCCTGAGGAAATCAAAACTGAAAAAGACACATGTATCCCACTGTTTGTTGCAGCACTATTTATAATATCTAGAATGTGGAAGCAACCTAGATGTCCATCAACAGATGAATGGATAAGCTGTGGTACACAAACACAATGTAATACTACTCAGCCATAAATCAGACCACATTTGCCTCTGTTCTAATGAGGTTTATGAAACTAGAGCCCATTGTACAGAGCGAAGTAAGTCAGAAATAAAAATATAAATATTGTATACTGATACATATATGTGGAATCTGAAGAGATGGTACTGATGAATTTATTTTCAGGGCAGCAGTGGAGAAACAGACATAGAGAACAGACCTATGGTCCATGTGGGAGGAGAGGAGGGAGAAGAGGGGATGAGAACATAGAAATTTACAATACCATGTGTAAAATAGACAGCCAACGGGAATTTACTGCATGGCTCAGGAAACTCAAACAGGGGCTCTGTGACAGTCTGAAGGGTGGGGTGGGGATAGAGATGGGAGGGAGGTCTGGGAGGGAGGGGACATGGGTGTACCTCGACTGATTCTTGATGTATGACAGAAAACCACAGACTTCTATAAAGCAATTATCCTTCAAGTAAAAACTTTGGAAAAAAAAGCCTTTAGCCAATGATCAAATCTATAGTGGAACAATTAAATACTTCATTAAGACCTCACTAAAATCTAAGGCAGTGATTCATAGGTACTTTCAGACAGACAGTAGGCACCCCTAAGAATTTTAAGGGTGAACTGCACAGATTCTGTTCATTAAACAGTGGAGCTTCTAAACTTGAAGGACATTGTCTTTCAGTAAAAAGCTCAATTAGGGAAAGGCTTATCTAAAAGATATTTATGCTTTGACTCAAATATGATCTATGAACCCAAATATGATTCATAAACAATCCACAAGGTTTTAGGAGAATTGTTTTGGAGGAAGCACTGCTAGCTCCAGGGGACAGAGACAATGAAACAGGAAAAAAGATTTCTGGACTCAAACTTTTATAACCAGGAAGCAGGCTGAGAAAACTTTCAGTTTGCAAATATGGTCCCCTTTCTATAGAAAAAGAAAGAGGACTCAGAGGGTGGTGCCCAGTGACCAGAATGCAGGGCGAAGAGCCACAGGTAATAACTCCCAGAGAGTAGGATTGAGCCTTAATCAACAAACTTGAAAAATGTTCTTAGGTGGATTTTAGAAATGGCAACCCATTCCAGTATTCTTGCCTGGAGAATTCTATGGACAGAGGAGCTTGTCAGGCTACAGTCCATGGAGTCACAAGAGTCGGACACAACTTAACAACTAAACCCACCACCAATGATGGTTGTAAGTCTCCCATCCATTCCCTGTTTTGAACAGGAGTACCTATAGTGATTAGCCTACTCCTGTCTCAAGATTATCTATGGGATGTGGGGGAATGGCACATAACTTGCCTCATTGATTCACAAATCAAGTTGTACCTGAAGAACCACACTTGAAAAGATTCAGCTGTACATGGACTTATTATAGATTTGCAACATCTTAAGAGTGATGTCATGAGGGGATAAAACTTTAGGGGAGTATCCTTAAGTGAAGGTGCATGTGCTTTGTATGTGAGAAGTGTAAGAACTGTGGCCTGAAGACTGACTGTAGATTTTTCTTGCCAGAGATGGCTGTAACATATCATGTACTCTTCCAGAACCCTACCATTTCCCCATCAAGGTAAAGCCTGATAACTCTCGTCTGGAATCTGGATGAGTCTGTGTCTCTTTATTGAATCACAGGAGGCTGCACTGCATGAATTCCAAGGCTACCACTTCCAAGGCAACTTTCATCCGACTCACTGGAACACTCATGCTGAAAGCTGGGGCAACCATGCAAGGCAAAGAGTCAAACTGCCACATGGATACTGAGGAAGCCACACCTAGACAGTGTGGGGAGAGTAGGAGGAGTTGCTCTGAGACTGCATGAAGAGACTGCGCTGGTGCCCAGCCAGCCCCAGCTAATCCAGCCCCAGCTAATCCAGCCCTGCAGGTTCCCTTCCCCAGGTTTCTTACTGCGAATACAGGAAAGACCCATGCTTGAAGTGCTCAACCAACCCCCCAGCAAGTTTCTGACCCAAAGAAACCATGAGAGATGGTAAGATACCTGCTGTTGTTTCAAGTCTCGGAAAGATCTGTAATGCAGTGACAGATGAGTGGGCCATGACTGAGAGGGCTCCCAGCATCTCCTTACTCTGCCTCAGACTCTATCTGCAGCCTCACTCATCTTTTCTGCTCTGACCTCCAACACACAGCCCTCCCAAGTGAAGCTCAGAGGGTTTTTCCTTCCGAATCTTCCTTGACAGTTCCTTGATTTGACCATTCCAAAGACTTTTTCAAACTGATCTTGTAACAGTTATTAATATAATAATGTCTTCCAAGCATACCTGCATAGCTTAATTGCATGCTCTGCAAGGGTGAGTGCTTTTGCTCCCCATCTGTGGTACTGCCCCAGATCTGACTTAATCTGCAGAGTCAGAGTTCTCTTTAAATGTTTTCCATTTTTAAAACTAAAAGTGATTTTGCACCCTGTTCCCACAAAGCTGGAGTTTCTAACTGCTGGCTCTACTCAATCAATTGATCACTTGGGAAGGAAATAAACAATCTTTCTGGGTATAGATTAAATGTTTTTACCACATTTATTATATTTTGCATACCTTGATTAAGAAATAAGTCAGAGTATAGAATTATAAAGCCAAAATTGTGTCAAGATTTTTAAAAATTGCTGATTTAGTATAAAATGGGAAAACAATGATGTTTGAAACACTATAAACCTTATGAGAAAGAAACTATCAGAAAAATATTATGTTCATGAATGTCATCCTCAGAATACTTGGAATGGTCAGAAATTTGAGTTTTTCATCCTCAGAATCCCCAGTTTATGTAAGATATGCATACAATATAAACGGCAACATAATAGTAATCTACAAGAAAACAAAGCATCACTCATATTCCCAGTCAGAACTGTTAATATGTATCTCAACATTTTATTATCATGATTCCAACTTACAACAATAAAAATAGATAATCAACTGACCTTGATTATCTTCATGTGCAACTGATTATACATGTAGCAACTCACTGGTTCTTTAACATTTTGTTTATAATAAGCAGACTTTAAATTTTTTTTAATATCTCTGAGACAATAAATGACAAAGAAATACATTCACCTTTTAGTAAAATAAATTATTCAAAAAAAATAATAAAGCAAATCTTGATTTTACAAATATTGGAATTAATAGCTAATTCTTTCATAACTGCAAGTATCAAGTTTAACTAAGGGAAAAATGTCTTTGACATAACAAGATACAGTAACTTAATGAGCTTAAGACATAAACTGTAAAAGAGGATTTTAATTACAATGAAAATATGATTTAAATGGAAACTGTGTAACTTTCTGTTAGAGCTCATCAATAACCAATGTTAGTTTTAAGTGTCTGTCTCATATATTGCATTTCTATTTTTCATTAGAATTGATCATATAATTTTGGAAAGCCAATACATAGATTTTGTCTCCTGTATCTGCAGGTGCTCACACCATCTGGGAAATCCCTTTCATACAAATGAAGCCCTTAATCTAAGGACTTTAGAGCTAAGCTGAGATCATTATTTTCAGAAGGGCAGAGACCAAGTGTTCAGTTTGTATTTGAAGCTTAGTCATTAATTTGGGAAAACTCATCTCCTAGTCCCTACATTTTCTGCCTTTTCCATTAAAAACAGAATAGCTTGGAAAAAAATTAGGAGTGTAAGCTATATATTTTAATTAACTAGGTGATGTTACATAACCTTATAGACGTTGGCTTTATGTAATAAAGTCTATGAAAACAACAACAACCCAACACTGTGAATATTCCAGTCAGCAAGATGGCCAGGATTTCACATTCTCTTCCTGTGGAATCTAAAAAGTTATATTCACTCTCTTGTAATGATGTCATGGAATATTTGCAACATTCAATTTGCAAAATTAATTTATCCATTAGCTTATCCTCCAGACAGACATTTTACACTGGGAAGTTATTGAAGATTAATTAATCAAGTTTTTCAAACCCCTAGCCCCAGTTCTTTCATCTAATATACTCACATGCTCACTCAATCCATCAGAATTCACAAACATATGAAGACAGAGAACTCAGCCACCAGTGAGAAACCATGACTAGGAGCTAAAACCTCATTAGGGATATTTATGATGCTTTGTAAAGTTTATGTCCATATTACTTGGGATACTGCATCTCAATTTTGTGTTTTAAGATTAAAAGAACAGAGTATCCATCATTCACTGGTGTTGCAAGAAACTTTCCTGCCCTGGTGAGAGAGCTGGATTAATGTTCTGTTCTTAAAGATTCTCAGGGGAAAGAAAAATGATACTTCACAAATTTTAAATTCTAAGTGCTATTTATAGAAAATAAATGTATATAAACTCCTACTTGTTTATAAGTACAGTAAACTAAACTCTAAATTTTTTGCACTTATGCCCGTTCCTTTGTTCTCCGAGAACCCCTAACCCCCTTGGGTAACCTACACTTGATTGATAGATCTTTCACTAGATCTGATCTGTGTTCATTCTCCTCCTATAAACTCCAGGCTCTGTATTCTGTAGAAGCTATTCTTTACAACGACCTTTTATATACAGCTATCAATTCACTTCTCAGATTCTGGTAAAGTATTACACTGAACTTAATTGTATTCATAAGTATTAATTTGCATTCAAGTATTACATCTCTTTCTTCCTCCACTCTTATTCTGCCCCTAGATGAAGGCTTGGTTAACCATGTAAGTCAGTTAACAGCTTAATAATATCACCAGGCTGCCCATCTCTCAGTCTATCTGCCAGTCTCTCAGTCTGACTCTTGATGAAGGTGAAAGAGGAGAGTGAAAAACCTGGCTTAAAACTCAGCATTCTAAAAGCTAAAATCATGACATCCAGTCCCATCACTTCATGACAAATAGATGGGGGAAAAAAAAGTGGAAACAGGGACAGACTTTATGTTCATGGGCTCCAAAATCACTGCAGACAGTGATGGCAGCCATGAAATTAAGACTTGTTTTTTGGAAGAAAAGTTATGACAAACCTAAACAGTATATTAAAAAGCAGAGACATCAGTTTACTGGCAAAGGTCCATCTAATCAAAGCTATGGTTGTTGTACAGATGTGAGTATTGCACCATAAAAAATGTTGTGTGCCGAAGAATTGATGCTTTGAACTGTGATTCTGGGTAAGACTCTTGAGAGATCCTTGGACAAAAAGGAGATCAAACTGGCCAACCCTAAAGTGATGTTGGCCACTTGATCTTGAATATTCATTGGAAGGACTGATGCTGAAGCTGAAACTCCAATACTTTGGCCACCTGATGCAAAGATTGGACTCATTGGAAAAGACCCTGATGCTGGGAAAGATTGAAGGCAACAGGAGAAAGGGATGACAGAGGATGAGATGGTTGGATGGCATGATTGACTCAATGGACATGAGTTTGAGCAAACTCTGAGAGATAGTGGAGGACAGGGAAGCCCGGCGTGCTACAGTCCATGAGGGTCACAAAGAGTCGGACACGACTTAGCAATTGAACAACAATAGTCTGACCAGTTATCTAGCCTATTCATTTTCTATCTCTGTTCTATTCCTCCCACCCAGAACAACAAATTCATATTATAAATGTTCTCAAATATGAATATATCTCTGTTAAGTAGGTTATTTTTGTGTATGATTATTGAATTTGCATAGATATTCATCACATTTATTGTTTTCTTCTACTTTTACTTCTTCCTATATAGCCTTTTTCAACAATGTACCGTGAAGCTTTATCCTATGGCTGAGGTTCTAGCTTTCTGTTTCCAGCTGCTACACGGCATTCCACCACATCCATCCATCACTCTTTATTTACCTAACCCTCTCATGACAGGTACACAGATGATCCTAGATTCCCCACTACCATATGCACCACCACTTACACATCATCTGTGGACTAGTCCCCTTACAGATCTGTTTTTTACAGTACCCTCTTCCCAGAAATGGGATTTGAGGGCAAATCGGCACACAGAACTTAACCTTAACTTGTCTTCCAGAAGGCTGCAGAGTTTCCATACCCACCAGCAGTATGTTGAATTCACATCTCAGCCACCCTTGCAGGCATTTGGCATTTTTTCCAACTTTTTTCATCTTTATAAATTTAGTAAGCCCTGAAATCACAGGGTCATAGTCCTGTCTGATTATACCTTATCTAAAAAAAGTTGAAAGGATGCAGCTTGGGCTCCTTTGTGTGGGTAAAATAGAGTTCCAGGTACTATAAGTATTCCCTGGAGGAAAGCATAACAACCCACTCCAGTATTTTTTGCCTGGAGCATCCCATGGACAGAGGAGCCTGGCAAGCTCGTCCATAGGATTTCGAAGAGTCGGACATGACCGAAGTGACTTAGTATGAAACTGCAAGATGACTTATAATACACTGAAAACTTTAAAACCTGCACACCTGTCCAAAAAAATGGACAAACTTGCTTATAAAAGGTTTAAATCACATTCAATCTGTAGCCCAATCTGATCTCCATTGGATCCTAATCTGTTTTACGTCAACTTAGTTTAACCTGTGTAGGTCCCAGGCAATTCACCCACCACTCTGAGGCTCAGTTTCATCATTCATAAAATGGAATAATATTCAAGATTAAGATTGAATTAATAAATATAAAGCAAGTAGCCTGGCTCCTAACTGTGGCCTCTGGCTGGCCTATATTCTGAGTTCCTGGCTGAGAGCATTCCCAGGACACAGAGATTTTATTGCCAAATCCAGGGCAGCCCTGGAAGATCAGAGCAGTCAGTCATCTCCAGTGGCAGATATCCAGACACCCTGCTGAGACCTTCTCAAGAAAAGTGGCTTATTGAGGGTCCACCTTAGTTTTGAGCTGAAGTTGCACTCTTCTTGCTTCAGAAAGGAACTGATAGCCAAGGTTGTGGTTTTCTTCAGCAAAGCAGGGATAGCAAGGCCTAGACATTTTCAACACACCGGGACTTCTCTAGCTGGGAAGCTGTGCTCCGGAGGCCATTGTTAGTCAGGGAGACAATTTATCAATGGTGAGTCATGGCCAAATGGCTCTACCTGCCCAGTTCTTTCTTTCTCTTCTAAGTTTTACCATCTGAACTTCTAACTCTGTCTCAGTATCAGCTTCCCAGATAACTAGCCTGCAATACTTTGTCATATGGCAGGCTCAGTCAATGTAAGCTGTTATTTTCTAATTATTTTGTTGTTTTAAACATGAGAGGATGTAGAATTCATTGATCATCTATTATGTATAACACAGTCTCACTCACCCACACCCACCCACACCCAACACACACACACACACACACACACACACACTGCTTTTCCTAACCAGCCATGTGCTAGATCCTGAAACAGTTATGGTTCAGGCAGATATGAATACTGTGTTGAGAAGTTTCAATAAATTCTTTTCAATGGCTTCTTTTTTATCATTGTTGTGGCCACTGTTGATGTTGCTATTTGTTTATTGTTTTCCCTTAGCAAATCCTACTGTAGATTTAATGTGCCCAAAATTAACAAGCACCTGTCTCTAGTTAGTTCAGGTCAAAATTGACCTGATGCTTTAAATTAAACACTGGCCCAAAGAGAGGCATGACATGGACACTGAAGCGTGTATAAGGTTGCAAAAGCAGCAAACCTGCAAGGGTAAAGACGTTATTTATGGCTTCATCCTTTTATCCACACCTCTTTAACAAATTGCCATGTTCTGTGGTAGTGTACACCAAGAACATCTCATAGGCTAAAGGAGTGTTTGAGGGTAAAAGAAGGTCAATAGTGTGCTGATGAGAGCCATCCTGAAAATGAGGACAAACCTCATATACCAAGACAGAGGTCACATCCTCAAGGGAAAATGCATTCCTTCTTCTCCAGTCTTAATGTTTCCATTTGTCTTTACAGCAGTTATTTAAAGATCCTCCAGTGCAACCTTCCTGCTGGGGTCAGAATCCCTCCAGCACCCTCCTACACTGGATGTCCATCTCTACTCAGATGGTGTCAAGGACTCTTTTTCATGTGGAAATCTCTAAATATTAGAATACGTTACTTGAACCAAAATCCCTTTTCCTGCCAGGCCATCCAGAGTCCTATATCCATGACCGGAGCGATAATGAGGAATCTGATCATTCCTCGCCTACTTTTGAGCACCACAGAGAGTTGAAGTAATCACTGGTGTTTTCCTATGGTGTTCTAAGAGTGACACTGATTCCCCTAGGGTATCTCAGGGTGACATCATTCTGGACCTCTCATATCATCTTACGGTATGAGCAGATATTAAAACATGGCACACAGACTGGAATGCAATGCTTGCAGGGGATCCATTAAGGCAACTTATCATTGCATAGGTTGGTTTCATGTTGTTAAAATACCTGATTACACTGTTAACTGCCTTTGGGCTGAAGGCCAATAAACATCCCTCAGATATCCGTTTACGGGAACTGTGCTGAAGAGGGTCCTTCTTTCCAGCATCGTGACTAAGTGTGTGGGCCAGGGTAAACAAATAATGAAATAGACATACTATACTTCTCTGCTACAACAATAACAATTTGGATCTCAAAATAATAAAAGATCAGAAAAAAGAGCATGTACTATATATTTTCATTTATACAAAATTCTAGAAAATTCAAACTAATCTCAGAGGCATAGAAAATATTTGTGATTTCTGGCAGATGCAGGGTTGGGAGGCAGCCATCAGGAAGAGAAATGAGGAGACTTTGGGGATTGATGGATATGTTTATTATCTTGACTCTGGTGATGGCTTCACAGGTGTATGCACGTGTCAAAATGCATCAAAGTGTATGCCTAAAATATGCCCTGCACTGTATGTCAATTATACTTTGATAAAGCTGTTTTGGAAAGGCATTAGAGTGCAAAGTAATACATGACTAAGGATGAAAATAAATGAGACAAACAACAGGTGCAACAGGAGTGTCATGGGGAAAACTAACGTGATGTAGTTAGGGAGGGCTGCTTACAGGTGGTACAGCTTGTAGTAGACCTTGAAGCAGGAAGGATGTGGCCAGGAAGAACAGAGGAGTAAAGGTATTTTACTTTAAATAAGTTGAAGACTTGTTCAGTTTGGAGGGATAATGATGATGCTGGCCTCTGGAAGTTGGGGAAGAGTGTGAAACTGGTTGGAGAAGGTGGTGGGTCCTCAGATGTCAGGCTGAGAATTCTATAACTTGGGATAAGAAGAGAAGAGTAGAGAGAGAACATTTGTGGGCCACATCATGATGGAAAATGAAGAAGTTCAGGTGTCTTGGTGGGAATAGTGCTGAGTCATAGCAGTAAAGTTGAGGGTCGCAGTATCTGGAAAATAAAATTCTAAGCAATGCTTTTGCATAATATGTTAATACAGAATTTAGAGAATACGTATTGTGTGCCATTGTGAACAATCTGTATTAAGTTAAATAAAGAAGCATCACCTGAAATATGTAGGAATTTTAGAATTAAATATAAATTCATTTAATCAGACACTTCTCTGCACATGGCATGTATTCAGCCTGGAAAGGCGGTTCCAGTGATTAGTTCTTTATGAGAAATGGACCTGAGTTGTAACTGACCCACCAAACAACACCATGCACCAGTTGCAGTCACCCCTGTTTATGTCCTTGTTTCTCTCCACTTCCCTGTAGCATAAGTGGAAAAATACAATGAAATATTTCTTAAGTATGATACATAGAACCATAAACTATTATGAAATCTTCTATAAATATCAGCATTTTTTTTGTTATATTTTCCTCTCATTGAGTAAAAATTGCTTTGGATACAAAATGGCTGAATGATCCTACTTATGTATAGCAAATAAAGGATAGCACAAAAATCCAAAGGAGGCTTTGGAAGAAAACATATTTAGGAAATCTGGAAATAATGACAACTGTGGAAAATTCTTGGAGAATTTGGAACCATATGAGTTCCGCTTACCAAAACAAGAGCTTCATATCTGTAACAAGAACCAGCTTTGAATCAATCAGAAATATTTGTCAAGTGTTTATGAATGAACCATGCCTTCTCTTCTTCCTCAATAAGGAAATGGAAAGTGACCCTCACATCTATCAATCATTTCTTTTCTTCCCAAGCAATGTCACTGTGATCTCCTTGATTCTGTCCTACATAAAAATCATAATAATTTCCTACAAAAGTCTTCAATTAATTTATTTTTAGTCTCAAAAACATCCTTTTTTATTGATATCTGTTTCACAAACAAGAATAAAGAAAGAAAAAAGTCTAGTAACTGAAATATAATTGTCTCCAGATTTCAACTGGCCTCAGAGATCTTGGAAATACTGAGATTTTAGCTGAATTATAACTACCCAATTAATCTCTGTGAGCCTGTTATCCAGTGTTCAATACCTTAACATTCACTTTTCTGATTACAAAAACGAAAAAAAGACACTTTCTAATAAAAGGTATTTTTGTTTATATCTCAATAAAGCCATTTTGCTGCTGGGTTTGAGTTTTACATGGAGCTAAACAGAATCTTAAATGTTGATGCTTGTTATTACTTTACATGTTGGTAGCACTTTGTATTTGTCCAATCGACCCTGATTTCATAACACTTTAACAGCTATTTCTAATTGTGGCTCAGTTGAGACGTGAGAGTTTTTCAGTCACTCTATAAGACTGTAAAGCTGATTTTCACATAAGATAATTTGTAAGCATTCTGATAAAAAATGATATGTTTTTTTCTAACCAGCTAAATAGAAATATAAATTTCTAGACTTTTTGGCAACTACATGAAACAATCCTGATAACAATGGATGAAGCTGAATTGCCTTCTTTCTGGTGCAGTAGCTGGCACGGAGCAGCTCAGCAAACGTGGGCGCTTTCTGTTTCTTAACTCCTATCATCTCTGATTTTTTTCCAGAGTGGATGTTTGGATTGTTTTTCTTTGCCAACCAAAGCAGTAATTAAGATATTTGAATTAGATACTGTACAGGTCCTCTATGATTTGCAGATTTTTATTCTATTAAAACTTTATCTAAGGGTAAATGTTAATTAGGTTCCAGAAGTGTTTAACATTCCCTAAATTTTAACTTTCAGATCTACACCAAAAAAACATTTATATATCAGATTTTAAAATATTTTTGACATTATTTCTCTTTATTTATTTTTTTAAATTTGGTATTACACTGTTGTTTCTTTTTAATTTAATTTCACTGGCTTCAGGGAAAAGATAGCAGAGAACAGCTGTCAAGGGAATCTGTTCCTCTACATGTGCTAATGGAAATTGAGGCCTCTAATATCTCTCTTGAAAAAAAAATTTTTTTTTTAATTTATTTGGCTGCATCAAGTCTTAGTTGCAGTGTGGGTTCTCTAGTCATGGCCCACGGGCTTAGTTGCCTTGGACATGTGGGATCTTCAAAGACCAGGGATGGAATCCATGTCTCCTGAATTAAAAGGCAAATTCTTAACCACTGGACTACCACAGATGTCCTTCTAACATCTCTTATAAGACAAATTACGAGTAAAATTAAAATTTACACTGAAACTTATCTTTAAAGAAAGGGAACAAGATAAAATAAAGGTAACAAAAAGGGAACAAAGAAAAAGGAACAAGTAAAAATTGCAGATTTTATTCAATGAGAAGCCTAAAAGTGCCAGGTATTACAGAATTACAATGCATAAAACTCTGTCCTTTGAAGTAGCGCATGACCTGGTCTTATGGGTCAGTGGCTGGATGCCCCTGCACAGAGGGCAGGGTGGAGTGTTCTCTGTGGAGTGTTTGTTTACCTTATTTCTGAATTTTATGCACTGCTGTTTTTAGATCTACTAAACTTCTCTAAAGGGATACCAGGAAGTTTGGGATATAAAAGGCAAGGTATTTAAAGAAATTGAATTCAGTTAAAAAAATAAACAAGAATAACATCAGCAACATGGTAGACTAGAAAGTCTCATTGCACCCACTCCCACCCGCCATGGAGACACGTCCTTAGAAGCAATCTACAGGATTACTTGCCTCTGAGATAACTGCACAACCAGCTAAGACATAGCAGCACCCCAGGTAAGGATAAAGCCAAGAAGAAAAGGGTGAGTAAGAAAATCTTAGTACTTGACTTCTGTACTTCCTCCTCCTTGCCACCGCAGCCTGGTCTAGTTCCCAACTCCTGGCTGCTCCTCCATGAGGGAAAGAGGAGGATGGGGCCTGTGCTGGAGGTTCTGGCTTCCCCAGGGACTGGCCTGGATGACTCAGGGCCCTAAAAGGAATGGCAGGTTAAGGGCCAGGGAGAACAAAGGCAACACGTGGCATGTTATAGAACCAAAGAGCTTTGAAGTGAAAGTGAAAGGTGATCAGTCGTGTCCAACTCTTTGGACCTCATGGACTATATACAGTCCAAGGAATTCTCTAGGCTGGAATACTAGGAATACTAGAGTGGGTAGCCTTTCCCTTCTCCAGAGGATCTTCCCAACCCAGGGATCAAACCCAGGGCTCCCGCATTGCAGGCAGATTCTTTACCAGCTGAGCCACAAGGGAAGCCCAAGAATACTGACTGGAATGTGTAGCCTATCCCTTCTCCAGTGGATTTCCTGATCCAGGAATCGAACCGGGATCTCATGCACTGCAGGCGGATTCCACCAACTGAGCTATCAGGGGAGCCCTCCAAAGAACATTATACTTAGCAAAATAAACCAGTCTTATAATTGAGTAGGATCCTACGGGACCTTCCAGGGCCAGACCCCTCCCCCATACCCTCTGCTAAATTTAGCTCCTCCCTGAAATACCTAAATAATAATCCCTAATGAGTATTTCCTGAGTTTTTTCAGATGCTAAAACTACCACCAAATGGAAGAAATCAACTCTCTGATGAGCACATGGCCTCCAGATTTCTTAAGGATTGATGATGTTAGCCCCTGTGACACCACCCTGTTACCTCACCATTAATCAATCAGAGAATTGTGCACAAGTTGGGGACTTGCCTTGTGACCCCCTCCTCCCTCACCTGGCCTTTAAAAATGCTTTGCTGAAACTCTTTGGGGAGTTTGAGGCACTTTGACCAAAAGTCACCCATTCTCCTTTCTTGGCCCAGCAATAAACCTTTCTTTGCTCCAGTCTGTGATGTTTAGGTTTGTTTGGCCACATTGTGCACTGGGCACATGAATTTGCATTGGGTAAAAATGCCACTTGAAGAATCTAAAGTATCCAAACTCATAGAAAAAATGGGTTGCCAGGCCTGAGGGAAGGAAGTGGAAAGTTGCTTTTTGTTAACTATAGAGATTCAGTTTTCCAAGACAAAAAATTCTAGAGGTATGTTGCAGTACAATTTGAATATAGTTAACGGCAGTGAACTGTATACTTAAAAATAGCTAAGATAGTAAATTTAATGTTATGTATTTTTTACCACAATTAAAAATCCCTGGTAGCTCAGATGGTAAAGATTTCACCTGCAGTGCAGGAGACCTGGGTTAGATCCCTGGTTCAGGAAGATTCCCTGGAGGAGGACATGCAACCCACTCCTCTGATCTTGCCTGGAGAATCCCTGTGGACAGAGGAGCCTGGTGGGCTACAGCCCATGGGGTCAAAAGCAGTCGGACACAACTGAGCAATTAAGCCCACACACCTAGTATAATATAATTTACATATAAATAAATATAAGTATATAATTACATAAAATATAACATGAATATAATAGATATATATATATATTAAAATAAAATACAAAATATATATATGGAAAAAGAAAGGCCACCTAACTGAATTTATAACTCAGTGGTTGTATTTTTAAGTAAGACCTTTCAGTTTCTGGTAAAAACAAAAAAGAAATCTAATGGCAATATTTTAAGCTTAAGAAAAAAATTCACCTGATGCTCTGTTAAAAATAAAACACTCAAGCCCCAGAGTCACAATTACTGAAGCCCACAAGTCTAGGGAGCCCTTGCTCCCCAACAAGAGAAGGAAACCACTGCAATGAGAAGCCCGAGCACCGCAACAAAGAATAACCCCTGCTTGCTGCAGCTAGAGGAAACCCACCCTCAGCAGTGAAGACCCAGCACACCTCAAAGTGAACAAACACACATTAAAAATGATCTCCCCTAGATGTTCAAGCTGGTTTTACAAAAGGCAAAGGAACCAGAGATCAAATTGCCAACATCTGCTGGATCATCGAAAAAGCAAGACAGTTCCAGAAAAACATCTATTTCTGCTTTATTGACTATGTCAAAGCCTTTGTGTGGATCACAATAAATTGTGGAAAATCTTGAAAGAGATGGAAATACCAGACCACCTGACCCACCTCTTGAGAAACCTATATGCAGGTCAGGAAGCAACAGTTAGAATTGGACATGGAACAACAGACTGGTTCCAATTAGGAAAAGGAGTACGTCAAGGCTGTATATTGTCACCCTGCTTATTTAACTTCTATGCAGACTTAAATGAGAAAGTTAAATGAGAGAAAGTTAAATGAGAAACGCTGGGCTGGAAGAAGCACAAGCTGGAATCAAGATTGCCAGGAGAAATATCAATAACCTCAGACATGCAGATGACACCACCCTTATGGCAGAAAGTGAAGAGGAACTAAAAAGCCTCCTGATGAAAGAGAACTATGAAAGGAACTAAAAAGCCTCTTGATAAAAGAGAAGAGTGAAAAAGTTGGCTTAATGCTTAACATTCAGAAAACTATGATCATGGCATCTGGTCCCATCACTTCAGGCAAATAGATGGGGAAACAGTGGAAGCAGTACCAGACTTTATTTTTTTTGGCTCCAAAATCACTGCAGATGGTGATTGAAGCCCTGAAATTAAAAGATGCTTACTCCTTGGAAGAAAAGTTATGACCAACCTAGATAGCATATTAAAAAGCAGAGACATCACTTTGCCAACAAAGGTCCATCTAGTCACAGCTATGGTTTTTCCAGTGCTCAAGTATAGATGTGAGAGTTGGACTGTGAAGAAAGCTGAGTGCCGAAAAATTGATGCTTTTGAATTGTGGTGTTGGAGAAGACTCTTGAGAGTCCCTTGGACTGCAAGGAGATCCATCCAGTCCATCCTAGAGGAGATCAGTCCTGGGTGTTCATTGGAAGGACTGAAGCTGAAGCTGAAACTCCAGTACTTTGGCCACCTGATGTGAAGAGTTGACTCATTGGAAAAGACCCTGACGCTGGGAGGGCTTGGGGCAGGAGGAGAAGGGAGTTGGTGATGGACAGGGAGGCCTGGCGTGCTGTGATTCATGGGGTCGAAAAGAATCAGACACGCCTGAGCAACTGAACTGAACTGAATGGCGCCCAAAGAGATCTTTGACCCAAGGTGACACATTCTTTTATTGTGTACTTGGTTCTCTAGGTTGGAGCAGTTTGATGTTGTGCATCCCATCTTCTCTCATCAGCAAACTATCCCAGTTATCAATAAATACTGCAGCCAGGGCCTGGGGTTGGGGTGGAGAGGGAGAAGGGGGACTGATTGTTTAATGCGGACAGAGATGCAATTTAGGAAAGAGAAAAATTCAGGAGACAGACGGTGAGTCCTGCACACTAATGTGAATGTACTTAGTGCCATGAACTGTACAATTTAGTATGGTTAAAATAGTATGTTTTATATTATGTGACTTTTACCATGATTTAAAAAAAAATTAAAGTACTGCTAAGCTTCCCCAGTACAAGGAGGCTCTTCGCAGCTCTATTTCTACAAGTCTCTAGGGCATCTATAATTCCTCAGTCTTTAGTCCTAGATTTGGAGGAAGGGATCAAATTCAAATTCAATTCTGCTGATTTAGCCCTAAATCTTCGAGGTTTTCCTAAAGAGTCACACTCAAGGAAGACTAAGTTGATGCCTGCCTGTGTCTGACATTCCATCACACATATTCACATACACTTGACTCAAAACCTTAAGAGCCCATATTCTTGCCCATGAACTCTTGAGATTCTAGAATAGAAAATAGAGACTCATGAATAGAAATATCTGGAATTGATCTGTGCACAGGAAGAAAAAGATGGCTTGTTTTAACTGTCAGATGGGATTATGGATGTCCTTCAGGCAAGGGTTACCTTCTGGAAAACCCAAGCTCTAGTATGTGAACTGTTAGTTGCTCAGTCATGTCCAACTCTTTGTGACACAATGGACTATAGCCCACCAGGCTCCTCTGTCCATGGAATTCTACAGGCAAGCATACTGGAGTGGGTTGTCATTTCCTTCTCCAGGGATCGTCCTGACCCAGGGATAGAACCTGGGCCTCCCACATTACAGGCAGATTCTTTACTGTCTGAGCTGCAGTAGAGGCCAAACTTTTAAATAACCCACAGGGGTCTCAAAATCATTAGTGGGAGGCTGAAAGCATGCTGTCTTCCCAAGGGGAGTCTCTCTGAGCTATTCCAGATGTCTGTTTGAAAAACTAGGATAAGCTTTGAAATAAGTGTCGACAAAAAAAAAAAAAAAAAAAGCACAACCTAATAGTTGAGAATTATGTTTTATTTGGTGGATTTTCTGAAGAATTCAAGCCATGCATGCACCCTTTTGGGGAGCTCTGAGAGACTGCTGCAAGGAGGTAGGAGAAGAGTCAGGATGTAGAGGGGTGTTTGCAATAAAGTCCAGGTAGTGGAAACATCAAAAAGTTAAAGAAATGAAAGAAAACCAGATATGGTGAGTTAGTGATGAGTTAATGATTTGAGTACTTTTCCTTTCTGTGTATGGGAAGATGCAAGAGCAAGAGCATGGGCTCATTGATATCATTTCTTCGATATGCACCTTAGCTGTCTAGAGCCAGTATCCTGTTTTCTCCATCCTGAATACACCCAGGGCTCATCGTGTAGTGGCTTATTGGCTGCAACATCCTTTGTTTACTGACATTGCAGGCAACGTTTTTAACTCACATGAGTTATCCCATTTTAAAAGGAAAGTTAGAAAGTCATTCCTGAATATCCCTGATATGAAAAATAGGGAGACATTTATGCCAGATAAAACACCTAAATGTAAAGACCTCATTCTGTTCTTTCATTTATCATTTACACTTTGGACATTGATAAAGAGAAGTTATGATATTTAAAAAATTATTGGTTTGGGATCTTCAGTGTTATATTTTCTGCCTACCTTATAGGCTTTGCTATAAGTGCTTTAAAATTCTTCAGTTCTATTTCTTGTCAAATATTTTCCTAGTTGAGTGGGTTGACATGTGACTCATTCCTTGTCAATTGTGGAAAAGAGACGATCCTCCTCCTCATTATTGCTGCATCAGGTGTGGCTGAGGAAACCCGTAGAGAAATGGAGAGACACATATTCACATGGGCCATTGGAGACATGCTGGATCAAATGCAAATCAAATGGGGCATTTTGACACCTTAGAGAGAGTGTAAACTCGGGTTCTATTGAGATGCCTGTGCACTCCTTCCTGTTACTGATGTCTGAGGGTGCATTGCATTATAGAATGGACACAAAATGCTGTCTCAGGGCCAAATCAAACCCAAAGACAGAGGCCTCTGGAGGTCTCACCAAGACTGGTGTCTACTTAAAAAAATGCACAACATGAGAGTTGCAAGTTAAATTTTATTTGGGGCAAAATGAGGACTGCAGCCCAGGAGACAGCACCTCAGATAGCTCTGAGAAATGGTTCCAAAGGGAGGGGGAGGTCAGTATATACATGATTTTAGTGAAGATGGAGTACATGAAATCAACCACTACTTTTTGCAGAAGGTTTTCTGCTAGTCACAGGGAGCAGCTGTCACTGTGAAGGATTTTAGTGCTTTTCCAGATATGAGGAGATACAAGAAATGGTCTTATAAAATCAGCTCCTGAAAATATCTAACTATCTAAAGACCTGGTCTGCCAATTTTCTAGAGCACATGCATGCATGCTAGGTCAGTTCAGTGAGACCCTATGGGCTGTAGCCTGTGAGGCAAGCAGAAGTAACACCATGGCAGGCAGCTTAGATTAGGAGCAGGCCTTCCTACTTCTGGGTGGTAAGATTATCAGGCCACCTGGATACAACCAATCAGCTTTTGCTTAAACACTGACAGCTGTTTGCCAATTAGGAAATTAGGGGGGTGGAAACCCCCAGGAAAGTCCCGCGCGAGCGAAAGTTTTGACTAATGAAATTGCTTTGCAAACTTGTAACCAATCCGCTTAAACCAACTACCAACAGCGTGTGCTCACCCTATAAATTTGTGTAACAGCTTGGGCTCAGGGCTCTCTGACCCACGCCACCGCATTGGATGCGGCAGGAGCCCTGACTCGAGTCAGCAATAAACTTCCCTTTTTGCAAGTTGCATTGTCTTGGAAGCCTTCTCTCTTCCCGCTCGGGAATTTGGACATCGGGCATAACATAGCCCACCATGGGATTCTCCAAGCAAGAATACTGGAGTCGGTTGTCATGCCCTCCTCCAGGGGATCTTCCTGACCCAGTGATCAAATACACATCTCTCATGTCTCCTGCATTGGCAGGTGGGTTCTTTACCACTAGTGCCACCTGGGAAGCTGCTTTCCAGAGCACAAATTGCTTCATTTCTGCTCTCCACCCTGAACTCCATTCAGTGGTGTGTTGAAAATCAGCAGCTGCAGCAGCACATGATATAATCCTTGTAGAGGCGCGTGGCAAGTGCCAATTTGTAGTTGACACTGGATGTAAATCTTCAATGCCACTCCTACAAAAAAACCCTGCTGAGAAATCGCTCCTGGGGCCCTGGTTTCACAGCAGCACCATGCATCAGTGTTCCTCCTGCCCTGACAGGGTGTGGACCTTGCAGATGCTTTAGCAAGGGCCCACGCCAAGTTCAGTTCTTCTGGACTGAAACCTTAAAGCAATATCCACTCGCTTTGTGATTTGCACAGTGCGTCTTCCAGCCTTCATGATGATCTGCTGCCTGAGCCTACCTGGGCTGCCTCATGGATCTCCCTCCTCCACTCTTGCCCCTGCTCTTCATCTCATTCTTACTGCTACCACGTGTAGAGTTCTAAAGATGTCTGGTTCTCCTGGGAACTTTCCATAATGTCCCATTGCCTACGAAGTGAAGACCAAAATTCCCAGCAAGGCCTCAAGGCTCTGACTTTCCACACAAGGCTACATTCAGGGGAGAAGGAAATGGCAACCCACTCCAGTATTCTTGCCTGGAAAATCCCATGGGCAGAGGAGCCTGGCGGGCTACAGTCCATGGGATCGCAAACAGTTGGATATGACACACACACCACATTCAGGACATCTACTTCTCCCCACTCCCTAAAAATGTCCTTGTCCTCCATCTCTCTGTACCCCCAAACTTGGTTTCATCAGGTGGAAGGACTACAGCCAGAGCAGCTCCATGGTCCCCATATGCAAAAGAGCCCACATTTGGTTTAATGTTCTGTTGCTATTTTAAATTCTTGGCACTTTTCAAAAAAGAGTCTTGCATTTTTGTCATGCATTAAAACAGCAGTCCTCCTAACTTAGCCACTAATCCCATATAGGCCTAAGGTTTAGTTCTACAGCCTTTGTGAATTTCCTCTTCTCTCCCCCGATGCTCATGAAACATTTTCCATGTACAGACACACTTTGTAGTTTGTGTCTTGCTCCTGCATAGTATATCACTGGCCTTCAAAAATGATGTGTTGGACTTCCCTGGTAGTACAGTGGATGGGAATCCACCCACCAATGCAGGGGACACAGATTCGATCCCAGGTCCGGGAAGATTCCACATGTCAAGGAGCAACTAAGCCCATGCCTCACAACTAGGGAACTGGAGCACCTAGAACCCATGATCCACAGCAAGAGACATCATCGCAGTAAGTCCTTGCCCCACAACAAAGAGCAGTCCTCACTTGCTGCAACTAGAGAAAGCCCATGCGCAGCAGCAAAGATGCAACACAACCAGAAATAAGTAAATAAATACATAAATGTTTTAAAAAACAAAAAAACAACCAAAATATGTATTACTTGAACAAATGAGCAACTTTTGCCCTGCTTAGCTGAAGAGGGAACAAGTATCTCTAAAAGTACTTAGAAGATTTTAAAATATTCAATCAGAGATAACCAAACAATTTCACTCAATGGAATGCTTAGATAAATATAGAATATAAACACAAATATCAAACAGTTCTTATAAAGGCATAGATTTTGACTAAATATTAAAGAAACATGGAAATTGAAAAAATGATTAGGTCCATTACTCAGGAAACTAAGATTTTTTTTTTTAATCATTTATTTGAAACTACGTTTTTCCTCCAGCTTAAATAAAGGGAATTCACACTGATTTCCCCAGGTTTCAAGTAAGCCCTCTTTAAACTCATTTATAGCCCAGAATCTTTAAGGCTTTTTTCCCCACCGCCCACCCCCCACCCTCCCAGCTATGCAACCTGGAAATCTTAGTTCCCTGCCCAGGGATCAAATCTGTGCCCCTTGTGGGGGGAGCATGCAGTCTTAACCACTGGACCACCATGGGAGTCCCGTGGGTATTTTGGCCCCAAAGTGATTCTGAGAGTCTAGCTCTTTTCAGCTGCTCCACTGTTCTCATGGTTCACTCTGGACCATTTGCTCTGCTTAGGTGAGGGTTAGGATAATGGGAGCAGGGCCTGGCTTTCCTGGGCAGTGAAAGTAGAAGGGACAAGAATTGATGACATGGTGGATAACATGTCTAGGCAACGTGTTTTGTTTAGCTGGACAGTATTAAAAATCATGTGATTTTCAAGAAAATCCAAGATGCTAAATTTCTTAAAAAGAGTGTCTGGTCTGGTAGCATATCTAGGTCTGGAGAAGTGTAGTCTTAGGATGGGCGTGTGCTTAATGGCTTGTGGAGGCTCATGAGGAGCTTCCTAGATGGCTCAGCTGGTAAAGAATCCCCCTGCAATGCAGGAGACCCCGGTTTGATTCCTGGGTCAAGAAGATCACCTAAGGGATAGGCTACCCACTCCAGTAGTCTTGGGCTTCCCCATAGCTCAGATGGTAAAGAATCCACCTGCAATGTGGGAGACCTGGGTTCGATTCCTGGGTTGGGAAGATCCCCTGGAGGAGAGCATGGTAACCCACTCCAGCCTAGAGAATCTCCGTGGACAGAGGAGGCTGGCAGGCTACAGTCATGGGGTCGCAGAGAGTTGGACATAACTGAGCGACAAGGCACAACACAGTACAGAGGCCTCATGGACCCTCCTTGTCTCATGCCAGTTACCATTGATGGTCACCTTTGCATTCCCCAGAAATATTTCTCTAAGCCAATATCTTTAAAAGACAGGAATTACAGAGATGACAGTGCTGTGACTCCAGTTTTAAAGGCCAAGAAAACTCTAGCAGGTGAAATATGTGCCACTACCAACTCTGAGATGCTGGTTTTCCTGCTCGCTAACAACTAGATCTGTTTGAGCAGCAACTTGTTTTAGTACAAATTCTTAAAGCAAAGCAAATGAAACAAATCACCTTTCTCCTTTCCCTTAGCATGCTAAGTTCCCTTAGCATCCCTTGGGATAAGAGAATCATAATCCCATGACATTTTGAAACAGGTATAAAGTCATTCTCCTGAAATGGTCATCAAATTAGCTAGTGGCAGAGAATGTGGTGAACTTACTTTGTTCCTCCATTAGTGATTGTCATATGAGGACAATTTTAGAATGCAGAATAACTTATCAAAAACACTGGAAATCTTTTTGTGGGGGAGGGAGTCAGAAAACAATTGACTAAAATATGACAGTATAATTAATCCTATCTTCATCTATGGAATATTTTAAATGTTATTAAATATAATGGAGCAACTTCTTTTCTTTCTTTTTCACACTGAATTCTTAAATCGTTGGGCTTTACTGAAAATACATAATTTCAGTGAAAGGTAGACTTGGGCTCTCCTTTTAAATTTTTAGTCATTGGAAAGGAAGTTACAGTGGAATAATCAAAGACAAATAACCAAGAAAAAAAATGGGAATTTCATTGTCAAATGGACTGCATGTGCCCAGCTGTGGTGTGGCAGGAAGAAGAGCTCTGAAATTTGAATGAAGATGGAAATTTTTTTCCTGATTTGATCACCAGTCAGCAGAGTGGACTTGGGAAAGTAGCTCCTCCATTTCTGACAAATGTTTTCCATCTAAAAATGAGACAATAGAATAGACTCCGTGAAGTCACTGAGCAAATTAAATGAGACAATAAATGTGAAACTGCTTTGTAAAATGTAAAGTCTTACAGAAATGGAAGTATACCAGAATACGTGTAGAATAATCTATCTGTAAAATGGAGTTTCTCAAAACTCATCACACCAGGACTTTGTGCAGATCCTGGTACCCACCTCAGCCGCCCTTGCCAAGCCTGTTTGATTGGAATGACCTTTATATGATGGAAAAGCCTGCCCTTGCCACCCTTACTGACAGTAAGAACTGTGAACTTTAAGAATGAATTAGTCTCAATTTGGTCCAGTATGATTGATTTAATTCTTAAATTAAGTAAACCCTCTGAGAGCTGAAGCCAAGCACAATGATAAGCACACAAAAGAAGTGTTCAAGTACCTACAATTGATTGATTGCTAATGGATATAGGACCACATAAAAAAGGTTGCCTTCAACTGACCTACTGAGGTAACCTTTTTTCTTTCTTTTCATGATGAAAAAATCAACCTTCATCTACCATCAACTGCCTTTGTAGGGAAAGGTCATACGATTTGAAAGCATGAAGACTTGTAAAGACGGTGGTCAGAGCCTAGCTCTCCAGCAAGAATCTGGTGCTTTTGTTGGAGGAGAAATGCTGAGATGGAGCTTGTTCTTGGGAAGAGTGGACTGTCCTGTAGGCTAGAGTGGTTGATGTCTAGATGGACCAATGACACAGTGCCCTGCCAGGGGTGCTCACCTGAGATCATATGTAATGGGCACTGGTCAAAGACTCTCTCCAATTACTGACATGTCATGCTTAACCCAATAAGAGTTTCTTACCCTCTTCTGGCAATTCCAGAGATTCCCTGATTCGTCTGAGCCACCAGGGAATTCGCTGGTGGCTCAGACGGTAAAGCATCTGCCTGCAATGTAGGAGACCCGGGTTCAATCCCTGGATTGGGAAGATCCCCTGGAGAAGGAAACAGCAACTCACTCCAGTACTCTTGCCTAGAAAACTCCATGGATGGAGGAGCCTGGTGGATTATAGTCTGTGGGGTCACAAAGAGTCAGACACGACTGAGTGACTTCATTTTCTTTCTGGCAATTCCAACGCTTCCTTAGACATGGAGGACATCTTCTTGACACTTTCTTTGTCACAGGAATCCCTGGCCAAGGATAGTAGATGATCCCTTCCTTCTTGAAAATATTGGGGATTCTGTATCAGCCAAGATGTCTTTACCTGATCACTGACACCAGAATGATTAAAAGTACTAATATATGAATCACGTGCCCTTCCTTGCCACTCAGATGGATTCAGAGGGAAGAGGCATTTTCCCTAAAAAAAAAAAAAAAAAAAAAAAAAAATCAGGCAATGGTAGCCACAAAAATCAGGAGTGGTTGCTTTTTAACTGGATTAGTGATTATCCACAACAGTGCTATTAAGACTCTCCCACCAACATGTCAGTGACACTCTTGAATTTTGCCCACTGCTGGAAGATTTAAACGTTTGAATGCCATATTCTACCTTAAAAACATCTCAAAGAGGTTGTTTGCAGGGTATATGTAACACTAAGATCTAAGAAAAGGGGTTTTTCCACTAGATGATGAAGTTATTTCCAGCAATAAGAATAAAAGGAAAATGGAAGAAGGTAGGTAGGTAAGCAGTTTCCATGGAAAATTTTTTAATAGAGAATCACAGATAGATAGAGTAATAAAGTAGATTACGCATGCTGACCACCATTTATTTTAATAAACACCAAAGTCACACTCTTCTGACCTGTCTTGAAATTTCCTTCCACTGTGTAGCTTTTATTGTTCCCTATTCATCCATCTAGAGTGACTAGTGATTAAACTCCTTAAGATGAAAAACTTTTGTTGGCCTCTTTGGCGAACCAGATAGGAAAAAAGAAGACAGAAAGCCAGAGCTCTAGTCTGACTTTAACTCTTTAGAGAAAAGATTATCAGGGCAATATGGAAAGTGACAGCTAGGAAAGAGGTCAAAAAGAGGGTCAGGTCAAAAGAGGGATTCTCAGTAAGTCTTGAAAAAGAAGGCAAATGAACCGGGGGTGGAGGGTTGGCTGAGGGCCCTGCCTGTTACTTCTGCTGCTGCTACGAAGTCACTTCAGTCATGTCCGACTCTTAGCAACCCCATGGACTGCAGCCTACCAGGCTCCTCCGTCCATGGGATTTTCCAGGCAAGAGGACTGGAATGGGATGCCATTGCCTTCTGCACTGCCTGTTACTAGGAGTGAAGTAATTTGTCACCCATAGTTATGCAAATTCTATAGCCTGTTAAAACAACAATAATAATATTCTTTCTTAAGATATCTGATTGATGTATTGTTCCTATAATTTTATCTGGAGTGATAACTAAAAACATCTTTAAAAACTGCTTTTTTATAGCCATTTAACAGACATTCTAAGTAAAAACAGTGTGCTTTTTCTAAGCAAACACAATTTCAAGGAATATTGACCAACCAGGTTGCTATTCCACAAGGTCTCCATGTAGCATTTCTTAAACCATCAATTTTTTGAGGATCCAAGAGTTCTTATTATTTTATTAAAATAAAATGTTATTCCAAGGTTCAGTGGCTGACACAGATGATCTCTTCTATTCCTTTCAGCTCTAAATGTCTGTAACTATTTATTTCATCCTAGAAAATTGGCATCCTTAGCATTTGAAGCCTGGATGTGTAAACTTGCTTTTTTTCAGACTTTTTATAATAAAATATATGAAATAAAATTTAGTATCTTAATTTTTAAATGTACAATTCAGTGGTATCAACTGCATTCACAGCACTTTACAACCACCACTGCTGTTCACTACCAGAATTTTTTCATCCTCCCAAACAGAAGCTCTGCAATCATTAATAAATAACTACCTATTTTCCACTCCTCATAATCTCTTTTAATCTCTATTCTACTTTTTATCTCTATGAATGTACCTATTCTAGGTTCCTCATAGAGACAGAATCATACAATTTTTTCTTTTGTGTCTGGTTTATTCCACATAGCATAATGTTTCTAAGGCTCATTCATGTTGTAGCATGTATCAGAATTTCATTTTTTTTCAAGACTGAATAATACCCTATTGCATGTGTATACCACATTTGCTTACTCGTTCATCTGTTGAGGAACATTGAGTTGTTTCCACTCTTTAGCTATTTTGAATAATGTTGCTCAGAATATTGGTGTACAAGTATCTGTTTGAGTCCTTGGTTTCAGTTATTTTGCATATATACTCAGAAATGAAATTGTTGGGTTTGTAAAATGAAATATCTCCTGCCATATCAATAAACAAGAAATGTCACAGCCATCAACAATTTCATGCCTCCAAAGGTGAATGAAGCCTCCCCAAATGGAACACAATGCCCGTGACCCAGCAGATCCCACCACCACCCTCCATGATGATTGCTGAGGAGCTGGGGTTGAGATGCAAGAAGCAGCCATCTGCCCCATCTGGCATTCATTAAGGTGAACTAGGGAACAGGATTTGGTCCTAGAGAACTGAGGTGCATATGAAAGGAATGTTTCCAGTTAGCCCAGAGTCTTGCATCTTCCCATACATAGAACGCTAAATTCCTTAACTTGATATCTAGTTTTCCTTACCTCACAGTAATCTTTGATGTTCAGACTATGTGCTTCCTTTGTTACAAACTTGTATGTAGCCTGAGTCCACCTCTCTCCTCTTTGAGGCGGTTTTCTCAGAGCTACTGAGATGCTGACTCCCAGATTCTGTGTCCTAAACATTCCTGCCAAGTAAAACAGCACTCTGTTTACAGGTTGTGACTAATATTTTTTTTAGTTGTTTGGCAACCCTATGTTTAAACTTTCTGAGAAACCATCAAACTCTATCCCACAGGGGCTCTGTCATATTACATTCCTGTCAGCAATGCACGAGTGCTCCAATTTTTGCACATTCTCAACAACACTTGCTAGTTTGTTTGTTTGCCTGCTTGTTTATTTTGGATAATAGGCTTCCTAATAGCCATCCTGAGTGTGAAGTGACATTTCATTGTGGCTTTGATTTGTGTCCTAGTGACTAGTGAATTTGAGCATCTTTTCCTGTACTGTTGGCCTTTTGTTTATCTTCTTTGGAGGAACATCCATTTTTCAAATAGGTTAATTGTTTTGGGTTTTTTTGTTGTTGTTGTTACTGAGATGTAGGAGTTCTTTATATGTTATGGATATTATCTTATTAGATATACGATTTGCAAGTATTTTCTTAAACTCTGTATGATGTGTTTTACATTCTTAATAGTATCCTCTGATTTATACAAGTTTGTCTGCCAAGAATTTTAGAGTTTAATCTCTTACATTTAGATGTAAATATAAGATTTGATCCATTTGAGTTAATTTTTATATACAGTGTAAGGTAAAGGTCCAAATTTATTCATTTGCATATGAGTATCCAATTTTCACAGCATCAGAGAACAACCTTTTCCACCAAACAGTATCATTGGTGGAAAAAATTGTTCTTTCCCCATAAAATTCACGTGGAATTCATCAGAACAATCTTGGAAAGGAAGAACCAAGTTTCCTGATTTCAAAACTTAATATAAAGCTACCATAATCAAAACGGTGTGGCCCTGACATAAAAACAGACATAAAGTCCATTGAAATAGAATAGAAACAGATCCTCAAATTATTTTCAATAAGAATTCAAGTTGTCTTTATGTCAAGGTTCATTTATATAACCATTGTGATTCTGGCAGAGCTTGAAAGTTTCCTGCAGACAATCTTGGGATAGTTGCAGCTCCATCTCTGCTGAAATCTACAACTTCCAAACAGGTACTCTACACTCATGTCCTTACAGTGGGCCAGGCTCCTCACCAGTATAAAAGACAGTAGTAACAGTCAAGGCACATGACAGGGATGCAAGTTTAGATCAGGGGTCAGAAAACTATGGCTCATGGGCCCAATGTGATCCACAGCTTATTTGTAAAGAAAGTGATATTGGAACATAGCCATTGTTACTTGTTTGCGCATTGTCTGTGGTTGCTTTTGTATTAAAAGGACAGAGTGGAGTCCTCCTGACAGACCTTATAAGGTCCATAAAGCTTAAATTATTCAGTATTTGATCTTTACACAAAAGATTTGCTGACCTTTAGTCTCTAGGCTGCACTGGATGAAGCACAAGCTGGAATCAAGATTGCTGGGAGAAATATAAATAACCTCAGATATGCAGATGACACCATCCTTTTGGAAGAAAGCAAAGAAGAACTAAAGAGCTTCTTGATTAAAGTGAAAGAGGAGAGTGAAAAAGTTGCCTTAAACCTCAACATTCAAAAAACTAAGATCATGGCATCTGGTCCCATCACTTCATGGCAAATAGATGGGGAAAGAGCGGAAACAGTGACAGGCTTTATTTTTTGCAGCTCCAAAATCATTGCAGATGGTGACTATAGCCATAAAATTAAAAGACACTTACTCCTTGGAAGAAAAGTTATGACCAACCTAGACAGCATATTAAAAAGCAGAGACATTACTTTGCCAACAAAGGTTCATCTAGTCAAAGCTATGGTTTTTCCAGTAGTCATGTATGGATATAAGAGTTGGACTAGAAAGAAAGCTGAGTGCCAAAGAATTGATGCTTTTGAACTGTGGTGTTGCAGAAGACTCTTGAGAGTCCCTTGGACTGCAAGGAGATCCAACCAGTCTATCCTAAAGGAAATCAGTCCTGAATATTCATTGGAAGGACAGATGCTGAAGCTGAAACTGCAATACTTTGGACACCTGATGTGAAGAACTGACTCTTTTGAAAAGACCCTGATGCTGGGAAAGATTGAGGGTGGGAGGAGAAGGAGATGACAGAGGATGAGATGGTAGGATGGTGTCACCGACTCAATGGTCATGAGTCTGGGTAAACTCTGGGAGTTGGTAATTGACAGGGAGGCCTGGTGTGCTGCAGTCCATGGCGTCGCAAAGAGTTGGATACAACTGAGTGACTGAACTGAACTGAACTAGTCTTCTAGGTAGAGATGGGAAAATGGGAGCTCTTAGGAATGTTTTTTCAAATATTAAGAATGTAAACATAATTCATAAAAAGATTGCATGCTTATTATCTTTTGTTTTTTTTTTCACCTTGATTCTCATAATATTAATATTTGAACATGGCTAAGATGAATCTGCAGAGCCAATATTCTTTTCATTAATATATACTTCAAATGATACTTGAGAGTACATTTGAAGTGGAATATAAAGCAATCTAATTTTGCTCAGAAATCCACTCTAAACTTTTTTTGCTTAACTACACTTTATTTTTCTTAAGTTCTCATATCAAATAGACATCTAAATTGCACCTTCACTTGTATGGTTCTTCTTCAAAGAGTATAATAAATAGATTCAAAGAATAAAATTGGAGATTTTACATGCACAAGGAACCCCTGAGTATTACATTAGTGGAATATGCTTATGACTATTTTAATTTGTCTTTCATTATTCACTGGAGATTCATATTCCTGGAAGATATGAGTCTGAAATTCATTTGATCTTAAGAGTTTTGTACTCTCTAAGGGGGAGATTTTTTTTAAAGCAGAAGGAAAAAAAGCACAGAAGTGCATTTCTTTTTTCAACCCAACAATTTTTCTTGAAGGCAAAACTAGTAACATTTCCAGGTGGCCTAAAATTCTGATTAGTAAAGATATCTGGAAAGGAATTCTGTTCAGTTAGTAATAAACAGACAAAAACAGGTACCCCAGTAGCTTCAGCCCAGTTCAATGGCTTTTCCTAGAAAATGCTTGGCTGTACTTGGCAGAGATTTTTTTAATTCCAACATGTGTCATCCTGGAGCTATAAGCTCACTGTGCTTTAATTCCAGACCATCTTAAATCAATGCAAGCTGCACACATCCAAAACACTTCCTTTCCAGACTGGTTTGCACTTCCCAATACAGATGCTGCATGCTCTGGAAGATGCCTAGAAGCAGGGAAGGATAAATATTATTTATAACTTACAAGGAAGAGTTTATAGCTAAACTATCACTTTAAGTCATTGTTATAAATGAAGAAAGAGAACTTAACTTTTTGCAGTTGATATATTGAATGACAGTGTCTTCTACAAAAGAATTTCCTGGTGCCATTGTCAGAAACCATATATGGAGACACAGTCACCTCAGATCTAAGTCAATGGGGGTTTCCTGCCTGCTTACCAAAAAGGCCATCCAGGATTTTTGTTTGTTTGTTTGTTAATATGCATACTCCTTTTTGTCTTTTTTTCCTTCACCTAACAATTATTTTGAGATTTCACATGCATCACTATCAGTTAATTTGTATAGTCATGCAGTATTCCATGGTATGGCTATTCCATAATTTGTCTATCTATTCATGTGTTGGTGGGGATTTGGTGGTTTCCAGTTTTAGGCCATTACAAATAAACCTGTTATGAACATTAGTGTATAAATTCTTGTATGAACTTAAGGTTTGTTTTTTTTTCACTTGAGTACATATCTAAGAGGAAAGGGTGTCATCATATGATAGGGAAAAGTATGTTAACTATTAAGATACAATTTTCCAAAGTGATTATACCATTTAATATTTCTACCAGCAGCTTCTGAGAATTCTACTTGCTTCACATCAATGCCAAAACTTGGTCTAGTCCATCTTTTTAACTTTAGGCATTCTTACGAGTATGGTGATATGGGCATTGTGGTTTCAGCTTATATTTATTTAATGATGAATAATGTGTGATATTTTTCAATATGTTTACAAATTTTTTATCTTCTTTAGTACAAAGTCTTCTTAAACTTTTGCCTATTTTTAATCGAGTTGTTATTTTTAGGACATGAGGCCTTTTTCAGATATATTAATATGATTGAAAATATACTAACAGTGTCTCCTGAAGAGCAGAAGTTTTTAATTTTGATAAAGTTCAATGTATTGAATTTTTTATGTGGTTCACACTTTTTGATTCATTTCATATCTAAGAAACCTTTGCCTAAGTCAAAACCACAAGGACTTCTCTCCTAGGAGATGGATACTTCTAGGTTTCTCATTTTGGTCTATGAACATTATATTTTTTAATATGGCTCAAAGCATAGATCAGAGTTTATTTTTTGTTTGTGGTTATCTAATTGTTCCAGCACAATTTTTTGAAGAGACAGCTATTTTTCCACTGAATTGTTTTTGCACTTCTGTAAAAAATCATTTGCCTATATATGTGTGGGTCTATTATTGAACTCTATTCAGTTACACTGCTGTTTGTCATCTTGATGCCAATACCACACTCTCTTGATTACTAGAATTTTATAATTAATCTTGAAATCAGGAGTTTTTAGCCCTCTAACTTTGTCATTTTTCAGAATTTTTTTGTTGTTCTAGGTCCTATGTATTTCCATATGACTTTTAGAATCAGTTTTTCACAGATCTACTGAAGTTTTGACGGGGAGTGTATTGAATCTGTAGATCAATTTGAGGAGAATGACAACTTTACAATACAAAACCTTTCAGCTCATGAACAAGTTGTATTTCTCCATTTATCTAAGTATTCCTTAATTTCTCTTAGCAATAATTTTTCAGTTTTTCATGTACAGAAGTGGTACATCTTGTGCCAGATTTATCCCAGAATATTTCATATTTTTGATGTTACTATAAATAATTTTTAAAACTTCAATTTCTGAAAGCTAGTTGCTTTCATATAGAAAGTGGTTGGTGTTGCTTTTTTGATATTTTTCTTGGTAGGGGCAAGTTGTAAATGTGCATCATGTGCAAATGTTCCATATTCTTTTATTTTTTTTAAGAACTTTTAAAATGTAAAAAATGGAATTCTCTGGTGGTCCAGTGGTTAGGACTTGGCGCTTTCACTGCTGGGGCCGAGGTCTGAGCCCTCATTAGGGAACTAAGATCCTACAAGCCTGTGGCCTGGTCAATAAATAAATAAAATGTAAAAACAAAGAAAATTATGAACATATTTCTTGGAAATAGACTTTAAAATTAGTAAATATGATGACTTTATTAAGAACAGAAATGTAAAAATAATTCTTAGCTCACAAACTGTACAAAAACAGGTTGTAGATCAGATTTGGCACATGGGCTGTGGTTTACTTACTAAGTAGAGAATAATGGATTTTTGTGCACTGATCTAGTATTCTGCAAAGTTTCTAAACTTGCTTATTCTTATAGCTTTTTTCTTTTTGGTAGATACTGACATGACTGTGTCATTGACTAAACTTCAGTCAGGCTGCTCCAAGCCCTCTAGGATTTGATCTTGGCATCTGTTCTTGTCAATCCTGCAGCATCCGATAGTAGCAAGAATCTTACTAAAACAATTTATGGAAAATCTCTCACCTTGCTATCTGATCATTCTAGATAGCTGATCAAATTCTTTATCCCTATGTGATATCTTCTCATCCTGGCCTGCATTCAGTCAGACTTCTGTGATATTAATTTGGTCAGAAACCTCCTTACCCTGATGTTTCCTCAGTAAATTTCTACCCACTGACCCTACCATGCTCCTTGGCTATAAATGACCACTTGTCCATGCTGACTCAGAATTAAGTCCAGTTCTATCCTTAAGTCTCTTTTCCCTTAGTTCCTGAATAAACTGGCTCCTGAACAAAATCTTCTCTCCTTGCTTTAACTTCTGTCCAGCGATGGTTTAACAGTACCATCAGATTTTCTACAAAGAAAATGACATTGTCTGCAACAAAGAAATCTTTGTTTTTATTTCCAAACTGGGTACCTTCTATTTCTTTTTCTTGCTTGATTGCACTGTATAGTGTTAAGTAGTAATGATGAAAATGGACATCCATATATTGTTCCTGATCTTGAATCATAGAGGAAGCACATTCATCCTTTTCCACTAAGTTAAAAAAAGAAAAAAAGCATAACCTTATGTTTTTTATAGATGCTCTTATTCAGTTTGGGAAAGTACCTTCTAATTCCAAGTTTGCTAAAAATTTTCATCAGGAATGAGTGGTGATTTTTTTTTTCAAACATTTTTCTATTATTTCTTTTTTTAGTATATTGACATTAGAAAATTACATTGATTTTTAAATATGCAAACAAATGTTCTTTCCTGGTATAAACTTGACTTGGTTATGAGGTGTTGTCATTGTTCTATGTTGTTGAATTTGGTGTCCTAGAGCTTTATTTATAATGTTTGAATATATGTTCATTAGGGATATTGATATACACTTTTGTTTATATTTTTCCTTTCTTGTAATATTTAAAAATTTTTCAATTTTATGAATTTGTGTAGATTTAGTATTATGTCTTCCTTAAATATTTGGTACAATTTACATGCCTTCTGGGCCTGGAGTTTTCTTTGTGGGAAGTTTCCAAATATAATAACGACAGTATCTTTAGAGCTTCCCTTCGGAGAAGGAAATGGCAACCCACTCCAGTGTTCTTGCCTGGAGAATCCCAGGGACAGAGGAGGCTGGTGGGCTGCCGCCTATGGGGTCACACAGAGTTGGACACGACTGAAGCGACTTAGCAGCAGCAGCGGCATGTGGTGCTAGTGGTAACCAAACCCGCCTGCCGATGCAGGAGACAACAGGAGACACGATTCCATCCCTGGGTCTAGAAGATTCCCTGGAGAAGGGAATGGCTACTCACTCCAGTATTCTGGCCTGGGAAATCCCATGGACAGAGGAGCTTGAGGGGCTACATCCCATGGGGTTGCAAAGAGTTGGATACCACAAGTGAAACAACCTAGCACGCAAGAACAACACATGTACACGTGGTAATTTACCTCTCTCATTTCTGATATTGTTCATTTTTTGCTTCTCTTTTCTTTCCTGAGGTTTTTCAATATTACTGATCTTTCCAACAAATCAAATATTGGTTTTAAAGATTTTCTATATTGTTTTCTGCTTTGTATTCCTTGCTTTGATTTCTGCACTGATCTTAACTATTCTCTTTTTTGGGACTTGAGCATGTGTGCTAAGTCATGTCTGACTCTTTGAGACCCCATGGACTGTAGCCCACTGGGCTCCTCTCTCCATGCGACTGTGGGTTGCCATTTCCTCCTCCAGGGGATCTTCTAGGCCCGGGGATCAAACCCAGGTCGTCTGTGTCTCCTGCATTGGCTGGCAGATTCTTTACTGTGCTACCTGATTACTTTATATTTAATTTTCTTTTTTTTATTTCTTAAGGTTGAATCTGAGATCATTGATTGAGACCCTTCTTAGAACATAGGTGATTTACAATATAAATTCTCCTTAAATATAGCTTTAGCAGCATCCTACACAGTTTGATACTACATTTTATTTCATTCAATTCAAAATACTTTCTTCTTTCTGTTTTGGTTTATTTTACAAGAATTCCTGTTAGTAGGTGTTTTTCAGTTATATGTCCTTTGGGGTTAATAATTTCAACATGGTCATTTCTCCAACTGGTATGGGGGTGGATGCTTTCATCTAAGTTTTTCATGTGAAGACATGAACTCCTTTTATATACTCCTAAAATTACCTCTTGGACTTAGACTGGCCATTTGTACCTTCCTTCCTCTGAGTCAGAGATGTCTATTACAGAGGACTCTTTCATTCTCCCCCGGTGTGACTGATCTGACACCCAAGAGTTTTACAGTGTGATAAGAAATGCTACTTGGCAAACCATTGATTTCATTAAATTTAATGCATCTATTCCCCTCCAATTTCAAGATCACTGGACCCAAGGTAACTTGGGAATGGCAAAAGATGCAAAGATTTTTTTTTTTTTTCCTGAAAACTTAAATGTCTCCTAAGGCACAAAAAAACATGAATTACCAAATTTTATACTTATTATTTTTGAAATCTACAGAATAATGTTACAGAATAGCTGCATATTATGCATTCTTTTTTCATTCCTCATCAAAATTCTGTCTTCCAGAATCTCTTTGATACTCAAGATGCCTGACTACCCTTTCTATTGAGTGGAGAGATAGTCATCTAATCTTGATACAAGATACCCTTACTTTCCCAAAGATCAAAGATTCCTTACTTTGCTGTGCAGGGTCCCTGGGTCAGCATTCCCACTGTGATTAAGGTCTAAATTTGGACACATGGACTTTGAAGCAAAAAAAAAAAAAAAAAAACCTGTCCTTCTACCTCTTGTACTTTAGCCTTGAAGTTAACAATGGAAAGATTCTTCCAATTTTTGCTTTGTGAGGGGGGACAAGACTTGTAGAGGATAACAGCAAGGGGACTCTGGGAAGCCAACCTGATGGAGAGCTCCAGGGATAGGGAGCCCTCTGGTGCGGGCTCCTGGTTTTCCCAGTGTCAATCAGCACCTAGGCCACTTCAGCCCTGGTGTTAGGGCATACTTATAGAATCTTTTTCTTGTCAACATTAAGCCACTAATAAAAGCTCATCAACCCCTGGAGAACTCCCCTGCTGCCCATCTGTTATGTTGTCCTCGTTGCTACTTCTTCCCATTCCTACCTTCTTGGGGGTCCAGGCTCAGGCCATCCTGCTGAACTGCCTCCATGGTTTCTATTTCCAGAATCAGCTAGGCAGCATCTGGATTCTAGATAACAGACTCACCAAACAATAGCTAAACAGCCATCCCCTGGGCCTTTTCCCTCAATTGTCACAAAATCCATCTGCAACCTAAAGATTATTCTGTCTTTGTTGGCATACTCTCAAGAACTGTTTTGTATTCATAAACCTTTATTGCTTATTTTGTTCATTTTCAGTGTTGGTAAATATTTTACAAGTGACACAGCAAACAAGTTTAAGTCAAGGGCTGGAATTTGTGCAGAGAGAACATACTTTGTCGTTAATTTTTGAAATACATTTGTTACTATCACAGTAGGATTGTGGTTTGCCAGTAGGAAGTGGGTTTTAATCACAGTATCTTTGTTTGCCACCCTTGCATCATTCCCCCCAAATTTTTTTTTAAACATTTCAAAGTATATTATTCAATAATTTTTAATACATTCACAGGGTTGTATAACCATCACCACTGTCTGATTCCAGAATATTTTCATCAGGCCAAAAAGAAACCCAGTTAATATTAAGCAGTCATTCTTCATTCTCCCCTTCCCCCAGCATCTGACAACCACTAATCTACTTTCTGTTTCTATAGATTTGCCTATTCTGGACATTTCATATAAAAGGAATCAGACAATATGTGCCCTTTTATGCCTTGGCTTCTTTTACTTAGAATAATGTTTTCAAGGTTCATTTATGTTGCAACATATATTACTACTTCATTCCTTTTTATAGCAAAACAATATTTCACTGTATGAATATACAATATTTTAAGATCTATTCTTTTTTTGTTTTACTTGACTGTACTGGGTCTTAGTTGGGGCACTCAGGATCTTCAGTCTTCCTTGCACATGGGATCTTTAGTTGTGGCATGCAGTATCTTTAAGAGAAAATCACTTCATGTTGTATAATGCTTATTTTTTGTTTTTGATAATTGTACTATGGTTATTTCTGATGCTAACATTTAGGGAAAGATTCCCCCAAAATTTTATCACTATCTGTGGGGTGACTATTCAGACTTAGATACCAAGTATATTTTCTTCAATAGTTAAAATACATAAATGTAAACATTTTATGTTTGTGTGAATGTTTCATGTTCATGCAAATGCCTTGTGTTTATGTAAAAGAGGCTGGAGTGCACGGGAAAACTTTCTGTGTCAAAGAGACTCTTTGGAGATCACAGAATAACTGGGCAGAGATGGGCTACAACAACAGGTTATCTGATGCTAATGCTCTTCGCATTCTTTCCAGTTCATTGTGCTATTCTTACCTTCAGAAGCAGATAGGAATACTTTGTCATTTTCACATTTTTTTCCCTACAGAAATATTTTACTTGCCATATGATTAAGATGACAAGAAAGATTCAGTGACCTCTTCTGCAGAGACATGTTTCATGTAACATTTTATAGACATATGTTATCATATACATACAACAGCAAGCATGTTACAATGTCGGCATCAACAGTGATACCAGAAAGATTTGAGAGGCACTGACAGAGACATTACTTTGCCAACAAAGGTCCGTCTAGTCAAGGCTAAGGTTTTTCCAGTGGTCATGTATGGATGTGAGAGTTGGACTATAAAGAAAGCTGAGCACTGAAGAATTGATGCTTTTGAACTGTGGTGTTGGAGAAGACTCTTGAAAGTCCCTTGGATTGCAAGGAGATCCAACCAGTCCATCCTAAAGGAGATCAGTCCTGAGTGTTCACTGGAAGGACTGATGTTGAAGCTGAAACTCCAATACTTTGGCCACCTGATGCAAAGAGCTGACACATTTGAAAAACCCTGATGCTGGGAAAGATTGAGGGCAGGAGGAGAAGGGGACGACAGAGGATGAGATGGCTGGATGGCATCACTGACTCGATTGACATGGGTTTGGGTGGAATCTGGGAGTTGGTGATGGACAGGGAGGCCTAGTGTGCTGTGGTTCATGGGGTCGCAAAGAGTCAGACATGACTGAGTGACTGAACTGAACTGAACTGACACCAAGTGAGGCCAAAGACATTTTAGCTGATTATCCCTGACTATTTTGGAGTCTTTGGAGGCATTTTCTTGGGAACATGCCAAAAGATGTGAGAGACAGATTAGCACATGACAGGACTGGGAGGAAGATGTCAACTGGGTGAGTCCCAAGAGGAGTCCTGAATTCAGAGAGGGCATTAGAATTTAGGATTCTTCTATGTCAAAACGACAACACCTGGTCTTATAGCCCTGTTGCTCTGTCCTTGCACCCTACCCATTTATGTGGAACTGCTCTGCTAGCTCTCTGTCAGGCCCTCTCAACTTCCTGGGAGAGTTGTTGCTCCAAGATTATATAAGGAAAAGAGGAAAGGCTATATGTTGGGGAAGAGGCAATCTTCTATTTTCAGAGATGAAGGTCTTGGTCATGTGATTCCAAGTAGCCATCAAGTCGTGCTTGCAGCTGGTATGTTATCTAAGTCATAAATCTCTGGATACCTAGTCCTGAAAAGCAAGAAAAAAGGAGCAAAGAACAAATTGCTGAGAATCCCTAGTTATAATCTCACTGTCTCAGTAACACTCCCCATTGCCAGATTTTCCTTCCAATTTTACAGAAATGGGATAAAAATCTGTTTTCTATAAATTTTTCAAGCTGAACATGGGTGACGAGGATTTTTAGAATGAAAGGATCTGACAAGGTATAAGAAATTTTCTTTGGTTCTGCTACATGCTGCTTTGGATTCCAAAAGAGGCTCATTACTCACTTTTTTAATTATTTTTGCAAAGAGTTGTCATGCTAATCATGACACCCTTTGGCTCAGTGGGAAAGAATCCACCTGCCAATGCAGGGGTGCAAGTTTGATCTCTGGGTTGGGGAAAATGCCCTGGGGAAGAAAATGGTGACCCACTCCAGTATTCTTGCCTGGAAAAATCCCATGAACAGAGGAGACTGGTGAGCTACAGTGCGTGAGGTCACAAAGACTCAGACACAACTGAGCACACACATGGCTAGAAGATAAAACCCCATAGTAATTAGTAAGAGAGTTCATCCCGACTGAAGGATTCCTTTAAGCCTGATCCTGATCTCAGAGGGGATCTAAGAAAATAGGTCAGCAAGCCAATCCCATTCACCTTGAAATAGGGGAGAATGGTGATCTAAAGTCTGTTGATGTCAGGTGGCCTGCTGTCTAAGAGCAGCACATAAGGCCTATGTGCAGAACAGCAGTTAGCTCTGATTATCATCTTGAAACTGATCATGTAGGGCCTGATCGGTATCATCTTGATTATTTTAAGTGCAGTTGATCTTCAACTCAGTGTTAGCTTGTTCCCTTTCCCTTGAGGCCAGTTCTTGAAATTATGCAAGTCATAGATTCAGTATTGCCTGAGATGAAGCCGCTTATGTCAAGGTTATATAGGCCATCATGCAGTTAGCATTTTCCCTCTGGTAGTGTTTATAACAACTCAGGAATATGTATCAGACACTGTTATTGATGTCCTTCAGGGAAGAACTAAAGATTTTGTGACTCTATTGTCCTAATCAGTAACTGCTTGAGCCTGCTGTTGTGTGAGTGGGGGAGGTCTGGGATGCTAAACCTTTGCAACAAACAGGAAACAAGGCCCATGGAGGGGCTTTTGTTCCTGGGAGGGTCTCATGGGGGTCTTTCTTGATTTCACCTTCTCTGGGAAGCTGGTCATATTATATCCCTCTTGTCTCTCTTTCCCCAACTTTGTGAATCAAACTTTTAAATTTTAACTTTTCAGAACCAAGCAGGGGAAGGTGAGGTCGGATGAAAGGGGAGGTTGGGTGAACGGGAGATTGGGTGAATGGGAGGTTTGACGTATGTGCACCTCACTGTAAAAACAGATACCCAACGGGAATCCGCTGCACCACACACGGAACCCTACCCAGTGCCCTGAGGGGATCTAAATGGGAAGGGGTCCAAAACAGAGGACCCCTCTGTGTGTACACAGAGCTGATTCACTTTGCTGTGCACCAGAAACTAACGTAATACTGTAAAACAGCCATACTCCCCCCAAACTTAAAGAATAGATTGCTTCAACCACTCTGAGATTACAGACATCACTAATTAATAGTTGTTTGTGAAAGACACTTCCATTATAAGGGAGGAAAGTACTGTTGATGAGGGGCAAAACAAGATGATACTCTAAACAATAAAGTCATCAAATATAACTTTTGAAATCTGGACCATGAAAAATATTTGAGAATAAAATCACCTTCTTTATTTTGTTGTTGTTATTCAGTCGTTCAGTCAAGTATGACTCTTTGCAACCTCATGGACTACAGCACACCAGGCTTCCCTGTCCTTCACCAATCTCTCAGAGCTTGCTCAAACTCATGTCCATTGGGTGACTGATGCCATTCAACCACCTCATCCTCTGCCATCCCCATCTCCTGGCTTCAATCTTTCCCAGCATCAGAGTCTTTTCCAATGAGTCAGTTCCTCGCATCAGGTGTCCAAGTATTGGAACTTCAGCTTCATCATCAGCCCTTCCAATGAACATGCAGGATGGATTTCCTTTAGGATGGACTGGTTGGATCTCCTTGCAGTCCAAGGGACTCTCAAGAGTCTTCTCCAACACTACAGGTCAAAAGCATCAATTCTATGGCACTCAATTTCCTTTATAGTCCAACTCTCCCATCCATGCATGACTACTGAAAAAAACATAGCTTTGACTAGACGGACCTTTGTTGGCAAAATAATGCCTCTGCTTTTTAATATGCTGTCTAGTTTTGTCATAGCTTTCTTCCAAGGAATAAGCATCTTTTAATTTCATGGCTGCAATCACCATCTGCAGGGATTTTGGAGCCCAAAAAATAAAATCTGTCACTGTTTCCATTGTTTCCCCATCTATTTGCCATGAAGTGATGGGATCGGATGCTGTGATCTTGGTTTTCTGAATGCTGAGTTTTAAGTCAGCCTTCACTCTCCTTTTCACTTTCATCAACAGGCTCTTTAGTTCCTTGCTTTCTGCCATAAGGGTGGTGTCATCTGTGTATCTGAGGTTATCAATATTTCTCCCAGCAATCTTAATTCCATCTTGTGCTTCATACAGCCCAGCATTTCACATGATGTACTCTGCATATAAGTAAATAAGCAGGTGACAATATACAGTCTTGATGTACTCCTTTCCCAATTTGGAACTAGTCTGTTGTTCCATGTCCAGTTCTAACTGTTGCTTCTTGATCTGCATACAGATTTCTCAGGAGGCAGGTCAGGTGGTCTGGTATTCCCATCTCTAAGAATTCTCCACAGTTTGTGGTGATCCACACAGTCAAAGGTTTTGGCATAGTCAATAAAACAAAAGTAGATGTTTTTCTGGAACTTGCTTGCTTTTTCAATGGATCATCCAACAGATGTTGGCAATTTGATCTCTGGTTCCTCTGCCTTTTCTAAATCCAGCTTGAAGATTTTGAATTTCACATTTCACATACTGTTGAAGCCTGGCTTGAAGAATTTTAAGCATTAATTTGCAATTGCAAGCATTAATGAGTTCTACTGTGCAGTATTCTGAACATTCTTTGGCATTGCCCTTCTTTGGGAATGGAATGAAAACTGACCTTTTCTAGTCCTATAGCCACTGCTGAATTTTCCAAATTTGCTGGCATATTGAGTGCACTTTCACAGCATCATCTTTTAGGATTTGAAATAGTTCAGTTGGAATTCCATCACTTCCTCTAACTTTGTTTGTAGTGATGCTTCCTAAGGCCCATTTGACTTCACACTCCAGGATATCTGGCTCCAGGATATCTGGCTCTAGGTGAGTGATCACACCATTGTGGTTATCTGCATCTTGAAGATCTTTTTTGAATAGTTCTTCTGTGTATTCTTGCCACCTCTTCTTAATATCCTCTGCTTCTGTTAGGTCCCTACCATTTCTGTCCTTTATTGAGCCCGTCTTTGCATGAAATGTTCCGTTGATATCTCTAATTTTCTTGAAGAGATCTCTAGTCTTTCCCATTCTGTTGTTTTCCTCTATTTCTTTGCATTGATCACATAGGAAGGCTTTCTTCTCTCTCCTTGCTATTCTTTGGAACTCTGCATTTAGGTGGATATATCTTTCCTTTTCTCCTTTGCCTTTAGCTCCTCTTCTTTACTCAGCTATTTGTAAGGCCTCCTCAGACAAACATTTTGCCTTTATGTATTTCTCTTTCTTACGGATGGTCTTGATCCCTGTCTCCTGTACAAGGTCATGAACCTCCATCCATAGTTCTTCAGGCACTCTGTCTATCAGATCTAATCCCTTAAATCTGTTGATCACTTCCACTGTATTATCATAAGGGATTTGATTTAGGTTGTACCTGAATGATGTAGTGGTTTTCCCTACTTTCTTTAAGTGTGAATTTGGCAATAAGGAGTTCATGATCTGAGCCACAGTGAATTCCCATAATTGTTTTTGTTGACTGTATAGAGCTCCCCTATCTTCGGCTGCAAAGAATATAATCAATCTGATTTTGGCTTTGACCATCTGGTGATGTCCATGTGTAGAGTCTTCTCTTGTGTTGTTGGAAGAGAGTGTTCATTACTTAATAATCATAAAAAAAAAAATCACTGAGGTTTTATGAAAAAATACCTAACACTTTATAAAAATTACAATTTGTTCAAATAAAATTTCAAATAAATTCCCCACATTGCAAAAAGTCACTTATTTATTTTCTCATGTAGCTCTTGACTATCTTACACTGCAACTTATCTGTTTGTGAATCTCTGTCTTCCATCATTCTCTCAGGTAGGGATTCCTGAAATGCAGCAGCTGAGACTCTACAGTGACTACTGTTTGCAGCTTAGGGTCAGTGGGCAGAACCTGATCCACAATGAGAATAGCCATCCTCTGTGATGTTGGACTGAAGACTCTGGCTCATGCCATGCAGATGATAGAGAAAGCTATGGCAAGTCTCCCTATGGGCACTGACAAGGCCAGTTGCCAGGAGGTGGGAGTGGGAAGCACACAGTAGAGTCCACAGAACTGAAGCAACAGCACTGGGATAAAAGGCCCAGGCAGGCAGCAGTGGTCCAGGGGGTGATGGTGTGTTATCCCACAGGAAAGACTGTCAGGTTTGGAATATTTTGCTTCTAAACCCAACTGCACATCATGTGTATTTTTATCCCTGAGACCTAAATTTAAAAAACACTTAATGAGCAATGAAGGCAGGAAAGAGCCACTGATTATGCCACTCTCTAAAAAACCGTATGAGTCATTAAGATTGAAAGCAACAGCTAAGATAAAAGTTATGAATTCCCAGGTAGTGCAATGGTGAAGAATCTGCCTGCCAATGCAGGAGACACAGGAGACACGAGTTTGATCCCTGGCTCGGGAAGATCCCCTGGAGCAGGAAATGACAACCCACTCCAGTATGCTTGCCTGGTAAATTCCTTTGACAGAGGAGCCTGGAGGGCTACAGTCCACGGGGTCCCTAAGGGTTGGACACAACTGAATGTACATGCATGATAGTAAAAAATGTTCCAGCAAGTGCTGCTCATAAGACTATTTGCCTTCTTTCTTTTGCAGGCTTTGATCACAGCACCTGGAATGGGGGTGAACGGACTGGGTCCTTCTGGGACCTCAGCCCCCACCTTCGTGGCCAATGTTTAGCCTGAATTAGAGAAGGCCCTTTGCAGTTGATCTCATTCTAATTAATTCCCAAACAAAAGAAAGCAGCTCAGAATAAATATCCTGTAGTATATATATTTTGCTTTTATGTCAATCTGTTGTTTGGGCTGTATTTGCATTTTATGCAGATTTTCTTGGAGAGATTTCTTGGCATAAATCTGGGGAAGGGATGAGCTAGAATGAGCTGAAGCTGGGCTGTGGACCAGCAAGCAGAGGAAGAGAGACTGAAACACACGGAAGGGACTTAAAATACTGAGAAGAAAACAGGTGGGACATTGGGAAGAGGCCAGGTCCTAAAGTTTTGTCAAGAGCAAGGACTGATTGAATTTTACAAAAATTTCAGCCAACTAAAAATAATTCTCCCTCAACACTGTTTTTTTTTTTTTTAACTGTAATTGCTTTTTAATGAAGCAATTTTAATCCTGTATTAAGTTTGCTTAAATGGGATTTTATCAGCTATCTAATAGATTCTGGCTCTCATGATCATCTCAGGGGATCACCATGGACTTTGGATTTGCAAATTTGGGAGTGTGGGGGAGCAGAATATGCTACCCCCAGTTACACCCCTTTGGCATGGGGATTGTTTGGGGCTGATTATTTTTAAGAAACACCAGACAGAGGAAAAGCTCTGAAAAACTGAATAGTAGTAACCCTTTATAGGAGACATTTGCAAGGGTGTCTCCTGTACTAGGAAGAGGAGGATGACTAAAACCCTAGAAACTCTCACCAATGGAGTAGGCAAGGACTTAGCTCTGTTTAACAACTGTTACCTTGTTTACCATGCTTTTCCTGATTATCTCCCATAATTGGTCCCCTTCATACACATCATCTTCTTTGGTCTGTATTTGGTGACTCAGTGGTAAAATATATGCCTACCAATGCAAGAGATGAGGGAGGGTTCAATCTCTGGGCCGAGAAGATCCCCTGGAGAAGGAAATGGCAACTCACTCCAGTATTCTCGCCTGGGAAATCCCCCGGACAGAGCATTCCAGTGGGGTATACAGTCCATGGGTCACAAACAGTCTGACACAATTTAGCGACTAAACAACAACAACAACAACAAAAGTTATTTAAGGTGGTGGCTTGGGCATTAAGGAGTTACTCACTTTTCCTGACTATTTCCCATGAATGTGGGAGGCTTACATGTTACTAAACTCCTATTTGTTTTCTCCTGTTATTCTGTCTTTTGTTACAAGAGGCTCTCAACCAAGGGCTCTTAAGGGTGGAGACAGAATGGTTTCTCCTCCCTTACTGAGGTAACACAGTGAAATAAGCATAAAGTGAGGAAACAAACAGAAGAAAAGCATGTGCCAAGGGCAAGCAATTGTGTAGCTTAAAGCCGATGACTCTGTGTAAGGGTCAGAGGACATGGTTTGGGAGCCAGCTCAGCCTCTCAGGGTGGCAGAGAAGCATGGAAATGAATCAGAGCTGTTAATCCCCCAACAGGCTGCATGCATCGACTCAGGGCAGCCCTCAAACAGTAAGCCCTGCAAAAAGTAAATCAAGTCACTTATTTGAGGATGGAGAGAAGTGAAATTACTCATTCCCTATCTCCAGGACAGGACACTCTCACAGTCCAGCCTAATACTGTTGAAAGGGCTGTGATGATGATCCCAGCTTAGACAGGGACTTGAGTTTGGGTTCCTGTCAAAGCTGCAAAAGGAGAAGGGGAAGCCCACGAGACTTCAGCCCAATAGGAGGGCCATGCCATCTGCTGCAGCTCCCGCATCCCCAGTGATCTCCATCCTCAGAGAGGCTGCACTTCTCGCCCTGGATCCCTCCTCAGACATAAAGTCTTAAACACCACTCACACAGTGCTCCTCCTAAGACCTAGCCAGAGAAGGCAAGAGGGCAGGCAATGTGCCATCATTGGCCCAACTCTTCTCCCTATTTGATGAGACTAAATGTGGGTAAGTCTCTGGAACCCATCTTTGCCAACACCTGCCTACTCAGGGCCACCCAGAAACAAGAGAGGGGCCTGAGGAAGCTCCAGACATAAACATCCCTGGTTCCCTGACGGAGTTGGATAGCAGACCTTGGGCTGCAGGCTCCCCTGGTCTTCACGGTGGCAGCTCTGCCAATGCTGAGAGATCAGGGTGTCTTTCCAGTGAGAAAGCAAAGCGTGTGATTCAGGTGTATCCCTAAAATGCTATGAGAAGCCTATGAATAGGAACAGAAAGAAACAAAAGACAGATGGTCTGTTCCAGGTAATGGGCACAGTTGCTTTGAGGGTTTAAAGCCACTGTAGTTATTTACACAGTTCCCAGTCCCAGCCAGTCCACAAGCTTCCCTGATGACTCAGCAGGTAAGAATCTGCCTGCAATGCAGAAGACACAGGAAACGTTGATAGGATCCCTGGGTTGGGAGGATCCCCTGGAAGAGGAAAATGGCAACCCACTCCAGTATTCTTGCCTGACAAATCCTATGGACAGAGGAGCCTGGCAGGCTACAGTCCATGGGGCCACAAGGAGTCAGACATGACTGAGCCTACAGCCCGTACACATTAAACTCCCGTGAATTTGCCTACTAGGAATTCACTTCAAGGGTAACTATTATTAATATAAAACATACTTGATGTCACATTTTTCAAAGTTAAGGGCTGGAGCTGAGTTGGAAGAAGGATGAAGACCTGTGTTATTTGCACACAGTGCCACTGGGTCACTGAACATCCCTAGGCCTGTAGAATTTCCCTACCTGGCTAAAAGGCTGCTTCAGTCAAAGCCTATGATGAAAGAAATCCCCTGGGACCAGTTGCACTCCTGTTGGCCTTGGATCCTTTTTCATGTTTTATTTACTGTCTCAAAAGGGATGAAGGTTGATTTTTTCCTTCTGAAGATTGTTTTATGATCCCTGGTTTGGGAGATTGATTTTGGCTTAGAGGAAAATGATCTGCCCTGTATAAAATACAGCCCTGTGAAGTGGACAACCCAACAGAATGAGTGACTTCTGATGAACAAAGACACACTGCAGCTCACCCTCTCTGCCCATCTCCACCTGCCCCCCCCACCCCACTGCATGTAGGAGTCACAGCAAACCATGGATCTTCTAGTTTGATTTTATCTTAATAGTAGTTATCACTGAATCTGACTTAATTTTCTTTTCTTTGAAGAGCTTGTGTTCCTTTGAGCATTCATCAGGTACCCAATGACGAGTGAGCACTTCATATCGACCAGCTCTCTTATCCTCCCGACTTGCCTATGCAGTAGACATCATTATTGCCCTTTTGTACCTTTTCCAGGTCCCATGGCAGGAGGAGGTGGAAAGGTCCCATTTGGAGCAAGCCAACCACAGACTCCTGGCTGCCTAACTTTAGAAAAGTGTGTAAATGGAACCGCAGAGCAGGATCCAGAGCCCAGCTTCAGACTCACAGCTCACTGAGGTACCAGGCAGGTCTGCTGGTCCTGGGCTCTAGATGAGGAATAAGGATCTGAAAAGCAGGGGAAGAGCAAGGAGCCCTCACTTGTACTTTCTATGAGTCTAGGAATTGCCAGAGGTCCCAGCCAAAGTGATGGGCTTAGCAGTGAGCCAGGTCTGAGGTCGCAGGTCACTCCTCTGGTCATGGAAGAACAGTCATTCTTCTGCTAAGTCTAGAGACAGGTGACCTGAGACAAGACTTCTTTGGGAAAAAATTATGTAACTAAAGTGCTTTCAAGTGCTCCACCAGTCATGGCAGTATTCTGCCCCAGGACACTGTGAGCAGCCTCAGGACAGCTGTCCCAAGGGGGTCCACTCATGTTCACCCAGTTGAGCTGATGGATGAGACCCGCTCCTCCCAGGAGGCACCCTGGAATTGCATGTTGGGGCAAGGGAAGTCAGGCATTTTCTAAACTAAGAAGCAGAATAAAACAAAGAGGAAATAAGAAGCTATTAATAGAAGTGTCCACTAAACAAATATTTTTTCTTTCAGTACTTGTGTCAGATTTTGGAAAGTTAATAGAAAAATAATGTGTCTATATTTCAAATATTCAAAAAAGAAAAGAGACATAAAAATCTTATTTTTAAAGTTCACAACTAAAAGCAAAACAGATGTTTATAATATACAGAGTAAGAATTCTTAATGGATGAGGTCTTTTTACAAATTTTTTAATATGATGCAATAAGTTCTTCTTAATCTTTTTTATACAGCTTGGGGGAAAAAAAAAAAAAAAAACATGCTCAGACTGTGATAACCTGTGTGAGGATACACAGTTAAGTGTGTATGTTAACATAATCTTTCAGTAAAGACAGGACACCCCCTTGGGGTCAGATCATAGGCCAGGTACTATGATTATAACCCTGAACAAGACTGGTGTGGTCAACCCCTCCTGGAGGTCACCATCTAGAGACCCAGAGACACACAACTCAGGGACGGAAATGTATGAAATAAAACAACTCCAACTGTGTTAAGTAACAGGAAGGAAATACACTGGATAATAATAACAGGAATGGAAGTTTTTCTGCTGTTGTTTTTTATTTTTGTTTGCTTGTTTTGTTTGGGTTTTGGGCCATCCTCAGTGGCAAGTAGAATCTTAATTCCCCAGGCTTGAACAAGGTGAGAGCCACATGCTGACTGGCAACGAGTTAACCAGCCTGAGAGGTGGGGAACCCTAGAGGTGGGAGGAGCCAGGCATTGCCAGGAAATTATGGAGAACAGGCCACTGTGAGGGCTTCCCTGGTAGCTCAGTGGTAAAGAATCTACCTGCCAATGCAGGAGATGAAGGTTCTACCCTTGGGTTGGAAAGATACCTGGAAAAGGAAATGGCAACCCACTCCAGTGCTCTTGTCTGGGAAGCCCCGAGGACAGAGGACCCTGGCAGGCTGAAGTCCATGAAGTACCAAAGGAGTTGGACATGACTTAGCAACTAAAACAACAAACTCTAGTCCGATGGTAAAGGGGAGCATGATGGGAGTGAGGTGAGAGAGATGGGCAGCAGGGAGGTGGGTCAGGTTAAGCTGGGGCCCACTGGGAATGCCAGATCTGATTTTATTCTAATTGTAGTAGAATCAAAGAAGAGTTCTCACAGGGCAGCAAGACAATCTGCTTAACTTTTTAAGGAGACTCTCAAGAGTATGCAGATAACGGACCAGCAAGAAGAGGCACGAGCCCTGTGATTCGGTTATGAATCTGTTGGAAATCTGGACAAAGGAGAACCGAAGCACTATCTAGGATCGTGATGCAGTGAGAAGAAGCTTATTAACACCAAAGTCAAGCTGCAGGGAGCGAATTTTCAAATTGGACGTCTTTGAAGGGAAACTCTGGCTTCACTGGATTGATGAGTGAGAACTCCACGTGGAAGCATCCAGGGACAGTGTGATTACAGGTCAAGACTGAATTTTAGGAGAGACTTCTACAGCTGGGCTTCCCTGGTGGCTCAGATGGTAAATAATCTGCCTGCAATGAGGGAGACCTGGATTTGATCCCTCGGTTGGGAAGATCTCCTTGGAGAAGGGAGTGGACACCCACTCCAGTATACTTGCCTGGAGAATTCCATGGACAGAAGAGCCTGGCAGGCTACAGTCCATGGGGTCCCAAAAAGTCAGATATAACTGAATGACTAACACTTTCTATGGCTCACCAAAGCAGAATATATTAGAGATTATTCCATTCTTGACAGAGGTAGAGAACTACAATGGTCTGGATTTTCTCTCCTGCCTTGCTGCTCTGTGGTCAGGGCTCTGGTTTAGCTCAGACACCTGGAACCCTGGCTGGAGCTGTCTGTGCTCATCTGACTCCCTGGGTTGGGTGGGAAGGTGACTTGACAACATCCTGGCCCCAGTGGCATTTCCCTATGACTATGGGTGATCTCCTTGCTCTCCTTCCCCCTCATGACCCCAGAAGTTTCTTTCTGTGGAAGTCACTTTTTGTTGCTGGGTTTCGTGATTTCTGCCCAAGTATCATAAACTTTTGTCACACTCCTGATGATCAGCAGAGAAACTAGAAACTGAATGTCACTAAAGAAAGATGGCTCTTCCTTGGCAAATTCAATATAGACCCCATCTAAAACTTTTCACACCTGTGACTGTCCTTCCAAGGACATGTGGTAAGGTTTGGTTGGGACTGTGATGCCCATCACTTTATTTATACTAAGGATCTCCTGGAAAAATTCTGCTTCTCTTTCTGCTCCGGCTTTCATTTTCTTTCTGAGGTACAAGGAATAAGACAAAACAAAACAAACAAACAAGCAATTATGCTCTAGGAATTTACAAGAAAGTTGGCTAAAATTAACCTTTCAATGAATAAAAAAGGAATTTGGGGGTTGGTAAAAATCTAGTCTCAATAAGAGACATGAGGAGATGGAATATTTTAATGACAAAGACATACAATTTTGCAAGACCCTTAAATTCTTGAGAATCTTGTATTTGTATACAAGTGGTTGAGAGAGCAGAGAAAAAATCTTTCCTGTTGGGTAATGAAGGCTGGTCTCCTAAGGAGCTTTTCCTCCAGTAATTGGTCACCTGCTCCTTCATTACTGCATTTTCTCACGAATAATAAGGCTGAACTTCTTTAGAAATAGTCTGTGACTTTTTAATGCCTCCCAATTATTCTGAGTCTGTGACTTTATAGAGCAGAGAGCTGCACAGATGAGGATATTACTCTTTGGATCTCAGCAGCCAGAGGCCTGAAGCCCTTTAAGACACAGCAGTTTTGACATCACAGCATTCACCATGCCCGATACCTGCTTCTCTCTGCCTCCTAATTTGGCTCTGCAGGCCCCAGCACTACATACATACACACACTTTAGATTTTCTGCTCATCCTCGAAGGACCATGAACTCTTATTGTAAAACTTCTTCCAACTTCAGTACCTCCTGGATAAGGGCTTTACCTCATGTTTGCAGCCAAGAGAGACCCAGGCCCGTATCCACTCACCTTGCTCTGGCCTCTGGGGTGATGGTGGCTGTTCTAAATCTGATATACAAAAGATTGTGGGTAATGTGACACTGTCTGAATCCCTGGCAATGAAACATAGACTCCTGGAAGATTTCACGTCCACCCCACCACCCTTCCTTAGATACTCTGCTCTGCTTACAAGAGCCAAAGTTAATTGCACTTTAAACAGCATTTTATCTTGTAGGCAAGAGCTAGGCTAAAAAAAAAAAATGTAATATATTCAAAGCATCTTTAGTGGGAAAATGCAATGCTTTCCAACTTGGAAATGCATGGAGAAAATGTTAAACATGATTAATTAATAGACCTAGATATCACTTCCCATCAGTATAATGCTTCTAAAGCAAACCTAATATAATTCAAAATTATGTCAAAACCTTTAATGAATAGTATAGGTATTTGTAGTTTCCTAAGATTTTTTTTAATTGCTTACATCATTTTTGTTAATATGATCAAATTTTAAAAATGTGTATGCTGGCCTGGTTCACACAGCAAGCTGGCACCAGGGAGAGACACTTCCCCTTAGATGAAAATTTCTCGAAAATTACTCACAGACATCGAGAGACATTATTCCTAAGTAAAAGCAGTAAATAACTACATTAAATGAGATAAGCTTCATGATGTACTGTAGTTGGCAGTCTACATGTGGCCTCAGGTGATGGGGAAACACTGGGGACAGTTACTCTGGATACAGCTACTCTACTTGGTTAGATTGTCCCCATTGCTCAAAGTCAGCAATCAGTTGTTTGACATTTTGCTCTGCTTTTGTATGGAGATTTAGCCAATGCATGATTTCTTGGAGACATTAAGCAATCTAAATTTCTTATTTCTTTTCCCTTTCTGGGAACAAACTTATGATATCTTTTAAGTCTAAACCTAGACAGTCATTTGTACATGAATACCCAGTTGCTCAGTCATGTCTGACTCTTTGTGATCCCATGGACTGTAAGCCTACCAGGCTCCTCTGTCCATGGGATTTTGCAGGCAAGTATACTGGAATGGGTTGCCATTTCCTCCTCCAGGGGATCTTCCCAATCCAGGGATCAAAAGCACATATCTTGTGTCTCCTGTGTTGCAGGTGGATTCTTCACCATTGCACCACCTGGGAAGCCCAGACACTCATTTATATGGTCTTTACTACAAAACCAGAGCCATGAGACCTTTGCAGTCTAGTTATTTCTGAGCTGCAGATGGCATAGTTAAGTGATATTTTCTAAGGAAAAGGAGCAGTAGAGGGATGTGAGGCTGAGCAGAGGGCTAAATGAATAGCAGTTAGAATGGAGCCCTTTCCAGGGTATTTTGCTATTAGATGGCCAGGGAGGACCCATCACTCCTGTAACTAAACAGTCCTCCCAGGAAGTCAATGTAAGAGGCCCAGTGTTCACACCTTGCCACTCAACTTTACAGATCAATACTTAGCTGGTAATTGGTGCCCACATGTCACAAGGATAGTGGGAGATTAATGAGACAATAAACAGAAAGAGATTTTGGATCTTTTGAGACAGACACTTTATAAATTCCCATCCTTGGGAGGAGGCCTCTGTTCTCTCCTTGACAGTTAACCCATTGGTTCCTTGATGACTTTCATGGCTTAGATAGCTTTCATAAGCCATGCCTTGGACTTGTGTCTTGTCTGTGTCCCCAACAGTGATAGTTGAATGTCTGGTGTACAAGTATAACACCAATTAATTCAGGGACACTGGAAATAACTCCCATACGGCTAACTTCTTCATTCTCTTAGCTTTTCCTTTGGTGTTGATCCATGTGGAAATAAAATATTGCTCATCCACTTGGGGAATGTTACACATCACTAAAATCTAATCAGGTTTTCAGAAAGTAGCACAACCTTCTGAATTTCGGAAAAGTCTGAATTATTTTAAGTCTCATCCTAAATAGAATTGCCAAGGAGAGAGACCCCAGGAATTCTCTTAGTGTCCCATAGCCATCTGTTTTCCCTGATCATGTGTTGCACTATTGAACAGTTATTGGGTCTTCCTACCACATTAAGTATAAGTGTTTTGCCAAAATGTTTAGACATCTTCACATAAAATTGCTTCCTTTTGGAAAATTGCATAAATACTAACATGCAGTATCTATATTTTTATTGGATTGTAAATGATTTTATGGGGCTACTAAGAGACAAAATATGTTAAATCAGGTAGTAAATAATAGTGTTTTACTTTAAAGTGAATTTTTGGGGACAAGGTTCAGTTTTATTTTAATTGTGAAAGGGAAAACGTACGTGTGTGTGTGTATAAATAGTGTGGTGATGATATGTTCACAGCTATAAGGTGCCCCTACATTCTTAGTTTCTGATATCAAAACTGCACTGAAAAATAAAAAAGCTACAAAGATATACTGTACCATACAGGGAATATAGGCAACATCTTATAATAACTTCATTTCTTTAAGACTTTTCTGATGTAGATCAATTTTTTTCCCATTTATTTTTATTAGTTGGAGGCTAATTACTTTACAATATTGTAGTGGTTTTTGCCATACATTGACATGAATTGGCCATCAATTTACATGTGTTCCCCATCCTGAACCCCCCTCCCACCTACCTCCCCATCCCATCCCTCTGGGTCATCCCAGTGCACCAACCCTGAACACTTGTCTCATGCATCCAACCTGGGCTGGAGATCTGTTTCACACTTGAAAATATACATGTTTCGATGCTGTTTTCTCAGATCATCCTACCCTCGTTTTTCTCCCATAGAGTTTAAAAGTCTGTTCTATACATCTGTGACTCTTTTTCTGTCTTGCATATAGGGTTATTGTTACCATCTTTCTAAATTCCATATATATGCGTTAGTATACTGTATTGATCATTATCTTTCTGGCTTACTTCACTCTGTATAATGGGCTCCAGTTTCATCCACCTTATTAGGACTGATTCAAATGTATTCTTTTAAATGGCTGAGTAATATTCTATTGTGTATTTGTACCATATGTACCATAGCTTCCTTACCCATTCGTCTGCTGATGGGCATCTAAGTTCATCACAGTGCTGTGATGAACATTGGGGTACATGTGTCTCTTTCAGATCTGGTTTCTTGGTGTGTATGCCCAGGAGTGGGATTGCTGGGTCATATGGCAGTTCTATTTCCAGTTTTCTAAGAAATCTCCACACTGTTCTCCATAGTGGCTGTACTAGTTTGCATTCCCACCAACAGTGTAAGAGGGTTCCCTTTTCTCCACACCCTCTCTAGCATTTATTGCTTGTAGACTTTTGGATAGCAGCCATTCTGACTGGCGTGTAATGGTACCTCATTGAGGTTTTGATTTGCATTTCTCTGATAATGAGTGATGTTGAGCATCTTTTCATGTGTTTGTTAGCCATCTGTATGTCTTCTTTGGGAGAAATGTCTGTTTAGATCTTTGGCCCATTTTTTCATTGGGTCATTTATTTTTCTGGAATTGAGCTGCAGGAGTGGCTTGTATATTTTTGAGATTAATCCTTTGTCTGTTTCTTCATTTGCTATTATTTTCTCCCATTGTGAAAGCTGTCTTTTCACCTTGCTTATAGTTTCATTTGTTGTGCAAAAGCTTTTAAGTTTCATTAGGTCCCATTTGTTTATTTTTGCTTTTATTTCCAATATTCTGGGAGGTGGGTCATAGAGGATCTTGCTGTGATTTATGTCGGAGAGTGTTTTGCCTATGTTCTCCTCTAGGAGTTTTATAGTTTCTGGTCTTACATTGAGATCTTTAATATATTTTGAGTTTATTTTGGTGTATGGTGTTAGACAGTGTTCTACTTTTATTCTTTTACAAGTGGTTGACCAGTTTTCCCAGCACCAATTGTTAAAGAGGTTGTCTTTTTTCCATTGTATATTCTTGCCTCCTTTGTCAAAGATAAGGTGTCCATAGGTAAGTGGATTTATCTCTGGGCTTTCTATTCTGTTCCATTGATCTCTATTTCTGTCTTTGTGCCAGTACCATACTGTCTTGATGACTGTGGCTTTGTAGTATAGTCTGAAGTCAGGCAGGTTGATTCCTCCAGTTCCATTCTTCTTTCTCAAGATTGCTTTGGCTATTCGAAGTTTTTTGTATTTCCATACAAATTGTGAAATCATTTGTTCTAGTTCTCTGAAGAATACCGTTGGTAGCTTGATAAGGATTGCATTGAATCTATAGATCGCTTTGGGTAGTATAGTCATTTTCACAATATTGATTCTTCCAATCCATGAACACAGTATATTTCTCCATGTATTCGTGGCTTCTTTGATTTCTTTCATCAGTGTTTTATAGTTTTCTATGTATAGGTCTTTTGTTTCTTTAGGTAGATATACTCCTAAGTATCTTATTCTTTTTGTTGCAATGGTGAATGGTATTGTTTCCTTAATTTCTCTGTTTTCTCTTTGTCAGTGTATAGAAATGCAAGGGATTTCTGCGTGTTAATTTTATATCCTGCAACTTTACTATATTCATTGATTAGCTCTAGTAATTTTCTGGTAGAGTCTTTAGGGTTTTCTATGTAGAGGATCATGTTATCTGCAAACAGTGAGAGTTTCACTTCTTCTTTTCCTATCTGGATCCCTTTTATTTCATTTTCTTCTCTGATTGCTGTGGCCAAAACTTCCAAAACTATGTTGAATTGTTTTTGGCAGCAGTCTTGCCAGCAGACAAGGCAGTGGACACCCTTCTCTTGTCCCTGATTTTAGGGGAAATGCTTTTTCATTCCAGTCATCTTTTCTGACCACAATGCAGTAAGATTAGATCTCAATTACAGGAAAAAAATCTATTAAAAATTCAAACTAATGGAGGCTAAATAACACACTTCTGATTAACCAATAAATGATAGAAGAAATAAAAAAAGAAATCAAAATATGCATAGAAATGAATAAAAATGAAAACACAACAACCCAAAACCTATGGGACACTGTAAAAGCAGTGCTATGGGGAAGGTTCATAGCATTACAGGCCTACCTCAAGAAACAAGAAAAAAAGTCAAATAAATAACCTAACTCTACACCTAAAGCAACTAGAGAAGGAAGAAATGAAGAACCCCAGGGTTAGTAGAAGGAAAGAAATCTTAAAAATTAGGGCAGAAATAAATGCAAAAGAAACAAAAGAGACCATAACAAAAATCAACAAAGCTAAAAGTTGGTTTTTTGAAAAGGTAAATAAAATTGACAAGCCATTAGCCAGACTCATCAAGGAACAAAGGGAGAAGAACCAAATCAACAAAATTAGAAGTGAAAATGGAGAGATCACAACAGACAACTCTGAAATACAAAGGATCATAAGAGACTACTACCAGCAGCTCTATGCCAATAAAATGGACAACCTGGAAGAAATGGACAAATTCTTAGAAAAGTATAACTTTCCAAAACTGAACCAGGAAGAAATAGAAGATTTTAACAGACCCATCACAAGCACAGAAATCGAAACTGTAATCAGAAATCTTCCAGCAAACAAAAGCCCAGGACCAGAAGGCTTCACAGCTGAATTCTACCAAAAATTTAGAGAAGAGCTAACACCTATCTTACTCAAACTCTTCCAGAAAATTGCAGAAGAAGGCAAACTTCCAAACTCATTCTATAAGGCCACCATCACCCTAATACCAAAACCAGACAAAGACGCCACAAAAAAAGAAAACTACAGGCCAATATCACTAATGAACATAGATACAAAAATCCTTAACAAAATTCTAGCAAACAGTATCCAACAACATATTGAAAAGATCATACATCATGACCAAGTGGACTTTATCCCAGGAATGCAAGGATTCTTTAATATCTGCAAATCAATCAATGTAATACACCACATCAACAAATTGAAAGATAAAAACCATATGATTATCTCAATAGATGCAGAAAAAAGCCTTTGACAAAATTCAACATCCATTTATGATTAAAACTCTCCAGAAAGCAGTCATAGAAGGAACATACCTCAACATAAATAAAGCTATATATGACAAACCCATAGCAAACGTTATCCTCAATGGTGAAAATTTGAAAGCATTTCCCCTAAAATCAGGAACATGACAAGGGTGCCCACTCTCACCACTGATGTTGATCATTTTAAAGGTCTTTATTGAATTTCTTAAAATATTGCTTCTGGTTAATTTTTTTTTTCTTTTTTTGGACATGAAACACATGGAATCTTAGCTCCCTGACCAGGGATTGAATCTACACCCCTTGCTTTGGAAGATAAAGTCTTAACCATTGGGTCTCCAAGACAGTCCCCAATATAATACCTTTAAATGAAGTATAATCTGTAAACACTTTGAGCCACTATGTTGTATACCTGAAACTAATATAATGCTGTAAATCAACCATGCCTCAATCTTTAAAAAATTAAATTTTAAAAGCTTCACTAAATTTGCACTGCTGTCATTTCTTTACTTAATGCTAATATAACATTCTATGTTGTTGCTTAGTCACAAAGTCATGTCTGAGTCTTTTGGGGCCCCCATGGATTGTAGCTTGCCAGACTCCTCTATCCTTAGAATTTTCCAGATAAGAATATGGGAGTGGCTAGCCATTCCCTTCTCCAGGAGATTTTCTTGACCCACAGATCAAACCCATGTCTCCTTCATGGGCAAGTGGATTCTTTAACATTAAGCTACCAGCGTAGTGCTATAGCATTCTATATGGGAAACTAAAAAAAAAAAAAAAGTCAAAAGGTAAATGTAATTATAGGATAATTATAAAAACTGCAAGCTCTTCTAAATATCTAAGTTTGTGAGAATTAGCTAGAAGTATTCTTTTTAATTTAACAACATCAATTGTAGTATTTTGGAAGATCTCATTTAACATGGTATCATAGACTTCAACAGTTAGAAAGAACTTACATCTCATTCAGTAAGATTAAACTTTTTTGCAGGGCACATAAATCTGAATAAAATTCTTCCAGGGTGTAGACGAATAAAGCAGGTAGTGCGGGGTTACCCTAGTTGAAGAACAGGTGAAGTCCTGACCTCCTCTTACTTCTCCACCTCAAAATGGTGATGGGTGGAGATCAAGGATCAATGTCAGAGGTCTTTAGTGAGGGTTACTTTATCACAGGAGCTTCCCCTCAACATTCCTCAAGAGTGTGGTCCATTGACTGTCTTGCTCTGGCCAGGAGCTCATTTTGGTTGGACAGTTATTCTTATAAAAAAGAGGAAAAACATATTGAGTGACAATATATCTTCCTGTAGTTAACATAGTTAAATAACCAACCTTTTAATCATCTTGCATCCAAAAAAAGTATTATATGTTGTGGATGATTAAAAAGCCTGAAGATCAAAGCACCTATGGTGTGGGCCGTGTTTTACCCAAAGTATGGATTCCTTCATGAATAGATAAAATTATAGACAAACATCATGCTTTTCATGCATCAGATCTAAACTGCAGTATTGACAGAAAGTCACATCTCCACCCCTGCCTATGATCTAGGTCTTCATCAGATCACTGTTTATTCCAGATTCAGTGATAAGATGAGGCCAATGTTTGGTTTAACAAGGGAAAATTAAGACACATTGATGGAGTGTTGGAAGTTTTATTGAGCTTTACTGCGGTTTATACAAGCTTTTCATACAGTTATTTTCTTGTTGTTAAGTTCTTGTCACCCTAGGATCATCCTGCAAGTTAGACCTTCTTCCAGGTCTTTTTTTTTTTTTTTTTTCCTAGAATAGAACCTGAATTGCATCATACCTGAGGTTCCAACTGAGATCACAGACAGCCCTGGAGAGAGCAGGGAGATATTCCTGCCATGAGAAAAGGTTCTTGAAAGATCCTTTTCCCCTCCCAGGATAGCATGGGATGGGGCAGCTTTTCTACAATGTCTCATGATGGGATCCTCTGCATATATTTGGTCAATGCTCCTAAGAGACATCTCCTCTCTAGAGAATCCCAAGAACCAGTTGTGATGTCATATGGGATTGAGGCTGGAGATTGGGTCTCACATGAGCCCTGGGAACGGTGTGGACACTGGGTCCAGCAATGACATTAAATCAAAGCAATGAGAATGAACATTCTTTCTTGTTCTTGACTGTAGGGGAAAGCATTCAGTCCCTCACCATTAAGTATGATAATAGCTGCAGGTTTTTTCACAGACACTTTTTATTTGACTAAGATGTCCTTTATAAGGTTGGGTTTGCTGAGAGTTTTGTTTGAGGGATGGGATGGGGAGGGAGGTGGGAAGGGGGATCAGAATGGGGAACACATGTAAATCCATGGTTGATTCATTCAATGTATGGCAAAAACCACTACAATATTGTAAAGTAATTAGCCTCTAACTAATAAAAATTAAAAAAAATAAAAAACAAAAAAATAAAAATCATAAATGGATGTTGAAAATTGCTGAATAGTTTTCTGTATCTGATGAACTGATCATATTTTCTTTTTCTTATTTAATCTGTTTATATGATAAGTTATATTGACTGTTTTTCAAATGTAGAATTATTCTTAAATTCCTGAGATGAATTTCACTTGATCATGATGTCCTTATCCTTTTTTATATTTTGCTGAATTTGCTTTTATTTTGTTGAGGATTTTTGCCTCTGTGTTTATGAGTGATCTGTAGGTTTCTGTTCTTATCTTTGGTACTAGGGTAATTCTGGTTTCATAAAAATTTTTTTAATAGTTTACTGCTTTTTTATTTTCTGGAAGATATTTTGTAGAACTAATATTATTTGTACTTCAAACGTTTGGTGGAATCTGTTACTGACTCAGGCTGCAGGCTGCAAGTTAAACTCCAAAACTCAGAGGTTTGCAGCAGAGAAAGGATTTATTTACAGGGCAGCCAATGTTACTTGACAATATGGCTTAGATCATCTATATCCTTACTGATTTTTGGCTCCTTGTTATATGAATTAGTAACAGAGGAACATTGGAATCTCCAAATATAACTGTAGATTTCTTTATTCTTCCTTTTAGATTTGTCAGTGTAGGTTTCTTGTATTTTTTAAGCTCTTTTACAAGGAGTATATACATTTAGAGCTTTTATTTTCTTAGAGAATTGACTCCTTTAGGATTATACAATGTCCCTCTTAATTTCTGATAATATTCCTTGTTCTGAAATATATTTTGTCTGCAATTAATGTAGCCATTCTAGTTTTCTTTGGTTTGTGTTTGCACTGTATATACTTTGCCATCATTTAGTTAACCTATGTTGTTATAGTCAAAGTAGCTCTTGAAGGTGGCATATAGTAGATTTTATACAATCTGATAATCTCAGTATTGTAAATCTAGCCTTCCAATTCCCCATGAACAGAGTGGTAATTGATATACTGTGAATAAAACACCTAACCTTGCTAAATATTTTCTATTTGTTTCATTTGTTCTTTTGTTGTTGTTATTGTTGTTTGTTCCCCTGCTCTTTTTCTGTTCTTTCAGGGTTTAACTGAAGACTTTAAATAATTTCATTGTATATTTTATTAATCTATTATGTCTAACGTTTTAAAATAAATGCTGTTTATGGTTGTATTAAGCTATAGTGAATCAATAATTTTCTTACTCTATAAGTTTTGCATCTTTTCTATAAGTTTTACCTCAGTTTCCTTAGACAGAACACTTCTAATCACTTCATTCAAAACATCTTTTCCTCAAATTCCTAAAATTTTAACATGCCTTGGTTTATCCTTTAATAATTCTGGTGTCAGAAGTAGGGCCCAAACAGGACTCCTATCAATAGCCTCCAGGAGCATTGGGTAACTATGCAAATAACCATACACTGTAACCATACACTGACCCTGCTGAGCTCACTACATTCTTGCTGCTTCTGGAGGCTGTTGTAAGTCCCTCTGCAATCTGAGCTCCACAGTTTTTATATTTGAAAGAGCTCCAAATTTATTTGAGCATTTCTTTCTCTAGTCTGAGTTCAGAGTCAGCTGACTTAAATGAGTAAAAACTGACTCAGTTCAGGTCAGATTGAGTCTGTGTTAGAAACTGGACTGAGTCTGACTTAAGTTGGACTGGGTCCAGTGCAAGGTCTCAGGCAAGAAAGAAAAATGAAAAGAAAAGAAAAATAAGCTCTTCTGAGTCCACACAATCTGGGACGATTTCATCCAAAACCCTGGCTAATCATAAGGATAAACAACTTGTATTTTTCTGAACCAGTGGATTAACCTTACCAAAGATAATCTTGAACTACCCTGCTTATTTAACCTATATGCAGAATACATCATGAGAAATGCTGGGCTGGATGAAGCACAAGCTGGAGTCAAGATTGCTGGGAGAAATATCAATAACCTCAGATATGCAAATGACACCACTTTTATGGCAGAAAGTGAAGAAGAACTAAAGAGCCTCTTGATGAAAGTGAAAGAGGAGAGTGAAAAAGTTGGCTTAAAGCTTAACATTCAGAAAACTAAGATCATGGCATCCAGTCCCATCACTTTATGGCAAATAGATGGGGAAACAGTGGCTGACTTTATTTTTGGGGGCTCTAAAATCACTGCAGATTGTGATTGCATCCATGAAATTAAAAGACGCTTACTCCTTGGAAGGAAAGTTATGACCAACCTAGACAGCATATTAAAAAGCAGACACATTACTTTGCCAAAAAGTCCATCTATTCAAAGCTATGGTTTTTTCCAGTAGTCATGTATGGATATGAGAGTTGGACTATAAAGAAAACTGAGCACCAAAGAATTGATGCTTTTGAACTGTGGTGTTGGAGAAGACTCTTGAGAGTCCCTTGGACTGCAAGGAGATCCAACCAGTCCATCCTAAAGGAGATCAGTCCTGAGTGTTCACTGGAGGGACTGATGTTGAAGCTGAAACTCCAATACTTTGGCCACCTGATGTGAAGAGCTGACACATTTGAAAAGACCCTGATGCTGGGAAAGATCGAGGGCAGGCAGAGAAGGGGACGACAGAGGATGAGATGGTTGGATGGCATCACCGACGCGAAGGACATGAGTTTGAGTAAACTCCGGGAGTTGGTGATGGACAGGGAGGCCTGGCGTGCTGTGGTCCATGGGGTCACAAAGAGTTGGACACGACTGAGCGGTTGAACTGAATGGAACTGAACAGTGACCAAAGAGGGAAACTACCAACCTAGATAAGTTTAATCATTTATGAGGTATTCTAGAGAATAAACGGCCCCAAATTTCCCCCAACAATGCAATGCATCTTTAATTGGAATGCAGACACTTCTAAGAATCTAAATAAATGAAAATTCCCTCTTTAAAAGATTCTTTACAAAAGGTAAATGAAAAGCTTAGGCAACAAGTTGACTGTAAATCTGTAAGGAAACATACCCTAACTTAACTCTTGACTGCTCCAACGGCTCCTTCCCTTTATCATCCTCTCCCTAAATACCCTGAACCTACTAATTCCCTCACTCAATTGCCTTTTCACTATGATGATGAGACAAAGGTTAAACAAACTCCTCTCCCTCATGCACACACACTGTTTTTTGTTTGTTTTTTTTTTTTAAATTGGGACATAGATGCTTTACAATGTTGTGTTAGTCTCTGTGGTACAGTGAAGTGAATCAGCTATGTGTACACATATATCCCCTCTCTCCTGAGCCTCCCTCCCACCAACTCCCTGCCCCCCCATCCCACCTCTCTAGGTAATCACAGAGCATGGAGCTGAGGATTTGTGCTTTGTAGCAGGTTCTCACTAGCCATCTGTTTCACACATGACAGTGTATATGTCAGTCCTACTCTCTCAGTTCATCCCACCCTCCCCTTCTCCCTCTGTGTCCACATGTCTATTCTTTACATCTGTGTCTCTGTTCCTTCCCTGGAAACAGGGTCATCTGGGCCATTTTTCTATATTCCACATATATGCATTAATATGCAATAAACAAATGCCTTTTAAAGAGAAGCCTTCCACTGAGCCTGGAATATCAAATGTAACTCTCTTTTTTTCCTGGTCAAAAGCCAAATTGAGGGCCACCATCAAAGATTTTGCAAACCCTATAGAGACTCTCCTAAAATTTTATGAAGAATTTAGAATTTCAGTTGACAATCTTGGGATCCTAGATTTTTCCCAATTAATTCATGTGATGTTAGGACCTGGCAACACCTGAAAATGGATGGCTGAAACCAAATGGAAAGATCTCAAGGATGATATAAAAGAATAAAATACTAATGAGTCTGCCAGGGTGAGCCCAAAATGTGCACAAAAAACAGCCTAGAACTTACTTGGAAGTGTTGGTAAGGTACTTCCTCAAAACACTGACTAGTCTATCATTCAATCTTGTGAACAAAAAAGGATGAGCCAGTCTCAGACTGTAAGACAAAACTGGAGGTTCTTTTTGTGAAACATTCTGGGTGTTCTTTAATAAATGCAGACACATTTATATCCCAATTTTCTTATTAATTAGCAGGTTCCAGCATTAACTAAGTAGTCTAAAAAGGAGATACAAGCCAGGCTGGGAAGCTTCCCTTCTTCTTCTTCTTCTTCTTTTTTTTCTATATTTATTTTTAAAATTTATTTTAAATTGAAAGATAATTGCTTTACAATAGTCTGTTGGTTTCTGCCATACATCCACATGAGTCAGCCATAGGTATACATATGTCCCCTCCCTCTTGAGGAAATTACCCTTCTTAGTAAGTTAACAGCCTTAACTGAGTTTGTAAAAACCTTGGAACAAAATAAAATTCAAAAAGCCAGTATACTTATGGCCCTGAAGTTAACAACAGCTCCAAGAGTTGAAAAGAACTTCACAGACACATTTCCAGCCAGGACCTAGAGCTCCTCCACTCAGGAATACAGTGCCCCAAGTGTGTGCCTTGATGATAAACAACCGAGGCCCTAGAAAAAGCAGCACCCTCTGCTGAACCCACCCTTTGGTAGACCTTCGCCTATTAATTCAGGCTATCTTGGTGGCTCAGACGGTAAAGAATCTGCCTGCAATGCGGGAGACCTGGGTTCCATCCCTGGGTTGGGAAGATCCCCTGGAGAAGGGAACGGCTACCCACTCTAGTATTCTTGCCTGGAGAATTCCATGGACAGAGGAGCCTGATGGGCTCCAGTCTATAGGGGTTGCAGAGTCGTACATGACTGGGTGACTTTCATTTTCACCTATTAATTCAGACTGTTTTTCCATCAGGGGAAACCTTAACAACTTTGATTACTGAAATACTAATAAACCTAGATGGGGCTTTGAGCAGCCCTCAATAAACTGCTTGCCATGATTCTTCTTCTTCTTCTTTTTTTTTGTACTTCATTTATTTATTACTTTTTTTTTTAATATTGTAGTGGTTTTTGCCATACATTGATATGAATCAGCCATGTAAACACATGTAAAACCATGATTCTTCTAAATGAGGAAGGGGGAAACTAAGATAAAATTAATGGAGCATTCTATATAGTACTGGTGGATACCAGAGCCACTTTATCTGCCTCACTTTCGTAAAATAGCAAAGCTCAGTGATGACCTAGAGGGATGGAATTGGGGGAAGGATGCTCAAGAGGGAGGAACTACGTATATATAAATTATGACTGATACACATTGATGTATAGCAGAGACCACCATAACATTGTAAAGCAATTATCTGTCAATAAAAAAAAATAAAGTGGACAATCAATAAGGACCTAGTGTGTGGCACAGGAACTCTGCTCAATGTTTTGTGGCAGCCTGGATGGGAGGGGAGTTTGAGGGAGAATGGACACATGTGTATGTATGGCTGAGTCCCTTCCCTGTTCATCATAAACTATCACAGCATTGTTAATTGGCTATACTCCAATACAAAATAATTTGTTTTTAATTAGAAAAGACCTGGAGTAAAGGGAATATTTTCACAGTGGGGGTTTATAACAAAATTCAAATGATTCCTGTGCCTAAACTAGTCCAGATGACACTGGGGAGTTTGTTATGCATGACTCTGCCCCAGTAAATGGTTAGGATGAGATTTGCTTTCTTTTCTGTTAATTTTTTTTTTTTTAATTTTATATTGGAGTACAGTTGATTTACAGTGTTGTGTTAGTTTCAGGTGCACAACAAAGTGATTAATTTATACACACACACACACAAATATACATTTTCAGATTTTCCACACATAAGTTATTACAAATTACTGAGTGTAGTTTCCTGTGCTATACAGAAGGCCCTTGTTAATTACCTATTTTATATATCATTGTGTATATATGTTAATCCCAACCTCCTAATTTATCCCGACCCCCTACCTTTCCCTTTTGGTAACCACAAGTTTGTTTTCTAAGTACGAATCTGTTTTATAGATAAGTTTATTTTATCATTTTTTTAGATTCCACATAGAAGTGATATCATATCATATTTGTTTTTCTCTGTCTGACTTACTTCACGATTTGCTTTCTAAATAAGGAGTCACATAAGATTTAACTCAGAAGAAGAAAGATCTCCAAATTTCCTGACTCTCCTGTACCTGAGCTACTTTGCTCTCTGGAAGCAGAAATTGATGCAACTGAGGCTCTGAAATATGGTATCCTCAATCTCTCTGAAGTACTCAAATGCCTGTGAGCTTCTTCCTCAACCCACATAGGCAAAATTAAGAGTGTGGAACCCATAAAAATCCAAACAGATCATTACAAGCTCTTGCCTAAATTTCCTCAACATCCACTAAAACCAGAATTTATCCAAGGGCTCTCACCAATTGTAGACTTAATTAAGCAAGAATTTATAATTCCATGCACTAGTTCCTGTAACACTCTGATCTTACCATTAAAAAACCAAATTGATAAGATTGAACATTTGCCTACCATCTGCCTGCAATTAATAAAATCATGATACCAAGGTTCCAAACCCCAATACCTAGTTATCTAATGTAACTACAGATGCAAAATGGTTCACTCTGCTTTCTTTATTAAGATTTGCTTTCTTTAGCATCCCAGTTGACAAAAAGAATCAATAAAAGCAACAATATACATGGGCTGTAATAATACAAGCATTCATTGAAATCCCATCCTATTTTCCATAGGCTTTATATCAAGACTTGGGAACTTTATAGCTCCCTAAGAACTATATGCTCATTCAATATGTAGATGACTTATTGCTATGTTCCCCTACAAGAGAGGCCTCAATTTAGATTCAGTTTATTTATTATAGCAATTAGCTTGCAAAGGCCATAAGGCCTCCAAGAAAATCTTCAATTCTCAAAAGATAAGGTCCACTACCTAAGACATAATTTGACTGTAAAAGGCATTCCCCTCTCACATGAAAGAATAAAGACTATCTAATACATCCCTAGACCTATAACTAAGAAATTTTCTAACTAAAAAGCCCAAGGATATTATAGATCTTGGGTTACAAATTTTTATCTGATTTTCACTCCCCTGTCTGAGCTGATAAGAAACTCAGTTTCAGAGCCTTTACCCTGGGAACAAAATCATAAGCAAGTCTTTAGTCTGGCTCTACAAAACACTTTGGCCCTTGGGTTCCCAAATAATACAACACCTTTTACCTTATTTATCCACAAGCATGAAAACTAGCCTCTAGGAATTATAACACAAGATTATGGAGGAAAACATAGACCTGTAGCTTACTTTCAGTTAGATCCCGTAGCCCAAACATATTCAAGCTGTTTGAAAGCAGTAGCTATAGCAGCTAAATTAGTGGAAGCTTCGGCAGAATTTTTAGGATATGACTTATACTTACAAGGTACCTTATGTCATTGAGAGTCTACTAAACTTACAACAAACTCAAAATTTTTCAGCAAGCTGAATTATACGAGTTCTTTCTCCTTTCATTTTTTAACCCCCATCTTGAGTCCTGCAACTTTCTCAACCCTGCTAACCCTTCTACCCTTGTCTAGTGGTACTACACATCACAGCAACCCTATAGATGCGGTATCAAGGTTCTTGACCTCTGACATAGACTACCAAGACACACCTTTAGAAAACCGAGATTTGATACTCTGCCCATGAATCTTATGCTAAGAATGAAGAAGGCAAATATCAAGCAGAATATGCTGTGACAACTTAATAAGAATGATTAGTAAAGGAAATCTTTCCCCAGTTTTAATATGCTTAACCAGTAGAAATTACATGTCCACCCTTGGGCTTGTCATCTATACAAAAGAAAATCAATAAACATTTACACCCATAGAAAATATGCCTTTAGGGTGTTCCATGACATTGGTATGTTATGGAAACAGACAGGGATCCTCACTTCTAGCAGGACCCCAAGTAAAGGAATTGCCTTCTGCCTTTCTATTGCCTAACCAAATTAAAATGATTGAAATTGAAGTACATACTGGAAAAACAGAACCTGAATATCAGGGAAATGCTCTAGCAGACGTCCATACTAAATCAGCCAGCAGTAGAGCTGTTCCAATACACAGCTTTATTAAACTCCACAAGATTGATTCTAACCAAATTACTTAAGATAATTTATATAAAAGACAAAACCAGACTTCTGAGCTAGAACAATAATGTTGGCATCAACAAGGTTGCCAATTTAATATTAAATGTGGTCTCACTGAGGGCCTGGACAGCAACCTGGTTTTTCTTGAGTCCTTAAAAATGTCATTACTCAAAGCTTTACATTCTGGGACTAATCATGGCCCAGATAAAATGATCCAAATTATGAAAAAGTATTGGCTGCATGACTCTAAGTAATTTCACTGGAATCTCAATGTCACTGTATGCCTAAATTTTTCCACAGATCTCTTTTATAAATTAAAATACTAAATCCATATATCCCTATTCCTTGCCTCAATTTAACTCCACCCTGGGAATAAAAAACAAGATCTACTATATATATATATATATATATATATATATATATATATATATACACATATATAAATCTACTACATATATATGTAGTAGAATATCTACTACAAGATCTACTACATATATATATATATATATGTAATATTTGTTGTTGTTTAGTTACCAAGTCATGTCCAACTCTTTTGAGACCCATGGATTGTAGCCTGCCAGACTCTTCTGTCCATGGAGTTCTCCAGGCAAGAATACTGGAATAGGAATACATCTCCTGGCTGCATTTATACGTGGAAATTTTGACAATGGCACCTAAGCTTGGGAAACTCATTGTCTTGAGAGTTGGAAGATTGAAAAAAACAATGTGCCTTTTCTGTATCCACTTTTCCCTTGTCCCTTCCTAATACTTCAGAAATTCAACATTGGTCACTTCTTTGAATTTATACTGTCAACCAAAAAAAGTTTTCCAGCAGATGTTAATCCCCTAGATGAATGTCATTTGATAGGCCTTTTCCCTTGATTTGGAGTTAGTACAAACAAATAGAAAGTTCTTCTTAACTCTGGCAACCACTGCTGAGTCTACTGATAAGGTAATAGTCACAGAGCAAAAGGCCTAGGCTCTCTTGCTATTGTGTTTTTTAAAGTGAAGTGTTAGTCACTCAGTCATGTCAGACTCTTTGTGACCCCATGGACTGTAGCCCACAGGTCTCCTCTGTCCATGGAATTCTCCAGGCAAGAATACTGGAGTTGCCATTTCCTTCTTCAAGGGATCATCCTGATCCACGGACTGAACCCGATTCTCCTGCATTACAGGCAGATTCTTTACCAAATGAGCCACCAAAGAAGCCTGGTGTGTTTTTTAGAAAGCAGGCATTATTTTAGATAATAATGTGGTTTTAGATAACAGAATTCCTTTAGACTACTTGTTGGCTGAATAAGGAGTCTGTGCCATAGCAAATATCTCCTACTGTATCTTGGTCAAGCCTCTGAAAGTGAAAGTGTTAGTCAGCCAGTCTTATTGACTCTTTGCAATCCCATGGACTGTCGCCTGCAAGGCTCCTCTGTCCATAGAATTCTCCAGGAAAGAATATTGGAGTGGGTAGTCACTCCCTTCCCTAGGGGATCATCCCGATCCAGGGATTGAACCCGGGTATCCAGCATTGCAAGCAGATACTTTACCATCTGATACACCAGAGAAGCAAACAAGCTATTTGGCTAAACAGGTTGATACTCTATCAGGCACATTCTTTGATTTATTTGATAGGGACTGGTTTGGTTCATGAAGATTCTGGCCAAGGAGTATACACTTTTGTCTCTTGGTATTCTCCTCCTGAGAGTCACCATTGTAGTCTCCCTGGTGTGCGGTGTTCTCAAAGACCTTAAATGTGTGTTTGCAGCCATTAGCAACACACCAGATGGTTTCACTGTGCTTAGAGAAACAAAAGCAAGATGAACAATGGGATAAAAAGCAAAAGCAATTCTTCCACAGATCTCACATCAAAACCTATGAGCTTCATGATGAGACAGGAACAATTTAAATCTGATGATCACTAAGAGTGGTGTTAATATCAAAATTAGGTCAATCTGTCATGTATGGAAAAGGAGGAATTGTTAAAATAATTTTTTTAGTAAGGCATTTGATGAACATGACCCTAATACCTCATCAACAAACCAAAATTCAAGCTTGTAAATATCCTAAGGTTACAAAAGAAAAACCTAAGGACAAGCAACCATTAACAATCAGTAATTTCTAAGACTGCCAAAAGAAATATCAACAACTTCAGATATGCTTCCCTGGTAGCTCAGCTGATAAAGAATTCACCTGCAATGCAGAAGACTCTGGTTCAATTTCTGGGTCAGGAAGATCCACTGGAAAAGGGATAGGCTAGCCACTCCAGTATTCTTGGAATTTCCTGGTATCTCAGCTATTAAAGAATCCACCTGCAATGTGAGAGACATGGGTTCAATCCTTGGGTTGGAAAGATCCCCTGGAGAAAGGAACAGCTACCCACTCCAGTATTCTGACCTGAAGAAATCCATGGACTGTGTAGTCCCTGGGGTCACAAAGAGCTGATCATGACTGAGTGACTTTCACTTTCAGGTATGCAGATGATAACACTCTAATGGCAGAAAGCAAAGAGGAACTAAAGCCTCTTGATGAGGGTTAAAAAAGAGAGTAAAAAAGCTGGCTTAAAATTCAACATTCAAATAAACTAAGATCATGGCTTCAGACCCATCACTTCATGGCAAACAAAAGGGGAAAAAGTGGAAGCAGTGACAGATTATATTTTCTTGGGCTCCAAAATCACTGAAGATGGTAACTGCAGCCACAAAATTAAAAGGCACTTGCTTCTTGGAAGGAGAGCTATGACAAGACTAGACAGTGTATTAAAAACAAAGACATCACTTTGCCAACAAAGGTCTGTATAGCCAAAGCTATAGTTTTTCCAGTAGTCATATAGGGATATGAGAGTTGGACTATAATGAAGATTGAGCACCAAAGAAATGATGCTTTGAAATTATGGTGCTGGAAAAGACTCTTGAGAATCCCTTGGACTGCAAAGAGATCAAACCAGTCAATCCTAAGGGAAATCAACCCTGAACATTCATTGGAAGAACTGAGGCTGAAGCTGAAGCTCCAGTACTTTGGCTACCTGATGCAAAGAAACCAACTCATTGGAAAAGATCCTCATGCTGGGAAAGATTGAAAGCAGGAGGAGAAGAAGGTGACAAAGGATGAAATGGTTGGATGGCATCACCAACTCAATGGACATGAGTTTGAGCAAAATCTGGGGATAGTGAAGGACAGGGAAGCCTGGCCTTTTGGCAGTCCATGGTGTTGTAGAGACTTAGTGAGTGAAGAATAACAATTATTTCTTGATTTTGCTTCTGCTTTTTCTCTAAAGAGTTTTCCCCCAGCTCCTGTCAATAAAGAAGTTCTAATCACTTTTGGTTGATGCTGCCCAATTCAAATCAATTTTAACTCAAGTAAATGTCTAAAATGTTGATGAACTTCAATTTGCATTTTAACTCACTGTACCCATGAATTTAACAATGCTTTTTGATGATCAAAAACAGACTAAGAAAAAGCTGTGAAAAATAAAGAAGCTGTCAATGAAGACTAAGTTCTATTTAAAACCACTGCCAAAAAGATTGAGTCCATTTTACGTACAGAAATATTAAAAATGTATCTGTGTAGATCAACACATGGGTCTCTGGGAAAAGACATAAAAGCACACACTATTTGAAGAGACATTCTTCAAGCACAGAGACTCCTTTGGGGAAAAAAAGGCTAAAAGGAAGGGAGAAGTGTGGCTTGGCAATAAAGTGGAAGGAAGGGAAAACAGCAAAAGGGAGACATTTAGAGTTTTGCAAAACAAAAGAATGCCAAAGGAATTGAGGACATACAATGTTGCTCCAGCCAAAAACAAAACATTATCCACTAAAGTATCTGAACTTGGCTAAACTTACAGATAGGGGAGTCTTTAAACTAAGAATCTTGTAAAGCTTCCCAGAGTCATAGAAGTAACAAGGAAAAGATTAACCAATCCATAGAATTATTGCAAAGTAATTATAAGATACAATTCAGCACAAATCAACAGAGGAAAATCCCTCCCTCACAGAAACAGAATAGGGCAGAATAAAATTTTGAGATAGCACTACACATGGAAATAGATGAATATGTAAACGATCATTGGCGTGTATTACAAAAGTTTGTATTAGAAATTTAAGAACAGAAAATAATAAAAAAAATGAAGAAACAATGAGAAGAATGTTGATAAAAATCATAAAAAGAAATGAAGTAAAACACAAAGTTAACTACATTTGACAGAGAAAACAATAGAAATTACAACAAAATAAAAAAATGATAAAATATCATGACAAAGTTGAGATTTGTATAAATATGTCAATAAATATGAATGAACTTAACCATTAGAAGGAAAAGTATTTTCAATTTGTACACCCATGACTGATTCACGTCAATGTATGGCAAAAACCACTAAAATGTTGTAAAGTAATTAAAGCCTCCAATTAAAATAAATAAATTAAAAAAATAAATTAATAAAAAGTTTTTAAAAAAAGAAAGACTCAATTACATGCTCTATGCAAGAGACACAACTAAAAGAAGTAATTCAAAGAGACTACAAACAAAATAATGGAAAAAATTATGGAAAGCAAAAGGAAACTTAAGAGCAGTTAACTTGATGCCAGACAATGTGGCATTTAAGTCAAAAATCACTGGATGTAGTAAAGAAGCACATAAATTCATACCAAAGTCACAATTTGCAAAATATAATAGTAATGAATATTATGTATCAAATAAGATAACAAACATCTTCATAAAGCAAAAACTTTAGGATTCAGAGGGAAATGAATCGGAGCAGAATGGAAACACTGCTAAGAGAAGACTTTATTACACCTCTCTCAGTACAAGACAGATCAGATGTGCAAACAATATGAGGGAACAGAGCGCCTGAACCACACCCTCAGTTTGGTGGATCCTATCGAAACACGTAGAATTCTACACCCGGATAATAAAGCATACTCTTATTTTTCACAAGCCCGTGAAACATTTAAAAACATTTATTAGGTCATATGGAAAACATCAGCAAATTCTGATTTCAATAAAACAACTCAACAAAACTAGCAATTACAAATAGAACACACAAAAGTCCTTCCACTTTCAAATTAATATCCTTTATGTTGAACAAGCCTTGAACAAAAGGAAAAATGCAAACTGAAATTACAGAGTTTTCTAAAAATTAAAATGAAAACACCACATGCCAGAAAGCAATGATCAGGGGAAAATCAGTAACACTAACATACTTTTACCATTAAATTTTAAATGATTAAAATAATAAATTTCCAGTTTAAAGAACTGAAGACAAAAGAATAAATCAAAGAAAACAAATAAAAATAAAACCAAAAATTAATGACATGGAGAATATAAACAGCAGCCTTAATTAAAAGAGACAAATTCTGTATTTTGAAAATATTTAAAAATATACAAGTTACTATCTAGCTTGATTAAGATAGGGAGAAAACTCAAATATACAAAAAATAAAATGATAAGTACATCACTATTGAAAAATATTTTTGAAAAATCACCAGAGAGTACTTTGCAGACCTTTACAAAAATGAATTTGAAAATCTAGTTGAAATGGTTAAACTCCTTCTTCACCTAATGTGATTTGCTGGAAAACGAAAAAAGAGTTATTCTATTAATGAACCCAAGTTCACCTAAGGAAAGCCTTGGTATTCAAGCTACAGACAGATAGCAAAGCATTCCTCTGTGTTTAAGGGGCTTCCTTGGAGAAAAGGAGGATCTCTTTGAATATCTGGGATCATTAAAATGATATAACACTAATGTTATATGCATCTGGTTTGTTAAACTTCTCATCTCTTGGATTTTGCTTGAAACCTCCTTAGGAAAAGGAAGCAAGGCATTACAGAAGGGCACTACAGCCTACTACACTACCTACCTACGTGGTAGGCAGCCCTACCACACTATATTTTTTTCAAGGCTGCTGAAATTTTTATATAGATAGAACTAAACTGAATGCCAATGTTACAGGGGCTGGCAGGACTCCATGTTCTGTTCTTAGTAGTTTGGGACATCAATGAAGGATTATGTGTAAACTGTCTGATGGAACTGTTTTGTACCTTTGGGCAGGGAGTGGGGCCAGAAACTGTTTATTTGTTTTATTTTGTTTTATTTTTATTTTTTTTCAATTTCTCCTTTATTTATTTATTTATTTTTTTCAGTGGGTTTTGTCATACATTGATATGAATGTATCAGCCATAGATTTACACGTATTCCCCATCCCGATCCCCCCTCCCACCTCCCTCTCCACCCGATTCCTCTGGGTCTTCCCAGTGCACCAGGCCCGAGCACTTGTCTCATGCATCCCACCTGGGCTGGTGATCTGTTTCACCATAGATAATATACATGCTGTTCTTTCGAAACATCCCACCCTCACCTTCTCCCACAGAGTTCAAAAGTCTGTTCTGTACTTCTGTGTCTCTTTTTCTGTTTTGCACATAGGGTTATCATTACCATCTTTCTAAATTCCATATATATGTGTTAGTATGCTGTAATGGTCTTTATCTTTCTGGCTTACTTCACTCTGTATAATGGGCTCCAGTTTCATCCATCTCATTAGAACTGATTCAAATGAATTCTTTTTAATGGCTGAGTAATATTACTCAGCCGTTAAAAAGAATTCAAGAAACTGTTTAAGTGAATGTATTAATGGATAAGGGAGTGTAAGAGCTATGACTACTAGTGAAGGAGCCCTTTGTGATTAGCTGTCATTGACTTACCTCAGCTTTGAGGGGCACCCAGGAGCAGACACCTGAAACGATTAGGCTGCCATTACTGGCACCTAATACCAGGAGCCATCCTAGTAATAAATACCCTGTATTAATATTTTTCTTTATTGAAACGTGACTTGTCAAACTTTACTAACATGACAAAATGATCAAAATTCAAATAGCAATGTCACCTCCCAAAATAGCTTGCTCTCACATTCTGCTCACAAATGTCAGCAGAGTGAGGTGTCAGAAGGGTTCATATGAAAGATTGGTATCTGTTGTGGGAGGCACAGTTACTCTTACGGATAATTCATAAATAGAATTGGTTTGGAGAAAAGCAGGAGGGCAGATATATCAATAATTAGAGAACCTTTGAAAAGATGGCCTTTGCAGTCACAAACGGAGCCCCTGTCACACTAATACCGCTCCTAGTGGAGAGGTTTGTGTCTTTGTGCTCTTTAGCTGCTGGCCAAGCCCCTGACCCTCTGTGTCAATCTCTCCCCAGGAGAGAAAGCCCAACCCCCAAAGCCCATCTCAGGATTCATATTAGCAAGTGGGGTGAAACCGTAACAGCACACTAGCTTTCACTCGCCCAAGGGACATTATCACAGGATCATCTGTCTTCTATGAGCTCTGAAGCATATTAAATAAACAAGAAGATTAACAAAAAGTTTCAAAACCCAAGCCTAAGCCACAGAGCTAAGTCAAATCCCTTGGGGGAGTACTATCAGGTAAAACATCATCGTCCTTTTTACAATTCAATAGCCTCCATTTCCACTTAGGTTCAACTGGAGGCTGGATCACCTTAATCTCATCACCACTTGCAGGCTTCTACGGACTGAAACTTCCTGTTCCTCTTGGTGTTTTGCCGCTAATCAGCCTCCAACCTCTTTGTACTCGGGCTCTTTGGAGGTTTCTCTGTTCTTCAAGGCTCTTACACTCACTGTGATCTTTGCCAGTTTGGACCATGGCAGCCAAGCCTTGTCTCAACTGAGAATCACTCATGTTGATGTCAAATCATTTCTATTTTCAGTGTCCCCATTCCTGAGTGGACCTCGTTGCTCTCCTCTCCATGTGCTATGCTACGCTAAGTCGCGTTAGTCGTGTCTGACTCTTTGTGACCCTATGGACCGTAGCCCACCCGGCTCCTCTGTCCATGAGACTCTCCATATAAGAATACTGGAGTGGGTTGCATGTCTTACTCCAGGGGTCTCCCCAACCCAGGGAGCAAACTTGTGTCTCTTATGTCTCCTACACTGGCAGGTGGGTTCTTCATCACTCGCACCACCTGAGAAACCCTCTTCATGGTTCTGGTAAAAAACCAAACTAAAAACAAACAAAAAAAGCCAACTATATAAACAAACTGTAGCAAATTAGGTCCTCTAATTTATAATTTCTAGTATCATTTGTCTCCCTCCATGCTGTTGCTCAGCATATATAAGTCAATTTCTTTCTTTGAATTCCCTATCACATTTTCCATTTAATTCCAATCTCATTTTCCTCATATCCTTCAATTCATGGCCACTTTTCCTGGCTCTCAGGAGAATTTCTAAAATGAACACAGACCTAAACATGAGTTTGCTCAAATACCATTCTCTCAACTTCAGAACTATTACATAGTTATTTTTTATAGCTCCTTTTCTTGAGGATGATCCCCAATAATGCTTACCATTTTCCACAGTTCTCTTCACCCTGTTTCCTTCTGTCAACTTAAAAAAGTTTGTTCCATCCATTTTCCCAAATAATATGCATGTTGCATCCCTCTTTCTCTGTTGACTGCTTGTACTCAGCCTTGAAACAAATCACTTGCTTGTACAACACAAATGTTGTTGTTCAGTTGCTTAGTCATGGCCTACTCTTTGCAGCCCCATGGACTGCAGCATACCAGGTTTCCCTGTCCTTCACTATCTTCTGGAGTTGGCTTAAACTCATGTCCATTGAGTCGATGATGCCATCCAACCATCTCATCCTCTGTTGCCTCCTTCTCCCCCACAGATCTCTACTACCAGAGAATGATACTTTACATCCAATTCAAAAAAGTAGAAGAGTTTTAGGTTTTATTGCTTTTAATAAGATTTGTAGACAGAGTTTTAATATTATTATGTGAAATTGAAAATTGATAATCCATGTATGATTAATATAACTCTCAGTTCATCATAAGGATAAAAGAAAAAATCCTCAGTTATTCTTGGAAAATATAAATTTGCAACAGATATTCAACTTTAATAAAAATTTATAAAGTTGATATAATTTGGGCTGTGAAGTTGATTATCACTGAATGATATATGGCATTCCTTTTCACTTGCCGTTTCAAAAATATTGCTTGGTGTTTCAAAAGTACAAGCTAAATATTCTGTTAGTTAATTAAAAAAAATTTTACTCAGTTTTATGTAGTAATGGTCATACATACAGTGGAAACAGTGACAGACTTTATTTTTTGAGTCTCCAAAATCACTACAGATGGTGATGGTAGCCATGACATTAAAAGATGCGTGCTCCTTGGAAGAAAAGCTATGACCAACTTAGACAGCATATTAAAAAGCAGTTACATTACTTTGCCAACAAAGGTCTGTCCAGTCAAAGCTATGGCTTTTCCAGTAGTCATGTATGGATGTGAGAGTTGGACTATAAAGAAAGCTGAGCATTGAAGAATTGATGCTTTTGGACTATGGTGTTAGAGAAGACCCTTGAGGGTCTCTTGGACTGCAAGGAGATCCAACCAGTTCATCCTAAAGGAAATCAGTCCTGAATATTCATTGGAAGGACTGATGTTGAAGCTGAAATTCCAATACTTTGGCCACCTGATGTGAAAAACTGACATATTGGAAAAGACCCTGATGCTGGGAAAGATTGAAGGTGGGAGGAGAAGGGGATAACAGAGGATGAGATGGTTGGATGGCATCACTGACTCAATGGACATGAGTTTGATCAAGCTCCAGGAGTTGGTGATGGACAGGGAAGCCTGGCATGCTGCAGTTTGTGGGGCCGCAGAGTCAGACACAACTGAGCGACTGAACTGAACTGACTGAATGCTGAACTTTTTTAGAATTCCCCTGGTGGCTTAGTTAGTAAATAATCTGCCTGCAATGGGGGAGACCTGGGTTCAATCTCTGGGTTGGGAAGACCCCCTGGAGGAGGGCATGGGAACCCACTCCAGTATTTTTGCCTGGAGAATCCCCATGGACAGAGGAGCCTGCGGGGGGCGGTGCTACAGTCCATGTGGTCACAAAGAATCAGACACGAGTGAGTGACTAAGAACAGCACAGAACTTTTTTAACTTGCAAAAATTCATTTCTTAGGTTACATTCAGATCATCTAATATGAATTTATTGACTGGAATGCAGACTGATGAGTGATATTTCCCTTAAAATATTTCTGTTTTTTACTAGCAATTCTGATTTTTCCTTTCACTTTCTTTTTCTCTTGCGATCCCATTATTCAAATTGCCTTAGTAAAGTAGGAAGTTGGTTGTTTTTTTTTTTTTTTTTCATATTATTTCTGCATTTTATTATTAAATCCAGGAAAACTACTCCATGTTCTCTTTATTTCAGTGATTGTACATTTTTGCCATAGAGGTTTTACTATAGAACAAAAAGCCAATGAAGGAGGCATTTAAGATTAGAGTCAGTCCCCATCCTTTGTTTTTGGTATAAACCTCTTCCTAAGGATTGAACAATTTTCTAGGTAGCTGTAACTACGAATTCCCAAATCTGAGTAAGAATTGGGTGGCATGGAATCCATTAGATTTTTCTATATTTTTTTCAATATAGAAAATCTAAGGATGAATTTTTCTTTCTGTCTGTCTTTTCTTTCCTAGAGGACAATCGCTCTACAATGCTGTGCTGGTTTCTGCCACAGAGGAGTGTGAGTCATCCGTAGTCATACACGTGTCCCTCCCGTCTTGAGCTTCCCTTCCTCCCCCAGTCTCCCTCTCCAGGTCGTCACAGAGCCCAACAGAGGGCTGGCTCTCTGTTTTACACAACCGTTTCTCACCAGCGATCCATTTGACACATGAATAGTGTGTATATGTTGATGCTACTTTCTCCATTCATCTCACTTTCTTCCTCCCTCACTGTGTCCACAACTCCATGCTCTGCATCTGTGTTTCCATTCCTTCCCTGCAAATAGGTTCATCAATCCTGTTTTTCTAGATTCCACATATATGCATTAATATATGATATTTGCTTTTCTCTTTCTGACTTATTTCACTCTGTACAATAGGCTCTAGCTTCATTCACCTCACTAAAACTGACAGATATTCATTCTTTTCTTATGGCTGAATAACATTCCATTGTATATATGTACCACATCTTCTTTATCCGTTCATCTGTTGGTGGACATCTAGGTTGCTTCTATATTCTGGCTATTGTCAATAGTGCTGCAAGAACACTGGGGCACACATATATTTCAGAATTTTGGTTTTCTCAGGGTGTATGGCCAGTAGTAGGATTGCTGGGTCATGCAGTAGATTCATTCCTATTTTGTAAAACATCCCCATACGATTCTCCATAATAGCATGTATCAGTTTGCATTTCCACCAACAGTTTAAGAGGGTTCCCTTTTTTAAAAAAAAATGAAAAGCTATTCAAATAATTTTAATTTAAATTGATAAATTAAAATGAATCTCTAAAACCTGCATAATTTGTGTTCAGATTACACTTGCAGTATTCAGTAAGGCATGTATGCATAACCAACAAAGGCTTACTGGAGAGCACAGGGAACTATACTCAGTATTTTAAATACACTAAAAAATGGATATATATGCATGTATAATTGAATCACTTTGCTATACACATGGAATTAACACAACGTTGTAAATGAACTATACTTCAATAAATAAATTTTAAAAAGGAATACGTGTGTGTGTGTGTGTGTGTGTGTGCATGCTTTACCACCAAACCTACCCCTAGATTTTCTGAGTGAAGGGTGAAGCACAGAACCAAGACCCAGCTTAGAACATAGGAAAAGCCTAGCAGAGCCCAGCAACCTGGGTATCCAGTACAGAAAGGACTCTGGAGAGATTTCTTGCCTGAGGCATAGAGACAAAAGCAACATTCTCTGGTTGGCTGATGGGTGCAACCACCACAATTTCCTAATCACTTTGGGACCGAGTACCCCCCTCTGGATAATTTGTGAAACAAATTTCAATCTTGCTCTTTCATATAATTTGCAAAATTGTTAAAAGGAGGAGGAGGAGTTCCTCCAAAAGAAAAAAGTACTGGTTTATGAGAGAAGAGCCCAGGAGGAGTACTCTGGTCATCTGGGACTGACTTCCCTCACATGACTTTAGTCACCATCTGCAAAGTCCATAAAACATGAAAGTCAGACGGAGGCAATACTCAACCCCCGTGAATGTGGAGTGTGAAATGGTGAAGGATTTCTCTTTTCACCAATAGTGAGTAAAGCAGTGAGACGCCACTTACATGGTTTGGACTTCTGACTCCCCTCTTGGGTGTGGTGTCCAGGTCTCAGCTGGACTCTGACAAAGTGAACTTCCCCTGGCAGACAGTGGCCAGGCCCTCCCCAGCCCACCCCCAGCTGTTCTTACTAACGGTGCGATACTTCTTCTGCCCCTCTCGGAGCCCATCACTCTTTCTACCTGTTTCACACTATTTATGAAGCAGAGGCATGGTGATTTATTTTCTCCTTCCACATTCATTAATAATAATAAGTCCTTTACATATTTATTAAATCAGATACTTTTTTGAGTTAGAAAAGATTATGAATGGTCCAAATCTAACATACATTGGTACTGAGGCAGAAAGAATTCTGAATATTTCATAACAAAATTCTTTCAATAAAGAGGAAATAATTTTCTTCAAATATATTTATCAATTTAAGGAAATAGAAATGGCAAATGATAGATTTCTTCATTTTACTTTCATGCAGCCATTTTCAATAGATTTTATGAGCTTTACTGTAAAAATATGATAATTTTACATTATGAAAATATAATGGAATATGAAATAGAATATTGAGAATATGGACTCACTGTAGAGAAGAAGCTACATCTGAAGTGTCTCTTCTAATATTCCCCTACACCCAACCTCACCATGGAGATAAGTCAGTAATGTAGCATTTCTCACTAATACACCTCTATATAAACCACCACATCCACTCACACATCAAGAGAATTATATTGACACATCCTTCACCTTTATTTATTTATGTATGTTTTGCTTATTTATTTATTTAGCTTAAACAATAGAAATTAATTCTCTAACAGCCCCAGAGGCTAGAAGTGTGAGATCAAGGTGTGGGCAGGGTTAGCGCCTTCTGAGGCTGTGAGGAGAAGTTTGTCCCAGGCCTCTCTCTTAGCTTTTGGTGTGTGTTAGTCACTCAGTCATGTCCAACTCTTTGGGACCCCATGGACTATAGCCCACCAGCTTCCTCTGTCCATGGAATTCTCCTGGAAAGAATACTGGAGTGGGTAGCCATTCCCTTCTCCAGAGGATCTTCCTGGCCCAGGGGTCAAACCCAGGTTTCCTGCATTGCAGGCTAATTCTTTACCCTGAACCACCGGGGGAGAGAGCTCTTGGTGATTTGATAGCAATTTTTGATATTCCTTGGCTTGTTGACACATCAGCCATATCTCTGCCTTCCTGTTCGCATGGCATTCTCCCTCTGTGCATGTCTGTCTCTGTGTCCCAATTCTCTCTTTTTATTGAGAAACCAGTCATATTGATTCAGGCTTCCCAGGTGACTCAGTGTTAAAAAAGAAAAAAGAAAAGAAAAAACCTGCCTGCCGATACAGGAGATGCAGGAGTCTCATGTTTGATCCCTGAGAAATGGGATCCCACTTCAGTATTCCATACTGGAGTTGCCGTATTTGGTGACTCCAGTTGCCAAAAGGAAATGGCAACCCACTCCAGTATTCTTGCCTGGGAAATCCCATGGACATAGGGGTCTGGCAGGTTATAGTTTACGGGGTCGCAAAGAGCTGGACACGACTGAGCACAGCATAGCAGCATATTGATTCAGGGCTCCCATCCCGCTCGCTTGTGACCTCATCTTAACTATGTCTGCAGTGTCCTATTTATGAATGAGGTCACTTTCTGCAGTATCAGGGGTTAGGACTTCAACATGTCTTATGTTGGTTGGGGGGACATAATTCAACATACACTATTTACCATATGTTACTTTTATGACACAATGCATCACTGAGCTTTGCCAATAACTTGATGTGTGCCTGTCCTGAGCACCCAGGAGACTGGGTACAAGTGGGCAAATTTTTTGCATACGTAGCAATGCTCCTTGGAAAATGGTCAGAGCACATGTGGTAGCACATATGGTGACAATGACGTTTGGGATAAAAAGTCCCTTGTATATGATACCTGAATTAAAATCCCAGCTATACAATTTTTTCTTTTTTCTTTTTTTAGGCAGTGTTGAATTTTCTTTGCTGGGCACGGGCGCTTTCCAGGTGTGGTGTGCCGGCTTCAGTAGTTGCAGCTCTGGTGCTGTGTTCTCCTGGGTTCTGGAGCACAGGCTTAATAGCTGTGACACCTGGACTTAGTTGATCCCTTGTCCCCTGCATTGGCAGGTGGATTTTTAACCACTGGACCATTAGGAAGGTCCCTACAATTCTTAAAAAAGTGGACAAAAAATTTATACTTGAAATTGATCTCTTAAACTTTGCTTAAGAAAGTCATTAGCTGTGGTCAACTTTAAGTGTATATGTATATATGTATTATTTATGTGTGTATGGGTGTGTAGGGATATATATAGATGTGTGTAGATATGTATATATATGTCCACCCCTATATTTTTATGCATGATTTATGTTTTTGAATGTTCACTGTTCTCTAATTGCTGTATTTTTATTCATAATTATATCCACTCCTTTTTAAATTGACTGTGACAGAATTAACTATCTTGCAGTTGCAACATGAAAATGTTTGCCTACTGAAATATTTTTATTATTGACAAATTTTTGGTTATTTATAAATTTTTAAAGAAAATTTTAATACATTTTTAAGAAAAAGAAATTTTATAAATTTTTAGGAAATTTATAATATTCTTAAAATTTTATGATTTCTTAAAAATTTTATGTTTTATAAGAATTTAAAATTCATAATTTTTTTTCAAACAAAGTAAAAACTTTATTTTTCTCTCATATAATGATTGGAATTCCAGGTTTGCAGTTAACTCCAAGCTATCATTTATGGTTCTTTCCATCTTGTTTCTCCAACTATGTGCTCGACTCTACCAGAAAATTACTAGAGCTAATCAATGGATATAGTAAAGTTACAAGACATAAAATTAACACACAGAAATCCCTTGCATTCCTATACACTAACAATGAGAAAACAGAAAGAGAAATTAAGGAAACAATACCATTCACCATTGCAACAAAAAGAATGAAAATAAAATTCATAATTTTTTAAGAAAATTAAATTGATAAATTTTTAAGAAAAAATTATAAATCAGATTAAGACACCCTGAATTATAGAGAGTTGATGTGTGGTTTTAATAACAGCCTGAGGAAATTCAAGTAATTTTGGATTTGAAGGACACAAAGATAGACTCCACATGATTAGAGTTTTTTGGTTTGTTTTCAAGTACTGCAAACTCTCCTTTCTGACTTGCAAAGTATGAAGGTTATTCATAAAGCAACTTCATCTCTCCCAACTATCATAGTAGAGGAAGGCCTACTTTTTAAAGTAATTTTAGGTTCATAAAAAAGTTGAGCAGAATCTACAGAGATTTCTCATATACTCCCTGCCCCCACACAAGCATAGCTTTACCCACCATCAATATTGCCCACTAGAGGGTTATATTTGTTACAATAGATGTACCTACATTAGCACATCATAATCACTCAAAGTCCATAGTTTCCATTACAGTTTACTTTTGGCGTTGCATATTCTGTGCATTTGGACAAATGTATGATGACACATACACCATTGTAACATCACGCAGAATCGTTTCACTGCCCTAAAAATCCTCTACGCTCCGACTTTTGATCCCTCCCTTTCCCCCCTTCCATGTTTCCCTATATCCATCTCACTTTGAAGGTAAGTCATCCATTTCCTTTTCATTTCATGTTCCAGATACAAACCAATATATATATCAACAGGATCATATTGTATATGATGTTCTTTATCTTGTATTTTATATTCAATAATAAATAATGGAAATATTTCCAATACATATAATTAAAAAGAAATATTAACCTTAACACAAGTCCAGTAAATTTCCAGTAAACTTTCTTTTCAATGGCTTCAGCACACTGCTAGAAAAAAATTCTAATTGGCAAATTTGGGAGAATTTTTACTGCTCTGTTCCAGAGGCATCCCATAATAGGGATGTTGCATGGAATTTCTCTTTTGAACTCTCAAGTGATCATTAGAATCCCTTGGCTAAAACAAGTAGGTTCTAAGCAACCTATATTCTTGTCAACTAAAAAAAAGTCACAGCCTGAAGGTTGAGAGTCATGTGCATGGGAGGCAGCATCTCAAGTAGCCCAGAGAAACTGTTCCAAGGAGGCAGGGGAGAAGGGAAGAATCAGGTTATACTGAAGATTGCAACAAAGGGGACAGATAGTCTGAACATCAAAGATTATTGTTAATTAAAGAAAACCAGATATCTCAAGTTAAGGAATGTAGCTTTCTTTTATCTATAAGAAGATGCAAGCATCTGGGCTTACTGAACTCACTCCTTTCATATGAATCTCAGTTATCTAGCATCAGCATCCTGCATTTTCATATTTCCCAACCTTCCATTCATAGGGAGTGGCAACAGCTGTATTGCAGCATGTTCTCTCTTTGGGGGGCCCTCCAGGCTCAGCTATTCACATTTGGAAGGCCAGAATCATGGATGGCTCTAACATTCTTATTTATAGTTATGGCAGGAGATATTCCATTTCACATCCAAAGCGAGCCATCAGTATGTGGAGGACCTTTCCCACACCTTGCAAGTAGTAATAAGAATCTTCCTTGCCTTCTCTATGAGTCAAAAATTTCTCACCACACTCCCCTCTTCGGTCTATACTCTGAGATTGTTGATTGGAGGGACATCACAGAGCAGTTGCAGGAAGCAGGAGTGAGAGCTCCCAGAGGTTCAGGGTTATAGGGAATAGGCGTAGTCTCACTCTCCAAACTCCAGGAAGTCTGAGTGGGTGGAGCTCTGGGAGAATCACGTGAGAGGTAGGGATGCTTATAAGGAGAGTTGTGTATCTTAGTCTCCAGCTCAATGGCTGCTGAAATGTGAACTTTATGTGAAGACCTGGGGCTTCCCCTGGAGTGGGAAGAAATGTGGGCAAGATGTTCTTGGAAGAGCTTGGCCTGTGTCCCTGAGTGTCTGTAGGATGATGGTAGCATGCCTGCCTACTCAATTGCTTCAGTCATGTCCGACATTTTGTGGCAGCATGGACTGTAGCCCACCAAGCACCATGGATTCTCCATATAAGAATTTTGGAGTGGGTTGCCATGCTCCTCCAGGGGAATGATGATAAACTGGTGCCTATTTCTTACATGGAAATTTTACAAAGATTGAAGCTTACTGGATAATCCTGCTTAGTAGGGACAGTTCATACTATGGTCTCATGTTCCTGGGAAGCCGAGAATGAAACGATTATTTCATTTTATAGAGAAGACGAGGATCTCAACAGTTTCTGGTGTTCTACCCAAAGTTAGGTGAAAGATAAAGCCATGTGGTGCTGAAGGGAGACTGCCTTTCTCTGAGAGCATTTGCAGTAACAGATGAAGCCAGGATAGAGCTGAGTATCACCCTAAGGAATCATGGAGATCTTCATGATCTTGGTGCAGAAGAAATCAAAATCTAGAACCCATCAGAGATATCTCCTGGTAATCAAGAGTTTGCTAATTCTCCAGGGAGATCTTCTGTCCTCTGTTACTCACCCCAACAAAGTTAACCTTGGAAGAGGAGGGAGTGAGAGGTACATCAGAAGTGGATTAATTCATTCTCATACTCCAAAATGCTTGAGTAGAAGATGTGAGTGAGCAGATCTGCGTACTGAGTTGACTGCCTTGCCCTGGTCCAAATGAGTAGATAGGGTAAAATTTGAATATAATTCTGGAGTTTTCAACTGGGTTATATTTTATCTTTCAGAACCTGAGTACAGTTCTGGATTCTGCTTAGGATATCTGTAACAGGTGGAGAAGATGGTTTTGATGAAAGAAGATAAAGACGATAAGATGAAATAAAGCTGGTTTATGGAAACATCCCATAACTGAGGCTGTTGCACAAACTGGATTAGTTTTTCTTAAGGCAAAGTCACATCTATATACCAGTTCAAATCAACTTCTTCCTCCGGGTATATCTCAGGAAAAAGTAATATTTTCTCCAGGATGAGTTACTTCTACCTTTGATTTCATATGGTAATCTGAAGATCAGTGATGCCCTATAGGTGGAGAAGGCCTCATAGAAGAAAGTCATAGAGGAAAATGTTGCTTCTTATCAATCAAAATTGACATTCCTTTTGATATGTTAGTCCACTGAAGACTCAATATAAAAGTAAATAAAAGAAGGCAAATATGGTGGAATGGGAGTACATAGAGTTCACTAAGTCCCACAAGCACATTAAAAATGCATCTACATGTGAAACAATTGTCACAGAAAATGAACTAAAAACTGGCATAAGAATTCTTACACAACCAAAGATGCAAGAAAGGAGTCATGAAAACCAAGTAGGACCAGAAAAAAGACATTGGGGCAGGAACTGAACCCTGGAAGGAATCTATCTAACTGAATCCTGGAAGGAAGAGAAAGTCTATATAGGTGAAACTCTAACCTAGGTAGTGAGCAGGTCGAGGTATAATCTGGACCTCGCAGCCCTTGGGTCTGAGCAGAAGCAATAGGTCACATGAGACAGAGAAGGTCTGAGACAGATAAGAGGTCTAAAGAAGCTTAGACTCTGTTCATGAGGAATGCATGCATCCTGACATGCTAGCAAGCAGGGTGGAGGGAACCTTGTACTCGTGACTGCTGCCTCAATCCCAAGGGGTGAATATCCCATTTTTATGGACCCAAAATGCAGTTTTCCAAGGAAGAATCAGCTTCCATTCTCATCAACAATTCGTGAAGGTTCTCTTTTATGCATATCCTTGTAAACACTTGCTATTTCTTGTCATTTTGATAATAGTCACTGTGACAGGTGTGAGGTGATATCTTACTGCTTTGATTTACATTTCTCTAATGATAAGTGAAGTTGAGCATCATTTTTCAAGTCCCTGTTGGCCATCTGTATGTCTTCTTTGGAAAGAATGTCTGTTCAGGCCCTGTCATTTCCTAATCAGACTGTCTGTTTGCTGTTGAGTTACGCACATTACTTGTGCATTTTGCAAACTAACCTCTCAGATGTGTTGTTTACAAGTATCTTCCCTCGTTCAGTGGGCCGTCTTTTCATTTTGTTAATAATTTTCTTTTCTTCTTAAAACATTTTTAGTTTGATGTAGTCCTGTTTGTTTATTTTTTTCTTTTGCTTTCTTTGTCTGAGGAGACATATCCAAAGAAATATTGCTAAGACAGATGTAAGAAGGTGTACTTCCTATGCTTACACTAGAATTTTTATGGTTTCAGGTCTTATCCACTTTATTTTTGTACAGGGTGCAACGAAGTAGCCTGCAGCTTTCAAGTTTTCCCAGCACTATTTATTGAAGAAGTTGTCGTCCCACTCCTTGCATATTCTTGCCTCCCTTGTCCTATATTGATTGAATGTATAAGTATGTGTTTGTTTCTGGGCTTTGTATTCTGTTCCATCCATGTACGTGTCTGTTTTTGTGCCAGTACCATACTCTTTTGAGTATTATAACTTTGTAATGTAAGTTTGAAATCAGGAGCCATAATATCCCCAGTATTCATTCTCCTTTCTTAAGACTGTTTTGGTTCTTTGAGGTCTTTTGTGTTTCCATACAAACTTTGGACATTTTTATTTTAGTTCTTTAAACAATACCATTGGTATTTTGATTGAGCTTGCATTAAATATATACAGTGCCTTGTATTGTATGGTTATTTTAACAATATTAACTCTTTCAATCTATGAACACAATGTATCTTTCCATTTGTTTGTGTTCTCTCCAATTAATTTTAGTGAAGTAACGTGAAGTGAAAGTCACTCAGTCATGTCCGACTCTTTGGGACTCCATGGACTGTATAGTCCCTGGAATTCTCCAGGCCAGAATACTGGAGTGGGCAGTGTTTCCCTTCCCCAGGGGATCTTCCCAACCTAGGAACTGAACCCAGGTCTCCCACATTGCAGGCAGATTCTTTAACAGCTGAGCCACAAGGGAAGCCCAAGAATACTGGAGTGGGTAGCCTATCCCTTCTCCAGTGGATCTTCCCCAACCAGGAAACAAACTGGGGTCTTCTGCATTGCAGGTGGATTCTTTACCACCTGAGCTATGAGGGAAGCCCCCAATTTCTTTTATCAGTCTCTTATATTTTTGTGAGTATAGGTCTTTTACTTCCAAAGTTAATAGAAGAAAAAAAATAATAAATATCAAAGCAGAAATAAAAGAGAGCCTTGAAAAACAGAAAAGGTCAATGAAACTAAGAGTTGGTTCTTTAAAAAGATAAAAATTAATAAACCTTTAGTCACACATCAAGTTGAAGAGCCAAAATAAATAAAAATTAGAAATAATAGAAATATTAATAGATAATGAGAAATTATAATTTGTTATAACTAATTTCACAGAAGTACAAAGAGCAATCATACATAGCAATAAAATATAACCTAGAAAAAGTGGTCAGGTTTCTAAAAATATACACTCTCTCAAGAATAAATCAGAAAAAAATAAAGAAAGAACAATTAACAGACCAATTACCAGTAATGAAATTGAATAAATACTAAAAAAACAAAAACAAATACAATTCCTAACAGTTCCAGGGCCAGATGTATTCACAGGTGAATTCTACCAAAAATTTAAAGAAAATTTAACATCTATCCTTCCTAAACTATCCCAAAAAATTATTGAGAGAGAAACAATCTTGAACTCATTCTATAAGGCCAGAACCACTTTGATACAAAACCAGAAAAGATATCACAAAAAAGAAAATCACAGGTCAATAACTGAGGGATAAAAATGCAAGAAATCCTCAACAAAATATTATCAAACTGATTTCAACAATATATTAAAAAGATCATATACCATGAACAAGTGGGATTTATCACAGTGATAAAATCATTATTCAATATTCAAAAATCAATATACTACATTAACAAACTGAAGATAAAAACGATATAGTCATCTCAATAGATGCAGAAAAATCTTGTGAAAAAGTTCAACACCATTTATGACAAAAATCTCCAGAAAGTGGATAGAAAGAGCATACCTCAACATAATGAAGGCCATATATGACAAGCTGACAACTAACATACTCAGTGATGAAAAGTAGATCTGTAGCAAAACAAGGATACCCACTCTTGCCACTTTTGTTCAATATAGTGTTGGAAGTTCTAGTCACAGCAGTGTGACAAGAAAAAAGTAAATAAAAGGAATCCATATTGGGAAAGAATAAACAAATCTGTCAATGAGTATAGGTGGCATAATACTATATATTAAAAATCCAAATATACCACCAAAAGGAAAAAAAAAATACCTATTAGAACTCATCAATGAATTCAAAAAAGTTGCAAGATAAATAAATATACACAAATCCATTGTGTTTCTATACATTAACAACAAACTATCAGAAAGAGGAAAAAAAAATCTCATCTACAATTGCATCAAGAATAAAATATCTTGGACTAAATATACTCTGTTCTTCATTAATTTTTTCCATCGTCTAATTTTGTGTTTAATTTACTTCTTTTACTCAAGGTGGAAATTTAGGTTACTGATAAAAACTACTTTTTCTCTTTTTTAACATGAACATTTTTTATAAGTGTCAGTTTCTTTCTGAGCACTGCTTTATCTGTAACCTATATGTTTGGATATGTTCTATCTTTATTTTCTTGCATCTCAAAGTATTTCCTAATTTTTTCAGGATTTTTAATTTGCTCCTTTTGCTATTCAAGACTATTTTGTTTAATTTGCACTCATTTGTGAATTTTCCACATTTCCTTTTTTACTGACTTTTAATTTAGTTCCATTGTTGTCAAAGAGCATACTTTGTATGATTTCAGTCCTTTTAAATTTATTGAAACTTGTTTTATAGTCAACCACATGGTTGACCAACATATCTTGGAAAATGTTTCATGTGCATGTCAGAAGAATATGTATCCTGTGGTTGTGTAATGCAGTGTTCTATAGATATCTGTTAGATCTCATTGGTTTATAGTGCTGTTCAAAATTTTAATTTCCTTGTTGATCTTTTGTCAAGTTGTCATATCCATTACTTAAAGTGGGTCACTGATGTCCCCAACTAATATTACTGACTTGTTCATTTCTCCCTTAAATTTTTTCAGGTTTTTTTCTTTATGTATTTTGAGTTTCTCATCTTAGGTGAATATAGCTTTAAATTGTTATATCTCCCTGAAATATTGACTTTTTAAATATCATAATGCATTCTTCATTTTGCTCTGTGTTCCCATATGTACTACATCTTTTTATTCTCTGGGCTCATTTACTAGCTTCTTTTGAATTGGGTGGATGTTTATGCTTTAAACTATTAATGATTAAAATAATTTTTGACTATATATTTTAAGGTTTTTCTTAGTCATTATTCTAAGGGTTGCCATCTACACATAACTTATGATAGTCTACTTCAAATTTATATTTAATCAATTCTAGGTACAGATACTTTGGGCTTCCCAGGTGGCTCAGTGGTAAAGAATCCACCTGCCAATGCAGGAGACATAAGAGACACCAGCTCAGTTCCTTGGTCAGGAAGATCCCCTGTAGGAGGGCACAGCAACCTGCTTCAGTATCTTGCCTAAAGAATGCCATGGACAGAAGCGTCTGGTTGGCTACAGCCTCAGTTCAGTCCAGTCGCTCAGTCGTGTCTGACTCTGCGGCCCCACGAACTGCAGCATGCCAGGCTTCCCTGTCCATCACCAACTCCTGGAGCTTGATCAAACTCATGCCCATTGAGTCGGTGATGCCATCCAACCATCTCATCCTCTGTCGTCCCTTCTTCTGCCTTCAATCTTTCCCAGCATCAGGGTCTTTTCAAATGAGTCAGTTCTTCACAACAGGTGGCCAAAGTATTTGGAATTTCAGCTTCAACATTAGTCCCTCCAATGAATATTCAGGACTAACTTCGTTTAGGATGGACTGATCTCCTTGCAGTCCAAGGGACTCTCAAGAGTCTTCTCCAACACCACAGTTCAAAAACATCAATTCTCCGGCGCTCAGCTTTCTTTATGGTCCAACTCTCACATCCGTACATGACTACTGGAAAAACCATAGCTTTGACTAGACGGACCTTTGTTGGCAAAGTAACGTCTTTGCTTTTTAATAAGCTGTCTAGGTTGGTCATAGCTTTTCTTCCAAGGAGGAAGCACCTTTTAATTTCATGGCTGCAGTCACCATCTGCAGTGATCTTGGAGCCCTCCAAAATAGTCTGTCACTGTTTCCATTGTTTCCCCATCTATTTGCCATGAAGTAATGGGACCAAATGCCATGATCTTCATTTTTTGAATGTTAGTTTTAAGCCAGCTTTTTCACTCTCCTCTTTCACTTTCATCAACAGGCTCTTTAGTTCCTCTTCACTCTCTGCCATAAGGGTGGTGTCATCTGCATATCTGAGGTTATTGATATTTCTCCCAGCAATCTTGATTCCTGCTTGTGCCTCATCCAGCCCAGCATTTCACATGATGTACTCCGCATGTAAGTTAAATAAGCAGGGTGACAATATACAGCCTTGACATACTCCTTTCCCAATTTGGAACCTGTCTGTTGTTCCATGTCTGGTTCTAACTGTTGCTTCTTGACCTGCATAGAGATTTCTCAGGAGGCAGGTCAGGTGGTCTGATATTCCCATCTCTTGAAGAATTTTCCAGTTTGTTGTGATCTTCACAGTCAAAGGCTTTGGTGTAATCAATAAAGCAGAAGTTGATGTTTTTATGGTATTCTCTTGCTTTGTCTATGATGCAGTGTGTGTTGGCAAGTTGATCTCTGGTTCCTCTGCCTTTTCTAAATCTAGCTTGAACATCTGAAAGTTCACGTCTGGGCTACAGCCTACAGGCCTGCAAAGAGCAGGACACAACTTAAGTGACTCGGCACATAGATAATTTACTCTTGTATAGTTCTTGCCTCTGTGAGTATTATGTCTACATATGTTGGCTTCACAAACATATTTTGATAATTATTACTTATACTTATATAATTTAATGAAGCTGAGACAAAAAAGCAAGTATATATTTCTAGATTTTCTTTTATTAATCTTCTTATTTGCTATTTCTGGTTCTCTTTTTTTCTTCCAATGGATCTGAGTCATCTAGTATTATTTTCTATATATTTTCAATATAGCTTTGTTCTCATCTTCTTGTTTTTTAATATTTTGTCAAATACATTACAGTATACATGTTATAGGACCAATAACACTAGATAGATATATAAACATTTAAGAAAAGAAAGAAAAAGAAATATGCAATTATATTGCCTTTTATAATTATGTATATAATTACCTTTACCAATGCTTGTTATGTTTTTTTCCCCATGTGGATTTAAATTACTGTCTGGTTTCTACTGCTTTCAGCCTGAAGAATTTCCTTCAGTGTTTTGTATAAAACAGGTTGGCTAATAACGAGTTCCTCTCACATATAACTGGAAATGACTTTATCTCCCTTTAATTTTTGAAAAATATTTTACATGATGTAAGATTCTTACATGATATTCTTTCCCTTTCAGTTACTCAAATATGCTATTCTATTGCCTTCTGCTCTTCACTGCTGCTGTTAAGAAGTTAACTGTTAGCCTTATTGCCTTTCCATTATATGTGATGAGTCATTTTTCTCTTGCTGATTTCAAGATATTCTCTTTGTGTCTGGTTCTCAACATTTTGAGAATGATATGTCTGAGTGTAGATCTCCAGTCCCCCAAACTCAGAAAATCTATTTAATATTTAGGAAGACTGCTGTTTTGATTCATGACGACTATTCCAGGAAGGGCTTTTAGGTCCAATGAGCTGTACCTTTGCCCTCTTGATCTCATTTTTACTTAAAATTTGTTGGATTTTTTTTAAAAACTTCATTACCCCTAATTCTAGGAACTACATTGATCATTGTGAGCAAGTCACTCAAACATTTCTCACCTACAAAAATAAGAACAATTGAAGTTCCTTCAATTTTTTTTTTAAATCAGAGGATTAGTTGCCTGTACATGAAGCAATTTCAACATGCTTTCATGTGATCATGAGTGGGAATTTGAAAATAGTTTACAAATGCATATTCTTTTTAATTTTGAAATTTGAAAGAATTTTATATTGGTATAGAACTCTGTCATTTTGATCACTTGATTCTATGGGTGCTATCCCAAATAGCACAATTAGAAAGTCCAAGCTGCCTTTAGTAAATCATGTGAAATCAGTTCTAGGTGAGGCAATTTGTATCCGAAGTTGTAATTCAGGATTTGGTATATGAATGACCCTAGAGTTTTCCCCTGGTATCTTAGCTGAAATAATTCTAGTTTGTTTAAGGAGCTAAGTGACATAGTTTTATGAAAAAGATCATTGTTAGCCTCCCAACTAATCAATTTCTTTCTTGTGGGAAAACCGTACATCCTTGATAACAGCTCTCCAAGGCTACAGAGAACCCCATGACTATCTAAGTGAAAGTAGCTTTTTTTCTCCTTAAGACACCTGTGTTAGAGTTTATGCATGGGTGACCCAAAGAAAATACTCCAAAAAAAGTTAACAATGGTACTTTTTTAAAAAATACTGCAATCAGCCTATGAAATATCACAACATCAAGTATAATATAAATGTTTGCAACTCTAATGAAAAATTAATTATGCCATCTAGCAATAAATTTGGAAACAATTATTTTAAAGTGTTATTGGACTTTAACAAATTGCAATCATATTGAGGCTAGGAATAAAACAACAGCAAACAGTAATGTTTGCTAAATAGCATGATAAAATTCTGGATACATACTTCATTGGATATGGAACTCGTTATTCATGTAAGTGATAATAAATGAGGTAACACTATACTCCAATTACTCTATATGAGATGGCACAGAAAAGTAATTTTGTCTAGTTGAATCAATGTAAGGTATTTTAAAAATTGCTTTCTATTGCCCCTTCATTTGGTCTCAGATAATTTAAGATTTTATGCTAAATCATTAGTGGTTAATTTAATAGATGCTAAATCAATGCATTGGAATGATGTAAACTAAGTAATTTCATCCAAATAGCTGCTTTTTTCCAAAAGCTTTTACTTTAATAAAGATAAAATCTGGCAACTGATGCTTAATTAAAAACAAATTGATCTCTCCATCTTGCTTGTCTTTGTTTGGCCTCAGGATGATCCCTGGCAACTCCAGACCACAGCCAATTGGTGTTTAATATTTTGGTCTATCCCTATTTTATGTTACATAAATATTTGATATTTTTGAGTTATTTGTATTTTACATTCTTAGTAATTCCGTTTAAAAAAGTTAACTCAATATTTTTAATTTTAGAAGTAATTTGCTTAGCCCAGTGTAAGCAAACTTGCCTTATTATTTGTTCAGGAAATTTTCAAAATATCTATGGAAAGTTTTGGGGTGTGAAAGATTTGGAATATGAAAAACTGGTCTTTATCTGGAATCTAATCCATTCAATAGAGAACTTCAACCACTGTAGAAACTCAAGGCATCTGCATAAATGAAAATCAATTGAATTGATTTTGACAGACTTGCTCTACTGACTTCAATTCAAAACTCAATTACACATAGTGTTCCAGAATAAGATAATTACAGTGACCAACAGAAGCAGAATTTTGTTTAATTTTGCAAAGGTCTTGCATTATTTGAGTTTTCAGTGAAATGAAAATGTTTTAATTTAATCACTTATAGTATGAATCTATAATATGCTTATACTTGGCAAGTGCAAGGAAATCTATTCTTCCATTGATGTGAGAAGAATATAGATGGACAATTACCAGCACTAATGGTTCAGCTCTTTTTCTCCAGACATTTGTAGCATGTACACTTTCTGTCCATAGGATTCTGATGGGTCATTTTGTGGATAATTTGACAGCAACATTCCAGCAACATGAAAGGAAAGGTGTGAGATATAGGTGCTTTTCCCATTTTGAGGAAAGCCCAGGGGAAGGAAAGAAGGTGGGTGACTCAATCTTACCATCTTATAAACTCACTACTGACACATTATAGATCTCTTCTCTATAAGTCACTTTCAGTACGACACATGATGTTGTTTAAAACGCTCCTGAAATAACAAACAAACAAACAACCAAAACCTCTGGACTTCTTGGGTACAGCTGTCTGGAAAATGTGGTGTATAGCTTGTAAGCTATGTACTTTTCTAAATATAAAATGGGGATGATTTACGACCTAAGTGGCATTTTCTGGGTAAATGACATGACCACACACCTCTGCTAAGACCTAAGACGTTAATGTGGGCCAAAGCATGTCCAGTGTAGGGAGAAAGGACCTGGGAAGCCTCATTAAGGAGCCCTGATTATCTGGAAATTTCTTATTTTCCCTTCATTTTTAAAGTTTTGCTGGTACAGGTTTCTTGATCCACAGGTTTTTCTTTTAGCACTTAGAATACGTCATTGCACTTTGAATATGTCATTGCAAAGTCTCTGATCTTCAATGCTTCTAGTAAAAAGTCCATTGTTAATCTTATTGAGATTCTCTTGTACATTAAAAGTCATTTTTTTCTTTGTTCTTTCAAAATTTTCTCTGTCTTTGACTTTCTATAATTTGAGTATTATATGTCTAGATGAAGATTTTGTTGTGTTGGGGACAATTTTGTTGTGTTGGAGGAGTTGAAAATTAATGTTTTCCATCAAATATGGAAAGATTCCAGTCATAATTTCTTCAGATAAATTTTCTGTCTTTTTCTCTGTCTCCTCTTCTGGATTTTTCATTGTTTATATGGGTATACGTTAATGGTACTCCATGCTTCTTAAAGACTCTTCATTTTCCTTTATTTTTTCTTTCCATTCTATTGCTTAGGTAATCTCTATTGATTGATCCTAATGCATTTTTTTTTCTGGCAGCTCAACCTTTTTGTTGAGCCCTTATAGAGATGTTTTGTTTAAATTATTGCATTTGGCTAACTGGAGAAGGAAATGGCAACCCACTCCAGTATTCTTGCCTGGAAAATTCCATGGACAGAGGAGCCTGGTGGGCTACAGTCCAAGGGTTGCAAAAGAGGTGAATACAACTTAGCAACTAAACAACAACAATTTTCTAAATAGACTGCTTCAAACTATTGGTCTGCAAAGAAGACTCAGACTTTAATATCCCAGACTTTAATCTTCATAATATCAGAGTTATGGATGAAAGGACCTAAGAGATTATTTAGGACAATATCCCCATTTTATATATAAGGGAAATAGGGAAATAAAGATAAGAAATAAAATACAATGATTTCTTTATCTAAGGATGATACAGCTGAGAAATTTCAGAGACTAAACTTATTTTCATCAGTCCTAAATAAAATGAGATGACCATTCCAACATATAATACAGTAGGGGCTATGGTACATATACAAGTTATTAGCATAAAAGTAGAAAGTCATTTATGAAATAAGACAATAATATTAAAATACACTTTGCATTACACTTCATCTATTTATTCATTTAGCAAAAAATTTCTGAACACCTACTATGTATTTGTAACTTACAAAAAATAACAGCTAATATTTGAGCTCTTACTAATCTTTTGAATACTATTTTAAGCACTCTGTACTGTCTAGCATATAACAGGTACTCTTATAATCTCAGTTTAGATAGGAGAACCAAACCACCAAGAGGTTAATAGTAACAGCATCATGTAGCACTAATTTAGGCCAGGTACAACTATAAGTTGGTTTCCCTGGTGGCTCAGTGGCAAAGAATCCACTTGCCACTGTAAGAGACTCAGGATCAACTCCTAGGTCAGGAAGACCCCCTGGAGAAGGAAATGGCAACCCACTCCAGTATTCATGCCTGGGAAATCCCATGGACAGAGGAGGGTGGCAGACTGCAGTCCACAGGGTCACAAGAGTCAGATTCAACTTAGCAACCAAACAACAAGAGCTGTTATAAGTATTCATTTAGTCTTCATAATAAAGTTCTGAGGTAAGTCTTGCTATTTTGTTATTATTCTTGTTTGCATTTAACAGATGAAGAACTAAATCACAGATAAATTACATAATCTGTATAAGAGCAGCCATGAAATTAAAAGATGCTTGCTCCTTGGAAGGAAAGCTATGACAAATCTAGAGAGCATATTAAAAAGCAGAGACATCATTTTGCCAGCAAAGGTCCATATAGGTCAATGTTATGGTTTTTCCAGTAGTCATGTATGGATGTGAGAGTTGGACAATAAAGAAGGCTCGGCGCCAAACAACTGATGCTTTTGAATTGTGGTGCTAGAGAAGACTCTTGAGAGTCCTTTGGACTGCAAGGAGATCAAACCAAACAATCCTAAGGGAAATCAACCCTGAATATTTGTTGGAAGGACTGACGCTGAAGCTGAAGCGTCAATAGTTTGGCCACCTGATCCAAAGACCCAATTCACTGGAAAAGACGCCGATGCTGGGAAAAATTGAATGCAAAAGGAAAAAGGAGCAGTAGAGGATGAGATAGTTAGATAGCATCACCACCACAATGGACATGAATTTGAGCAAACTCTGGGTGATAGTGAAGGACAGGGAAGTCTGGTGTTCTGCAGTCCATAGGGTCACAAAAAGTTGGACATGACTTAATGACTGAACAACAATACAGTAAGAGCAGACATGCCAGAAGTGGCAAAGTTGCCTTTTGAACCCCAGAATCTGGCTTCCTAAGTTTACTATGGAGCAACCATGATACACCCATGCTTGTGCTCTTAACACAAGCTATGCTGTGCCATACCTGGGCAATGGCTGTCTGTCTGGTAAGTGATACCACAGCCCTTAAGACTACTAAATTATTTTCCCAAGCTGCTGTAAAAATGTAACCTGAAAATCTGTTTAAAATAACAGATATTTATGGTTTCCCCATTCTGGAGGGCAGAATTCTGAAATTAAGGTCTCAGCAGGGAAGCGATGCCTCTGAAGCCTCAAGGAGAAGGTCCTGCCTATCCTCTTTGCTTCTGTTAGCCCCAAGCATTCTTTGTCTTGTGGTAGCATAGCTCCAATCTCTGTTTCCATTTTCATGTTGCTGTTACCCTTCTGTGTGTCTTTCTCCTTCTTTGTATAAAGACACCAAGCAAATCAATCAGATTGGGATAGGAGCCCACACTACTCCAGTATGGCCTCACCTTGAAAGTGAAAAGTCAAAGTCGCTCTGTCATGTCCAACTCTTTGCAACCCCATGGACTATACAGTCCATGGAACTCTCCAGGCCAGTGTACTGGAGCAGGTAGCCTTTCCCTTCTCCAGGGGATCTTCCAAACCCAGGAATCGAACTGGCATCTCCTGCATTGCAAGTGGATTCTTTACCAAATGAGCTATCAGGGAAGCCACATAGTCTCACCTTAACGCAGCCAAATACATTTGCAACAACCCAGTTTCCAAAGGAGACATTCTGAGGTATTGAGGGTTAGGACTTCAACATAGCTTTCTGGGGACACAGCTCAAACCATGTTTTTCAGTCTTGGTGACCCCGTGGACTGCAGCTCGCCAGGCTGCCCTGTCCTTCACTATCTCCTGGAGCTTGCTGAAATTCATGCCCATTGAGTTGGTGATGCTATCTAACCATCTCATCCTCTATCACCCCATTTTCCTGTATTCAACTTTCCCCAGCACCAGGGTCTTTTCCAATGATCTGGCTCTTTGCATCAGGTGGCTAAACTCTTCAACCCATAACCACTACAGAATCAGAATCTTCCTCTGGTGAAGTAAACACAAGTACACACATACACACACACACAAATACTCACATATGCATACAATTACACTATTTGAAAAATCTGATAGGGTTCCATTTGTCCTACTTTCCACCATTTTGTGTTTTTATTGTGATTGTACTTAGCATGATGTCTGCCCTCTGAACAGACTTTACAATGCACAATACCCTATTGTTAATTCTAGGCACTATGTTTGTACAGTAGGCCTCTGAAACTTGCTCATCTTGCAGAACTGAAACTTCATACCCATAAAATCAAGAAATTAATACATTTAAAAGCTGAAAAAAACAATTGATACATTCCCTATCCTAACGAAACCCCTGCCTTTAGTTTCGATTTGTCCACATGTACAAGTCTAAAGAAAGGAAAACTGTAAATTATATGCATTTCACATATTTATCATTTTTTTATGTTTTTAAAGAATCTTTATAGATACCAAATTTGTGGCTTTCTTAGTTTACTGCTATATGTTTTGTGGGTCTTTTAATTTATATTATATTTAGGAATTTTTCATTTATTTTGACCAAGATATTAAAGTATGATTAATATTTTCCAAAATATATTTTTTAAATTTATGCTTAAAACATATTTTTAGGAGTACAGTTTAATAAATAAGTACATTTTGTAAACTAATGAAATACTGTTGCATCCTAGTATACTATTGTACCATTTTGTATAGTCAGGAGCAAAGGACGTCTTCACCTCTTCCAACTTGGATATAAACTTCTTGAAAGAAATGGAAACATATGCCCACAAAAAACTAGTGCATAAAAGTTTACAGCAGCATTATTCATAATAGCCAAAAGTCAAAAGACTCCAAATGACGATAAACTGATGATTAGACAAAGAAGATGTGGCCTATCCATGGACCAGAATATATTTTGGCTATAAAAGGGAGTGAAGGGCTGATACAGGCCATAACACAGTAAATCTGAAAATATTATGCCGAGTGAAAGAAGCCACACACAGAGAGGCACAACTGTATGATTTATTTCATGTGAAATATCCAGAAGATGCAAATCCAGAGACACAAAGAGATTAGTGGTTGCTTAATTAAATTAACTACACCCAATTTCAATTAATTGAGTTTAATTGAAGGGATGGCCAAGAGGGTTTAAAATTAGATTATGTCAAGGTTGAACAACTCTGTAAATATAAAAAAGCTATTGAATACCCTCAATGCAAATGATATCATATTCAATTATGTCCCAATAAAACTGTTAAGAAAACAATATATGGAGAATGATATGAGAGTACAGACAGTACCAATTCTGCCAAAGACACCGAATCAGTAGGCAGAAAGTTAACCTAAGCCGAGAAAGGATTTTACTGTGTGCTTCTTCCCCTGTTTAGAAAGAAGATGAGAATAGGAACGCTTGTAATAAGAAATAGTGGTGTTTACTCCACACTAAGTACTGAATCTTCTCAAAAAAGTCCTTGTGCAGTATGCAAAGACACATGAAGACTGTAAACTCTTGGAGATTTCCTCCTGACCCCAGGACCCCAGCACCTTCCACAGGACCTTCGTCTACACAATAGATGCCTGACTGATCGGAGATTGGCATTGCTTTTCCAGTTTTATACCTAGCACCCAGTACTCAAAAACAGTGAAAAAATAAAGGCATAAATTGTTAGATACTACAGAACCCACTTATAGATCAATTGAAAAGTACAGTTTTAGTGCTTTATTCCTATTATTGATAGGAAATCAGGAAAATGCTAGTGTCCCACAAGAAGTCAGTTCTTCCTACCAAAAAGCTGAAGGTACTTAAAGGGAAATCCTCTTATAAGTGCCCAAAAAGACAGAAAAAGAATTAAACTGCATCCCCATCTGTTGCAAACGGATCTTCTCTGAGTGGCTCAGTTCATGAGGTCTCACCTAGAGCATGAGAACAGCACCAGGTGAGATAATTGGTCCCACTCGGTCTTGGAAACTGAGAAAGAAATTAAAGAAAAAAACAGTGTTGGAGTTCCAGCTGGGTCTATAAATGAGGAAAAGTATTTAAATATGCTGCTCCAGTAGCACTGGCTGACCCTAGAGCACTGCCTTAACTTACTAATAGCAGTTCCTCAATTTTGTTTTTTAATGTAAATTACAGAATTCTCTACCACCTCTTCAACGGCTTCAAGAGGTCTCATTGTAACCTGAGAGGAATTTAAGAGAAGGGAGAGAGAGCTAGCAGAGAAAGAGTATTGGATGAGATGGACTTCTGGGAAAGTAAATGGACAGACTATTGGAGGAGGTCACAAAGAGACCCAAATAGAAAGAAATACAAACCCTAAGACCAAGAAAGCAACAAAGAGACAGAACTATAAGCAAAGACAAAACAGTGATGGGAGAGAATGAAATGATGAGTTGAAAAAAAATTTTAAATCAGAGCACATTATTCTTTCTTCAGACATATTAGCTTTAGGTTTCTAAAGCGACTAATGTGACTTGCATCATATGCTGAGGACTGAGTGATCGTTATATCCTGAAGGGTCTCTGAGAAGTTTGGCCAGCAGATAACTCTGAAAGGAGGGGAGGGCTGATTTTCAATTTGGAAAAAGATTTCCAGGAAGCAGGCTGTTCTCCAGGATAAATATCTCACAAAAGCACACTTATTTAGAGCTGATCCGAAAGAGAAATGTTTGTGGGAAATGGTTTGAGGATAGTAGAGAAAATAAAGGCCATTTTAAAAACCTATTAAAAAATGGTAGGAGTTGAACAGTTAAAAGGGATGGGAGAGAACAGTTAAGAGGTATTAACACGTGAAGGAAAAGAATAGAGTTGAAGTAAACATAGTCACAGAGCAATGGTGAAACATGACAAATGAGGTGAAGGGCACAAATTAGGGAATAAAATGTAACATTTGGATCAGTTGCAGAGGCATCTTGACATCAGTTTCTGCTATCAGTGCATGTGTCAATTTCATATGTAAAAATATTAAATGAAGTATCTTAGGAAATATACTTAAGACAGCATCAGGTACACTTTACATATTCAAAATATGGTTGCAAAATTTTTCATATATTGGGATATTTTGAAATTTAGATAAGCCAAGACAAAATAATCAGATAATATTGCATTTTAACAAGTGAAATTATTATCAAAATTCACAAGAACATCTTTCTGTCAATGTATATATACATGAAGAGATTGTCCTCAAGATGTAGGACTTCCCTCACTCAGATTAAGTAAATCAATACAGCTATTATTAAATATGTATGTTGCTCAACACTTCCGAAATCTGATGCTATTTCCCTTGGTTGACATAAACTTTTTTGAAGTAAATAGGACAAGAATCAGGATTTCCTTTGAACATTTAAAGAAAGTAATTTACAGAGAAGTTATTCTTATCTAAGGTGATAAATTTAATAAGTGACAAAAAATGATGAGACTGAGGTTGTTTCATAATTTTTGTTTGTTCAGATTTAGAGTTTTTGTCTTTTCAAGATTTAATATAGAGCTCTCTTATTAAATCCTGGTACAACTTGTTTCTATAACAAAAAATGAAATATTTCTATATATATATAATGACTGAAAAGTCTTAAATTCAAGTATTCTGGGCTTCCCTGGTGGCTCAGAAGGTAAAGAATCTGCCTGTAATGCAGGAGACCCAGGTTCAATCCCTGGGTTGAGAAGATCCCCTGGAGAAGGGAGAGGCAATCCCCTCCAGAAATCTTGCCTGGAGAATTCCATGGATGGAGGAATCTGCGGGGCTACAGTCCATGGGGTCACAAAGAATTGTACATGACTGAGTGACTAACACTTTCACATGCTGTTCATAGATAACACCAACTTGAATAAAGGAATGTTAACTTTTTCCGGTAAAATTTCCAGTCTGATTGTGGATCACTTCATTTATCTTGAAAACAATGGTAGAGAATTAAGGAGAGGCCATTTCTTTATTTGGTTGCGAAACTGTCAAAATTAAGCTGAAAACAAATAACTAGGGTTTTACTTCACAAGCAAGGCCTTTCCAAAAAATAAGGCAAAATTTTTTAAAAAATCTATGATTCTCCTAGGGCTCAATAAGTGTGAATTCTCATTTTTATTAATACTGTCACAAAGTAAATTATTGCTTGAAGTGTAAAAAACAGAAAGAAATAAGTAGATTATTACAGTATACATTTTTGTTTGTTTGTTTGTTTGTTTTTTCCAATTATTTTTATTAGTTGGAGGCTAATTACTTCACAACATTGCAGTGGGTTTTGTCATACATTGACATGAATCAGCCATGGAGTTACATGTATTCCCCATCCCGATCCCCTCTCCCACCTCCCTCTCCACCCGATTCCTCTGGGTCTTCCCAGTGCACCAGGCCCGAGCACTTGTCTCATACATCCCACCTGGGCTGGTGATCTGGTTCACTATAGATAATACACATGCTGTTCTCTCGAAACATCCCACCCTCGCCTTCTCCCACAGAGTCCAAAAGTCTGTTCTGTACATCTGTGTCTCTTTTTCTGTTTTGCTATTACAATGTACATTATCTTCACTTTGTATCATGTGCAGTGTGTGAGGATTATGGAATTACTTGATCATTTCTAAATCCTCATTCTCACATTCTTTGCACTGTCAAAAGTTGCTACAAACAAAATCTAATTGAAAGCAAACAAAAAGAGAAGAAAAAAAGAAAGACTTTTATTGCTATTTGTTGAAGCATTTAGAAATGACAAATATGTATATGAATTTTCTTTATATGTAATAGGTTTGGCCCATAAAAAAGATAAGCAGTTTTTTCAGATCACCTGTCAATAAACTGTCAATGTCAGATAGAAGTACATTTCAGTGATGTGTTCACTGAATAGAAACCACATTTTTCTACTGCACATTAAAAAAAAAAAAAAAAAAACGTGTTTCTTTGGGAAGGAGTTACACCATGAAAATTGGTTTAAATGATTTTTAGCTTAACAACACTTGAATTGATATTTCTTAAAGATTGTAAATATGAAAATGAATAAAGGAGGATAGTATAGATTTTTTAGTGCTGTTGAGATATTAAAATATTAAAAAAGGCCAAATGATTTACCAGCCAAGCTGAACATTATCATACATTGTGTATTACTGAGACCATTCAACAATCATGATGCCTCTTGTTGCCCATGTGCATATTAGCTATTGCCATTGCTGCATATAAATTGTCCCAAAACATACACAGCAGCTTAAAAAACAAACGCAAAATGGATCACATAGTCTCTGAATTTAGGAATCTAGGAGTGGCTTCACCAGTTGTTTCTAGCTCAGGGTCTCTCATGAGACTGCAGTTGAGAAGGGTTTCAGTAATCTAAAAACCTGATGGAAGCTGAAGAAGTCAGTTCCAAGGTCTTTCCCTTACCCATGGGCTGCAGCTTTCTTTTCCTCCCTTCTTCAAGTGGATTTTTGACATGGTAGCTAAGTTCTACTGCAAGGCTTGAATGTACTTTTTAATATCTTTGAGTAACTTATCAGTAACTGGTACTGATATTAAATTGAAATATTGTATGAGGAATCATTGGCTGTTTAGGTGATTTCTAAGAAGCTTGACTATTAGCATAATTTTACATTCACATACTTTTCCTTTTTACTTTATATGCCCCAGAGAACCCTGAGTCTCAGTGTGGCACATGGGATCTTCGATCTTCATTGAAATATGCAAGATCTTTAGCTGCAGCACGCAAACTCTTAGTTGGGGCTTGTGGGTTCTGGTTCCCCCACCAGGGATTGAACCCAAGCTTCTTGCATTGGGAGCATGGACTCTTAGCCATGGACCACCAAGGAAGTCCCACAGAATTGGAGTCTTGAGGTAATAAACACTCATTTACCATCTCACGGTTCTGTAAGTCAGAAGTCCAGGTACAGCGTGGCTTATCCAGTTGTTGTCTTAGATTCTTACAGGCCAGTCAAGGTGTTGGCAGGGCTGCCTTCCATTCCAGAGAACCTGAGGAAGAATCAGCTTTTAGGCTGATTGTTGATGGGTTATTGGTTGAAATCAGTTCCTCACAGCTGTAGAACCGAGTTCTGTTTCTTTCCTGGAAGTGAACTGAAAGTTTTTCTTAGTTCCCAGTGGTCACCCACATTCTTTAACTCAGGACTCCCTGGTCTAGCTTCAAAGCCAGCAATGGCTGGTCAGCATCCCTTTTTTCTTCTCTCTGCCTCCACTTTTACCTCATTTCTTCTTTTATTTCCTCCTCTCCTTTTCAGGGCTTGTGGGACTACACTGACATTCCCCAGATAACCCAGAAAAATCTCCTATTTTAGAATCAGCTGATTAGTAGCCTTAATTACATCTGAAAAGTCCCTTTATAGCAGTACCTAGATTAGTATTTGACTGAGTCACCAGGGACAGGAACCTTGTGGGAACATCTTTATAATTCCACCTACTAGAAAGGATTATTTTACTTTCCTATATAAGCTCGCTAGAGAGCAAACACTCTGATATACTGAAATAATTTTTTTCTGCTTTATATTGTCATTATTATTCCTTTTTATTATTTAAGAAAACAATGTTTCTTCATTTATGAAATACCTAAGTGTTTTTTTAAGCAATCATATTTCCTTCTTTGTTTACTTATAGATATTTATTGTCACTTTGATTAAATATGTAATCAGATTTTCTTCCCTCAGGCACCCATGATTCTGATTTGAAAATTAGGTTTTCAAATTTCCTTTGATTACATCTTGTTTTTTTTTTTAACTTTCAGTTTCATAAAATCAGATCCTAAGTATAATAAAAAATACATGAAAAATTTTAGGGTATCTTTTGCACCTAAAACTCAGAGATTCTTCAGAAGATACCTGATAATTTACAGAGATTTGTTGCTTCATGTTATAAAGAGAGGAGTGCTAAGAGTAATTAGTTTTTGTGTTTTGGCCTTGCAGCCTGTGAGAGTTTAGTTTCCTGACCAAGGATTTAACCCGAGTCCCCTGCAGTGGAAACACGGGATCTTAACCACCGGACAGCTAGGGAAGTCCCTAGTGTGTGGTTTTTTTGTTTGTTTGTTTGTTTGTTTGTTTTTAACTTATCAGTATTGATTCATTTTGTAGGAAGAGTTGTCAAATCAGCAGAAATTCTCAGTCACATCCAAGTTAAATTTGTTTAAGTCAAATGTCTTTTAACGTAACCATTTTAGAAAGTATATACTTCATAAGAAGTGCTTAGGAGTTTATTAATACTCTCACTTTCCACATGTTATAACATTAGGAGAAACACTGAAATGTTATGAAATAGCTCCATTGAGTTTCCTTTATTTTTGGAGTCCCGGTGGTGCAGTGTAGAATTAATATCATTTATCACTAATAAATTATCATTATAGAATTAATATCATTATCACTAAGATCATTAGTTATCATTTAAATTATTCTATAAAATGCTTACTTGACCACACCTTTATTTCTCATTTTGATTCTAGCATCTTAGAGCAGTGGCTGTAAGATAGGTATATACATCAGATTTACCTATGGAATTTTATAACTATACAGATATCTAGGATCTACCCCAGATTCTCTGCATCTTTTTGTTTGATACTATTGGTTTATCTGTGGTGTAGTATGTATATAACATCTCACAATTAGTACATGTTACTTGTCAAGATTCTTCCCTTATAGATTATGTTAATTAATTTTTATATATGAGCTGTATCCTTCTATATCTTTTTTGAAAATATGCTTAATGAGTGTGCTTATAGGTTTTTTGTCTAAAGCTTTTCCATCCATCTAATTTTATTATGTTTTGCATGCCCCAGAAACAGCCAAATTTCATGTCAGTTTATTATTCTTGATATGAACTCTTATCAGAATCCTCATGTTTGAAAATTATGGGTAATAAAGTAATTACAATCATTTTAAGTCTCTGTTTGTAAATTATGGGTAATAAAGTAATTACAATCATTTTAAGTCTCTGTCATCTACAGATTCATAACAATGCATAACAATTTAGTAGAATCCACTTTTGTAAATTGTAATGAAACACTTTAAATGATATAATATCATTCTGACTGATTTTTCCCCCAAAACATGGAAACTTCTTTTCAGAAATTCAGAAATTTCAGAAATTCAGAAATTTCTTTTCAATCTTCTTATCTTGCATAGAGGTATAAGATTTATATAAGTTCAATAAGAAGCTATCCTCCTTTTTAGCAGAATGTAATTGGAAAAATTGATTATGCCATCAAAACCTTGCCTAGAATGTCATATTTGAGAATAACACTGGCTTAATCAGGTATGACTTAGCAACTTTTAAGGAACTAAAGTCGACTCTAGGGAACTAATGGTTTCAAAGATTTCTTGGGAAAGCTGACTTGATACTTGACTTACAGGATTCAGCTTACAAGTTAGTAAGGAGGATCCCTACTTGACAGGTAAGGATTCTGTGAGGACAGGTAAGGGATGTTTGAGTATCCCAAGAAAAGAAAAGTTCACCCAAATTCATAGGTACTACGGGTGAATCTTACTTTGATGGCTTATTTTTTTATGTTTACCTTAGGACATCAATAATGAGGCAAATATGTAGAAATCATATAGATGTTCTACAGATTAATTTCCTGCTTACCACAATGTGGTACCCTAGTGACAATATAAACAAAACCAAAATCAGCAACAGAAACAAACCCCTGCAAATCTTTCAGTTTGTGGAAGGGTGAAGTCCATGAACTAATTGCTTAATTAGTAAACCAGGAGTGTCCCAAGTGGGAAATACGTGACAAAAGTATAATACTAAAAAATTTTTTTATATAGGGTTTTTAATATGAGCAAGATTCCATCTTCTAATAAGATTCTTGATTGGTGCATTAAATCTTCTCTAAGGCAAATTATTGTGATGAGAAATGCTGCCTTAATTCATTTACATAGTCATGAAATGTAATGGTCTTGAGAATGGGCACTGAGGAGGGTCATGAGAACCCCCGCTTAAGTTTTAATTTCATCTTTATAAAACAGAGATAAGGTAGGACTCTGTACAAAATGCTGAGAGGATTAATGAGAAAGGCAGGTCAAGAATTTAACACAGATTAACATAGAGCAGGAAAGACATTACACTTCATCCCACACACACATAGTCATGCATGCATGATCATTGCTTCAGTAGTGTCCATCTCTTTGCTTTGTGACCCTATGGACTGTAACCCACCAGGCTCCTCCGTCCATGGCATTCTTCAGGCAACAGTACTGAAGTGGGTTGCCATACCCTCCTCCAGGGCGTCTTCCTGAACCAGGGATCAAACCTGCATCTGCTGCAAAACCTTCAAGCAGATTTTTTTACTGCTAAGCCACTGAGGAAGCACTCCCCCCACCCCCCACCCCCCCACCCCCACACACAATCTATCGCATTATGGTGGTGGCTGTCCAATACTTTTCCAGAAGTGATTTAAGAAAGTTGCAATATTACATTATTACTAAAATGATTGAGAAGAGCAAATGATACTCATACAACACATGTATAATCAAAGCCAAGTGTTGGGGAATCCTATTTGGCCCATTCCAAGGCAAAAATCAGACTTAAATTGAAGAAAGTAGGAAAAACCATTCAGGTATTACCTAAATCAAATCCCTTCCAATTATACAGTGGAAGTGACAAATAGATTCAAGGGACTAGATCTGATAGACAGAGAGCCTGAATAACTATGGACCGAGGTTCGTGACATTGTCCAAGAGTCAGTGAACAAGACCATCCCCAAGAAAAAGAAACACAAAATGGTTGTCTGAGGAGGCCTTACAAACAGCTGAGAAAAGAAGAGAAGAAAAAGGCAAAGGAAAAAAGGAAAGCTATACCCATCTGAATGCAGAGTTTCAAAGAATAGCAAGGAGAGATAGCAATGCCTTCTTCAGTGATCAATGCAAAGAAATAGAGGAAAACAATAGAGTGGGAAAGACTAGAGCTCTCTTCAAGAAAATTAGAGATACCAAGGGAAGATTGCATGCAAAGATGGGCACAATAAAGGACAGAAATAGCATGGACCTAACAGAAGCAGAAGATATTAAGAAGAGGTGGCAAGAATACACAGAAGAACTATACAAAAAAGATCTTTATGACTCAGATAATCACAATGGTGTGATTACTCACCTAGAGCCAGACATTCTGGAATACGAAGTCAAGTGGGCTTTAAGAAGCATCACTATGAACAAAGCTAGAGGAGGTGATGGAATTCCATTTGAGCTATTTCAAATCCTAAAAGATGATGCTGTGAAAGTGCCCCACTCAATATGCCAGCAAATTTGGAAAACTCAGCAGTGGCCACAGGACTGGAAAAGGTCAGTTTTTACTCCAATTCCAAAGAAAGGCAATTGCAAAGACTGCTTAAACTACCTCACAATTGCACTCATCTCACATGCTAGCAAAGTAATGCTCAAAATTCTCCAAGTCAACTTCAACAGTACACGAACCATGAACTTCCAGATGTTCAAGCTGGATTTAGAAAAGGCAGAGGAACCAGAGATCAAACTGCCAACATCTGTTGGATCATCAAAAAAGCAAAAGAGTTCCAGAAAAATGTCTACTTCTGCGTTATTGACTATGCCAAAGCCTTTGACTGTGTGGAAAATTCTTAAAAAGATGGGAAAACCAGACCCCCTGACCTGCCTCCTGAGAAATCTGTATGCATGTCAGGAAGCAGCAGTTAGAACTGGACATGGAACAACAGACTGGTTCAAAATCAGGAAAGGGGTATGTCAAAGCTGTATATTGTCACCCTGCTTATTTAACTTCTATGCAGAGTACATCATGAGAAATGCTGGGTTGGATGAATCACAAGCTGGAATTAAGATTGCCGGGAGAAATATCAATAACCTCAGATATGCAGATGACACCACCCTTATGGCAGAAAGTGAAAAAGCACTAAAGAGTCTCCTAATGAAAGTGAAAGAGGAGAGTGAGAAAGTTGACTTAAAGCTCAACATTCAGGAAACTAAGATCATGGCATCCGGTCCCATCGCTTCATGGCAAATAGATGGGGAAGCAATGGAAATAGTGACAGACTTTATTTTGGGGAACTTCAAAATCACTGCAGATGGTGACTGCAGCCATGAAATTAAAAGACACTTGCCCCTTTGAAGAAAAGCTATGACTAACCTAGACAGCATATTAAAAAGCAGAGGCATTACTTTGTCAACAAAGGTCCATCTAGTCAAAGCTATGGTTTTTCCAGTAGTCATGTACGGATGTGAGAGTTGGACTATAAAGAAAGCTGAGTGCTGAAGAATTGATACTTTTGAAGTGTGGTGTTGGAGAAGACTCTTGAGAGTCCCTTGGACTGCAAGGAGATCCAATCAGTCCAACCTAAAGGAAATTAGTCCTGAATATTCATTGGAAGGACTGATGCTGAAGCTGAAACTCCAATACTTTGGCCACCTGATGTGAAGAACTGACTCATTTGAAAAGACCCTGATGCTGGGAAAGATGGAATGTGGGAGGTGAAGAGGATGACAGAGGACGAGGTGGTTGGATGAATCACTGACTCACTGGACATGAGTTTGAGTAAACTCTGGGAGTTGGTGATGGTCAGGGAGGCCTGGTGCGCTGCAGTCTGTGGGGTCACAAAGAGTCAGACATGACCAAGCGACTGAACTGAACTGAATTGAAAAGGTGGACAAACCAGAAATGGAGTATATTAAGTTATTGCTTTTGGAACCACATTTATCTTTCTTTGATTGCTCTCAAATTGGAAGCAGGAGCACAAAATAAGGAAGTTGACATTCACTGACCTAGCTCTGACTTCTCTGGCTGACGGTTGCAGAAGTTATGGGTAGAGTTCCATTGTCATATATGGTCCATCCATGTCCATTTGCAAGTTCACTCTTTCACTGCATGGCTAATTATATTGTTTGTAGAGCCTACTGTGTTTTCAAATCAAAATTGCTACAGAAGCAGAGAAATGCTTTAAGAAACAAATGTTGGTTCCTAAGCAAAGACATTTGTGAGAAAAGAAAAATCAGATAAATAATAGACCTGTCTCAAAATATTACATTAGCCCCCTTGGTAACATTATTGATCTAGATGGAAAGTTTTGCTTGCAAATGTTTATTGAAGTAATAAAGACCGACTGCTGTTTGTTTTCAAAAATTGATCACATTATAGAATTTGTTCTCCTTGAATTAAGGAGACATCTGTTAGAGCTCTGGCTTGATTCCTCATTGATTTAAATCTTGGAATTTAAATTTGTTAGGGTTGATATAAGATAGGAAACCATATTCCACAAGGAGATATCGTGTAGACTCAAAGGCATATTCAATTCTGCAAAGTCCTGAGAGACAACTGCCTTCAGATTGAGATACATTGTACCCCTAAATTGTATCTGCATCCCAGACATTCTTGATTGCCTTTCCTTCCAATTCAGTTGAGGCCTCCTTTCAGAAAAGTCAAACCTGTCTACTCCTCTCACCTCCTTTGAATTAGCCTACTTTCCTTTGGAAACTTTTCACTTTCTACCAGTTTCTCACCATCAACTTTTAAACTTATTTAATTATCACTCTTCTAAAAGCAAGTAAATACTCTTTTGGCTATATTTTCTTATAAACATCTTTCTTTTGCACCATGAAAGAATAGTCACTGTTTGTCCCCACTTATTTCTCTTTCACTTACTCTTCATTCTTTTCCAATCTAATTTTCATTCAGCCAACTATGGTTTTTCCAGTAATTATGTACTGCTGTGAGAGCTGAACCATAAGGAAGGCTGAGCACTGAAGAGTGGATGCTTTCAAACTGTGATGCTGGAAAATACTCTTGAGAGTCACTTGGATCACAAGGAGATCAAATGAATATTCATTGAAAGGACTGATGCTGAAGCTGAAACTCCAATACTTTGACCACCTGATTCAAAGGGCCAACTCATTGGAAAATATCCTGATGCTGGGAAAGATTGAATGCAGGAGGAGAAAGGGATGACAAAGGATGGGATGGGTGGATGGCGTCATTGACTCAATGAACATGAGTTTGAGAAGATTCTGGGAGATAGTGAAGGACAGGGAAGGCTGGCATGATGAAATCCATGGGGTAAAGGAGCATCAGACATGATTTGGCAGCTGAACAAAAACGACAGCCCTAATATTGTTTTTTTCTGCAGAAAAAAATTTAAAATATTTCCACCAGATTTTTTCTTTTTTTCTGATTTGTTGTATCTTTCTGCTTCCTTTCCTTTTCTCCTTCCTGGTCTATCTTCAAATGCATACATCTTAATTCAGATATCTGGATCTTGGTCCTCTTCCCACTGTATAGTAGTTATTCCTGAAAAGCATGGTTTGCCCTTGGACTTCAACTATTGAAATGTTGTTGACCCCATTAACTACATCTCTAGCTTGGAACTCTCTCCAAAGGTATGTATCCTTTTTTAAAAAATTTATTTACTGAAGTATAGCTGATTTATAAGGTTGTGTTAATTTTTACAGCATAACAAACTGATTCTGTTTTATATTGCATCTGCTAATCCCAAACTTCCAATCCATTTTTCCTCACCATCTCTTTCCCTTGGCAACCATCAGTCCATTCTTTATGTCTATGAGTCTGTTTCTGTTTCATAGATAAGTCCATTTATGTCATATTTGAGACTTTACATATAGGTGATATTTCGTAGAAATCAGTAACTGAGAAACCAAGCTCCACACTCGGAGAGCGGTAGAACTCAGGTTTACTATGCCAGCAGGCCCAGAGCAGCTAACACTCCAAGCTCTGAGCCCCGAACAAAGGGGTTACAGGGATTTTATAGGCAGACTATAGTGGGCAACAGTAGCTGCTAATAGGCTGGTTTAAACTAAGGGGTTTCACACATGGGAACAGCAGTCAAGATGGGGAGGGGAATGCCTGACCTTTACATGGACAGGGATGATTAAGCAGGTTTTCAGGGCCTGGGCAATTGCAAACAGCCTGATAAGGGTGGTGAGATAAGCTCCAGTTCCTGTATTCTAAGTCCCCACTTTCTGAGACTCTGTGACCTACATGATCCAGACTTTGCGAGGAGCAAGCTGAGTTACAGAGGCAGAACGAGCTGGAGGTGATGTGAAGTTTTAACTTTTTCTCTTCAATATCATATAGTTTTTCTCTTTCTCATTTTGATTTACTTCACTTAGTATGATAATCTCTTGGTTCATCCAAGCATGCATGTTCAGTTATTAAATCATGTCCAACTATTTGCAACCTCATGGACTGTAGCCTGCCAGACTTCTCTGTTCATGGGATTTCCTAGGCAAGAAAACTGGAGTGGGTTGCTGTTTTCTCTTCCAGGGGATCTTCCCAATCCAAGGATCAAACCTGAGTCTCTTGCATTGGCAGGTGGGTTCTTTACCACTGAGCCACCTGGAAAGCCCCATAGGTCCATCAGCTAGCTACAAATGGTATTATTTCATTCTTTTTTATGGATAAGTAGTGTCGTATATATGTATATATGTACCATATCTTCTTTATCTATCCATCCAAAATGTCAATGGACATCTACATTCCTTCCACATCTTGGCTATTGTAAATAGTGCTGCAAGGAACATCAAGGTGCATGTATGTTTTCAAATTATAGTTTTATCTGGATACATGCCCAGGGATGAGATTGCAAGATCATATGGCAACTCTGTTTTTAGTTTTGTGAGGAACAGCTGTATTGTTTTCCACAGTGACTGCACCAATCTACATTTCCACCAACAGTGTAGGGGGATTCCTTTTTTCCATGCCTCTCCAGCATTGTTGTTTGTAGACATTCTAATGATGGCCTTTCTGGCTGATGTGAGGGGGGTACTTCATTGCAGTTTTGATTTGCATTTCTCTAATAATTAGTGATGTTGAGCATCTTTTCATGTATCAGAGGCAATTTTTATTCTTGTCAATTAATATTTTCGTGTTCATGTTATACAGTAGATAAGCCATTTTATGTTTGTAAATCCATGAAACCAATTCCTGTGATTTCTTCAGAGTTAATGTCTGCTGGTTACTGATTCTGCAGATGCAGGTTATTGTGCTGGAGGCTAAACCATGGGCCACTGCCCTCCATGTGTGGATTCTGTGTAAGTCAGGGTCACGGAAGGCCATGTCTGAGGGTGGTGAAAACCCAGTAGGTAAAATGAGGCACAGCCATGTGCCTTAATATCCTATTTTTTCAATGACTTGTTTCTATTTAAGCACCGCCTAATTTTTGTTTATCTAATCTTTTTTATTTTAAAAATAAACATTCATGATTATAATTCTGTTTTTCTTGTTGCAAAGCTTTAACTACTTTAATTATAATATATTTCATAAATTACTATTTCTTATGTTTTCTTTTGTGATCATTCTTATGAAATGATATAAAAATGTATGTTTTTTTTTTTCAAATGGAATATTTTTAGAGCAGTTTCAAGTCACAAAAAATTGAGCAGAAAGTACAGAGAATTCTTATATATACCCTCATCCTCACAAATGCAAAGCCTCCACTACTATCAACAGCCTACCTCTAAGTGGTACATTTTCTACAACCAATGAACCTATATCGACCTAGCTGACTGTATGGATCTATTATACTTTGGGCTCTTTACTCTGTTTCATCAATTGATCAATTTTTTGTTTTTCAATCAATATCAGACTATCATTACTGTAACTTTATAGCAAGTTTTAAATCTAGTATTGTTTTCCTACTCCTCCTTCAATTGTGTGTTAGCTATTCTGGGTTTCTATATAAACTTTAGAATCAGCATATCAATGTATACAAAACAAATTGCTGGAATTTTGACCAGAATTTTGCTGAGCCCAGAGATCAAGTTTGGAAGAACTGATATCTTAACAACATTGAGCTTTTCTATCCATAGATTATCTCTCCATTAACTTAGTCCTTTGTTTTCACTCATCTGTATTTTAAAGCTTCCCCAGTATAGATCTTGTACATATTTTGTTAGATTCATATCTAAGTATTTCATTTTTGATGTTATGATATAAATGTATTATGTGTTTAACTTCAAATTCCCCTTGTTCATTACTGTTTCACAAAATAGGTGGCTTTTGCTTTTTTAGCTTTCCTGTTACATAGGTTCAAAATGGAAATATAATGACCAGTGACATCCATTTTTTTCAGTAAATATCTGCATTTAACAAAAGTGAAAGTGAAAGAAAGTGAAATCACTCAGTCGTGTCTGACTCTTTGTGACCCCATGGACTATAGCCTACTAGGTTCCTCCGTCCATGGGATTTTCCAGGCAAGAATACTGGAGTGGGTTGTCATTTCCTTCTCCAGAGGATCTTCCTAAGTCAGGGATTGAACCTGAGTCTCCCTCATCGTAGGCAGATGCTTTACCATCTGAGCCACCAGGGAAGTCCAGCTGCACTCAACAAAACTGAAACTTAAAACATTAGAAAATGAGCCTTAGTTTCCTCCTTTCCACTTTCTACAAGTCAACTGAAATTGAATGGATATCATTATTCTTAAATGGATCATGAAGCTCAAAAGATAAATCTGAAAATTTATATACTAAAAATTATTTTTCAAGGACAATTCCTGAAGAATTAATTCCTATATTTCATTTGAAAAAAATATATAATACTTATTCACACTCAACATGGTCATTGCAGAGCTCTCACTTCACTGGTCTATGTGGAACTGTATCTGCCAAGGCATTATTTGCCAGTCAGGGAAGAAATAACTCCTTTAATCCTTTCTATATGTGCCATTGATGATGGACCCTCAAAGGAATGCATTTCTCAACATAGATAACAATTATAATATCAGTCAAAAGACTGACATGCTCATTGGCTTAGAAAGGTTTGTTATTCAATTCAAGATAGGCTTGGCAATTTTTGACACCAAGCCATATGCTCAGACTCTCATATTTGAAATCTGAGAGGTATATCTTGCAGCAGATGTGGAATTAAAGTTCACTTGTGTGAATTCAAACCTTCTCGCTTTAAATGTGCAGCAGCTTAACAAGGCAGAGTCTTCAACTGTCTGACAAGAAATCAAATTATTATAGATGATTCATGCATCTTTCACCTGCAGACCTCAAGAGCCTCATGAAGAGCCTACCTGTAGCTCTTAGGTTGTTCCAAACTAATAGAATGGCTTTCATTTTTAGGTCTAGCATAAGCTATTGCTCCTACAAGGCTGGCATTTTTGTGAATGTCACTGTTATCACTTACCCACATGAAAAGCAAAGCCTGGAATAATGAGTTAAATCATAATACAATGTAGCTATTAGTTTGGACCTTCTCTTTTCTCTTGAGAGTTTGATAAAATCTAATGAAATACTCAAATCCAAGTCCTGTGGAATTCCAACACCTTCCTCAAAAGTTGTGAGATTTCCCAGATGAATTAAGATCTCATGACCTTTTTGACTAAGAACTTCCGCTTTGTTCCATAGATTACTTTATATTGATAATCCACACAGATTAACTCATTAGTAAAACAATTTCCTTCATTAGTTTCAATAACCATATAAATACAATTAGTAAATGAGGAAATAATAATGCTTCTATATAAATATAGGGCTATAAAATATAAATAAATAAAATTTAATAAATTTAATAAAATATAAAATAACCAACTGGACATCTTGGAAGTGAAAAATGATATTAAAATAAAAATATAAATAAACAGATAAACCTCAAATTATGAGATGAACAGAAGACTAGTAGAAGCAATTTATAGTATAATTTCTAATTTTGTAATTTATTCTGAAATGAAATTTTACTTACTTTGGCTGAAATGAGAGCTACTCTCTGAACACAGTACAGTGACATTATGAAACAAAAAAGTACATGAAAGAGACATTAAGAGAGACTGAGAATGTCAGTTGAGATGAACCAAATAAAAATTAGTGAAGTTCCAGGAGTATAATAGTGAAGAGAGGGGAATTACTTAATTTCATTTTCCTGATTCAAAAATAGAGTCTACCAGTGAATTTTGAAATTACTACATGCCTCTGCCCTTACCCAGGTCATCTTGTTCAGATGAGACAATCAATAACACTGTTCTTCCTTTCACATTCTTTCATCTCTCCCTTTGAGTTTTCACTGAATATGTCAATTCTATACTGTCAAGACATATTTTTCTTATGTCCAGGTTTGAGTCTCCATATTTGTTTTAGTATCAAAATTAAATATATACAAATTTCATTGCCAATGTTTTTGCTTTATTTTGCTAGTAAGTCTTGATTAGAAGAAATTTATTCTACAAGAGTTTCTTCAAGTAGTATTCACAGGAAAAATACCCTTTGATTTTTTTGCATGTTTAAGACTATCAGTTAGACTGGTTGTATAATTCTAGGTTCACACTAAGTATGAAAGTTATTTTAAAGTGTAGTATTTCAGTAATAGTATATACCATTATATTAAGACATATGAATCCCTTTATTCATTCATCCAAAATATAGTTTGAAGACTCTGCCTCCCAGTTGCACAGAGTGTGGGTTTGATCCCTGGTTGGGGAGCTAAGATCCCACATGTTTTGTGGCCAAAAAAATCAAAGCATAAAACAAATCCAATACTGTAACAAATTCAATAAAGACACACACACAGACACACATATATTCCTGGTGGGTCAGTTGGTAAAGAATCTGTCTGCAATGCAGGGGACCCAGGTTCAATCCCTGGGTCAGGAAGATCCCCTGGAGAAGGAATGGCAAACCACTCCAGTATTCTTGCCTGGGAAATCCCATGGACAGAAGAGCCTGGAGGGCTACAGTCCATGGGGTCGCAGAGTTGGATACAACTGAGCAACTGCACACACACACACACACACACACAGATATATATATATATTTTTTTTTGAGTACCCACTCTATTGGCATCCCTGTAATAAAAATGGAAAACATAGAGAAGGAAAATATATCAGTCTATTTTTTTAATGAAGACGAAGAATAGTAAAGAGGACATAATTAAATAAAGACAATTATGAGCAAGTTATCCTATTCTGAAGTAAATGGTCTGAAGGAAAGAAATTCAATTCTCTGAGATTTTACAGGGGACCTCAAATCTAACCAGTAAAGACTTCCCCCAAACTTTTATTTTGTATTGGACTGTAGTTATTTTACAGTGTTGTATTAGTTTCAGGCGTACAACAAAGTGTTTCAGTTATACATATACATGTATCTCTTCTCTTGCAAAGTCTTTTCTTGTTTAGGTTATTACAGAGTGTTGAGCAGAGTTTCCTGTGCTCTATTGTGGGTTCTTGATGGTCATCCATTTTAAATACTGTAGCGTATACATGTCAGTTCCAATCTATCCCTCTTCCCCACACCCTTCCCTCTGGTAACCATAAGTTTGTTCTCTTAATCTGTGATAAAATATGGAATGCTTCATGAATTTGTATGCCATTCTTGCACAGGGGCCATGGTAATCTCTGTATGGTTCCAAGCACCAAAGAGCTTGGACCGAAACTCCAAGACAAAAATAGCAGGATGGTCAGCAAGAATGAGCATTAACTGTGCAGGTGATGCGGTCTTCAGGTGAAACACCATCCACAAAGCCTCATGGTGAAGAAGTTGTGAACAACTAGAGAGAAAGCCCTTTGGCTATGGGAGCAGGAGATGGAGGGGAAGCACTGGATGAGGTTGGAAAGCCAGGCATGGTCCTGGACATCCAGGGCCTTAGAAACTGTGAAAAGATGTTGGTGTTTATCCTGAGATCAATGAGAAACAAGTAATGAGATTTAATAATGTGTGTGTATATGTAGGAGGATAAAATTATTAGATTTGTGTCATGAAAAGAATCTGGCTTCAGTCTGAAGAAAATAAGAGAGAGAGTTCAATTGACATGAAGAATCCAGTTAGTAGGCTTGAAGCAGGATTTTGGTTCCTGGCCAGAGATTGCGGTTGGGTCGTGGTGCTGAAGGTATCAAATCCTAGCCACTAGACCAGTGTGGTGACAAGGCCCTGGCCCTTCAACTTTGCAGAAAAAAATATTCCCACAAAGACAAAACATAGTGAAATAAGTAAAGTGTTTATTAGGGGGAAAGAAGAGTACCGTATGTGTGGATAGACACACAGGCAGGCTCAGAGAGAGAGAGAGCTGAGTCCTCGTGGTAATTTCAATCACTTCTATGGGGCATTTCTCCTGGGCTTCCTTTGGCCAATCATTATGATTTCCCTGGTTCAGAGTCTGTATTTGATTTATCTCAGAGTCCTCCCATGTGCTTACGCATCTCTCAGCCAAGATGGATTCCACCAAAGAGGCCTATGGATATTTAACATCACTGAGCATCCCTCCCCTTTTGACCTCCAAGGAGCCTTTTTGCTCATGTGTAGTCTCTTGACTTTGAGAATGAGAAATATGTGATCTCTTATATTCTATCTGGGAAGGTCTCAGCCTTCTCCCTCGATTGTCCTGTTATTTTTGTCTTGGAGTTTCAGTCCACAGAGAACAACTCCAGCTATTTGCCCCAGCAGTCCATCTATCTCCTGCTTCAGTAAGATTAGAGATAAAGTAAAGACAGTTTTCTGGCCTGGAAAATCCCTGGATAGGGGAGCCTGGGAGGCTACAATCCATGGGGTTCCAAAAGATTTGGGTACAATGTAGCAACTAAATAACAACGATGACTCTTCACTTTGCAATGGTAGCAATGGGCGAATGAAATATGTTAACATGAGATCCAAGAAGTGACTTAAAAGGGACTTAGTGATCGAGTTAAGTACAATTTACATAAAATCCTATAACAAAGATAGGAAACTGATAACCACCAAGATACGCGCCTAAGAGCTGGGTCAACTTAGCAGGTGATACTTTGATGCTTGAAGTGATGGTTAAGGAATTTGAACAATGCAAAATTACATTTGTGTTATCTGGGTCTCTACCAAAGTTTAACATATTCTATCTAGTTTTCTCTTGTCTATCTAGTTTTCTCATCTATTTTTCTCAGATGAGCTTTTAAAAATTCCTCTACTGGAAGCTGCTCTTCTAGAAGTGAAGTGACTGCTGTTCAGTGAGGCATTTCTAATGTGTGATATTAGCTGCAAATATTTAGATAATCACATGTCTTTTTTTTTTTTTTTTTTTAATCACATGTCTTGAAAAGAGGTGCCTGAGACAACTTGGCTTACTGTCGACTCTTACTGCATACTTTGGCAGCTCACATCTCCTCTGTGCATCTGCAGGGCTCTAAGACCTACCATGCGGAATGAGATTCAACATGGATTCAATGATAGAGTTTATTAAAGTTATAAGAGTTATTTTTATAGCCATTGATTCTATGTTGTCCAGTGTTTTCCAAGCAGATGTTCAGTTAAAATGATCACTTTTTTAAACATATAAGAGATGTACAAATATGTTTGCATGTTTGAATCAATAGCACTTAAGTTAAAAAATGAGCCAAGAATTTATTTCTGACACTAGGCAGCTGTCAAACAATATTAATGTCTATAAATCAACAGATGAGCACAGAAGAATCACATTAAGCCCTGTGAGACAGATGGCAGTGTAATGGGGTCCATCTTTCATCAACTTAACTAAACACCTCCCATTCGTAATGCCTCTTCCCTTAGAAAAGTGAGCTTTAGTGACATGTGTACAAGTGAATTTCCTACTTAGCTGCTGAGGGGTGAGTGCTGACAATAAACAGCCAGATGGTTATTAGACAGATCTCTTGCATGATTCAAGTAGAATGACAACTCTATGCAGAGGTGACAAGGCCTGGCCAAGCTTTTCATGTAAGTTTTAGAAAATTAGAGTAAACCAAGAACTTATAAATAATATGGTTGAAAGTCCCAAACTGGCTGAACTTAGTAAATGTTTTGCTAATAGATCAACTGGAAGTCCAAGCCAAAGTTCACTTAGAAGCTGTATGGACAGGAGCTAACAAAGCCAAGTGGTGGTCTTTGGGGAAGATTTTGGCAGCCCAGTTAGGTTTCTGAGATAAAGCTTAGGGCTTAGGACCAGCCAGCACCTCTGGGGGCACCCCAGGCTGTGACTTAAGCCTCACCTCCAGGGCATCAATGCAGAAGGGAGATGGGGAGAGCAAGTTTGAGGTGGTCAGAGGAGGTTTTTTGCCCAAATTTCAACTCATCCTCAAAAGAATATAGTGTCTGCTTCCACCTGTCATCTAACAGGAATGGGCAAGCCCATTCTGTAAGAGATGACAAATTTTCATGTGTCCCCAGAGTTCTCCTTCTGGGGAGTCTGCTTTACTCTGGCAACTCAAGTGAAGATTCCCCAGCCTCAGGTTCAGCTTTCCGAATGAGAATTTCCAATGAAATAGATAAAGCCCAGGAGTCTATACAATTTTATGCCCACTGTTCAAAGAATCATAAGATTTATTTGGAATCTAGAAGATAAAGATAACTATTTGATTAAATTTATCTTAAAAAGTGAAGGCTCAAAGAGTTACTTATTAAAACAAGGATATATTGGGATATATTGACATATACAAACTACTATAGTTAAAACAGATAACCAACAAGGTTCTGCGGTATAACAGAGAGAACTCTGCTCAGTATTCTATAATAATCTAAGTGGAATAAGAATTTGAAAAATAATAGCCATAGGTATACGTATAACTGAATCATTGTGCTATACACTTGAAACTAACACAACCTTGTAAATCAGCTATAGTCTAATATAAAATAAACTAAAAAAGAAAACCACTGTGAACATTACAAAACACATCTCATTTTAATCTTTGAAAGGAATCTAACAGATATTCACAGCATACACAGTTCCCAATGCTCAGAAGCTAAATCAAGATGTGAAGAAAAGGATAGTATCAACTTCAGCAATTGTATGTTTTTGCAAAGAAGTAAAGCAAAGTTTAGGGAAATGAACGGTAAAGAGAGAGATGCAAAAAGCAAAAAAGAAAACACAAACGTATATGTTTGTGTGTGTGAGACTGATAAATAAAGCTGACTGTCATTCAAAGAAAAGCAAAACAGTAAAATATTTTGACCCAACAAACTGAAGGAACCACAAATCATTCATTTAAGAACTACCCAAAATAGGAAATTAGTGACATATATTTTAAGGAAAACATCACAAGGGACTAATTTATTTCTAGTTAAGTATTTAGTTATGGCTAAATCCAGTTTTTATGCATGATAAATTATCATGCTGTAAAATACAATGTTTTCTAAAATCATTTTTACTCCATAAAATGTTTACAACCACAAAATTCATCTACAGACAGCGTAAATGAAGAAACAACAGGCTTATTTATAGGAAGTTAGACAATTATGAGATATATGAACACAATTCTATGGCACTGATTGAGCACCAAAACTTTAAGTGTTCTGAAATATTTTAAAGATATTTATAACTTTTTATCAAAAAGAGATAGTGTCACATAGTAATCTTATTACATTCGAAAAAATTATCAACATTTTATTCTTAAATATACTACTTATAACCTAACCTAAGTTTCTCATAGAATGGTGCTCTCTCTTTTCCCTCCAATAATAAATCATCATTTCTTAAATTAAAATAAACTGGAATGGAAATGTATAATTCTTAAAATTTATAGTATTTTGATAGAGTTAATAGTGGAGACTCTGAATTTATAGACATAATCGTTAACATCTTTTTAGAACTTTGTATTACTTTTTTTTTTTTAGTATTGTTGTTCAGTTGCTAAATGAAGTCACTCAGTCGTGTCCGACTCTGTGACCCTGTGGACTGTAGCCTACCTGGCTCCTCTGTCCATGGGATTTTCCAAGCAAGAGTACTGGAGTGGGTTGCCATTTCCTTCTCCAGGCGATTTTCTTGACCCAGGGATCAAACCCAGGTCTCCCACATTGTAGCAGACACTACCGTCTGAGCCACTAGGAAAGTCCTGTACAGTTGATAAGTCATGTCCAACACTTTACGACTCCATAGACTGCACATGCCAGGTTTCCCCGTCCTTCATTATCATCCTGGAGTTTGCTCAAGCTCGTATCTATTGAGTTGGTGATGCCATCCAGCAATCTCATCCTCTGCTGCCCCTTTCTCTTTCTGCTCTCAGCATCTTTCTTTCCCAGCATCAGGTGTTTTCCAATGAGTTGACTCTTTGCATCAGTAGCCAAGTATTGGAGCTTCAGCTTCAGCATCAGTCCTTCCAATGAATATTCTGGGCCGGTTTCCTTTAGGGTTGACTTGTTTGATCTCTTTGCAGTACAAGGGACTCTCAAGAGTCTTCTCCAGCATCACAGTTCAAAAGCATCAACTCTTCGGCACTCAGTCTTCTTTATGGTCCAATTTTCACATTATACATGACTACAGGAAAAACCATACAGACCTTTGTTGGCGAAGGTATTTCTCTGCTTTTTAATATGCTATCTAGGTTGGTCATAGCTTTTCTTTCAAGGAGGAAGCATCTTTTAATTTCATGGCTGCAGTCACCAACTTCAGTGATTTTGAAGCCCCCCTAAAGAAAGTCTGTCACTGTTTCCATTGCTTCCCATCTATTTGCCATGAAGGGATGGGACCAAATACCATGATCTTAGTTTTTTGAATGCTGAGTTTTAAGCCAGCTTTTTCACTCTCCTGTCTCACCTTCATCAAGAGGTTTTTTAGTTCCTCTTCACTGTTTCTATCATTAGGGTGGTATCATCTGCATATCTGAGGTTGTTGATATTTCTCCTGGCAATCTTGACTCCAGCGTGTGATTCAGTTAGTCTTACTAACAGCTTACTGATTGTATTTATTTTTTCAAAGAGCCAGGTTTTTGTTTTGCTGGCTTTTTCCTATTGATTTTCAGTTTTCATTTTCACTGATTTATACTTTAATTTTCACTATTTTTTTCTCCTTCTGACTTTAGATTTAAGTTATTCTTCTTTTTCTGCTTTCCTAAGGTGGAAACTTAGTTATTGATTTTAGATCTTTCATGATATGTGTATTCATGCTATAAATTATGTGTGTACATTCAATGCTATAAATTTCCACTGAAGCACTGCTTTTGCTACATTCCACAGATTTCAGTGTTTTCATTTTGTTCAGAATAGCTCTTAGTTTCTCTTGAGATTTCCTGTTTAATGTATATGTTATTTGGAAGTATGTTGTTTACTTTCCACAATTTGGGACTTTTCTGGCTCTATTTCTGTTATTGATTTTTAGTTTAATTCCTTTGTGGTCTGAGAGCAGACTTTGTATGACTTCTACTTTTTAAGATATGCTAAAGCATGTCTTATGGCTCAGAATGTTGTCTATCTTGGTGAATGTTACTGATTAGTTTGAGAAGGATGTGTATTTTGTGCTGCCATTGAATGAAGAACTCTATAGAAGTCCATATTATCTAATTGTCTGATGGTGTTAGTTCAACTATGTCTTTACTGATTTTCTGCCTGCTGAATTTGTCTGTTTATAATTTTGTTGTTGTTCAGTCATTAAGTCGTGTCTGACCTTTTGCAACCCCATGAACTGTAGCACTCCTTGCTCCTCTGTTCACTATTTCCCAGAGTTTGCTCAAAATCATGTCCAATGAGTTTGTGATGCTATCTGGCCATCTCATCCTCTGCCACTCTCTTCTCCTTTTGCCTTTAATCTCTCCCAGCATCAGGATCTTTTCCAGTGAGTCAACTCTTTGCATCAGATGGCCAAAGTATTGGAGTTTCAGTTTCCATAACAAGCCTTCCAATGAATATTCACGGTTGATTTCCTTTAGAATTGACCAGTTTGAACTCCTTGCAGTCAGATAAGTGTTAAAGTTTTCATATGTGACAGTGGATTTATCTATTTCTCCTTGTAGTTCTATCAGATTTTGCTTCACATATATTGACACACTTTATCACTGTGTAATGACTTTCTATATCCCTGATAATTTTCTTTGTTCTGAAGCCACTCTCTGTGATTAATATAGCTACTCTCACTTTCTTTTGATTAGTGTTAATGTGGTATGCTCTTCTTTATCCCTTTGTTTCTAATTTACATGTGCCTTTATATTTAAAGTGGGATTTTTATAGACATTATAGAGCTGGATATTGGTTTTTGATCCACTCTGACAGTCTGTGCCTTTCAATTAGTGTATTTAGACCACTTATGTTGAAAATGACTATTGATATAGTTGGGTTAATATCTACCATGCTTGTTACTATTTTCTATTTTTTGCTCTTGATCTTTGCTCCTGTTTTTGTCTTATGCTGTTTTTCTACCTTTTGTGGCTTTACTTGAACATTTAATACAATTCTATTTCTCTTCTTTCTAGGCATACCAATTTTACTTTTATCTTCTCTTTTTTATTAATGGATTTCTATTATTTCAATCAATTTTTATTAGTTCAATTATATTTGTGCTTTTATTGTAAAGTCATCTTAGATCTCATTTGGAATTAAATAGGTATAAACAATTAATAAACATGTAGGAAAAATCAAGCTAATATATCTCTTGTATGTTTTCTTATGAAAATGAATACTCAGATCTTCAATCCAGAAAGAAATAAGATGGGGGGAGGGGACATTAAAATAAACAACACACTTAAAAAACACAAATGTTAAAAATAATATTACAATTTGATCTTGCTTTCATTTGATTTATGCCATCCTGGAGACTAAACAAGAGTCAAATAAAGAGGGGAGCCAGGGAGAAGGGTTTCTAAAGACCAGGGATGAGAGAGTCTGAAACTGTCAAAGTGTTCAGAGACAGCCAGAAAAATCAGTGCTGGAAATAAGCCTGGGCTGGGCTGTGGTGAGACACTCTTAGGGAAGAAGGAGGCCCTTTATAGGTCTGTATTGGAATTTGATGTTGTTCCCACAGGGATAAGATCTCTCATGTTGGATCCATTGCTGGGGTTTCATTCTCTTTGAGAAAGTACAAAGAATGCTTCTTTTTTTTTCCCCCCCCCCAATTTATGTTTATTAGTTGGAGGCTAATTACTTTACAATATTGTAGTGGGTTTTGCCATACATTGACATGAATCAGCCATGGAGTTACATGTGTTCCCCATCCTGAACCCCCCTCCCACCTCCCTCCCCACCCCATCCCCCTGGGTCTTCCCAGTGCACCAGCCCCGAGCACTTGTCTCATGCATCCAACCTGGACTGGTGGTCTGTTTCACCCTTGATAGTATACTTGTTTCAATGCTGTTCTCTTAGAACATCCCACCCTCGCCTTCTCCCACAGAGTCCAAAAGTCTGTTCTGTACATCTGTGTCTCTCTTTCTGCTTTGCATGTAGGGTTATCGTTGCCATCTTTTATTTTAATTAAATGCAGAGGGGAGTTCTATAGCGGCGTCCCATGGACCCTGTGTCCACTGGCAAGGAGAGCTGCAAAGCAGTCACGTGTCCTTATGTGTCCAGTGGTGCTGGTCAGCCAGTATGTAGCCCAGAGTAACATGCCACATCATCTTCTCTAAATTCCCAGTGAGAGGGAAAAAACAGGTAAGAAAAAAGGAACTAATAAAAAGAGATATTGTCAGAGAAATTCAGGGAAATGAACATAGACTTCCCTAAAATTTGCAATTTGCCTAGAGAATGATTTTTGATCCTAATGTGAAGACATATACCATGATTACTGCTTACGTGACACCTGAGAGATAATATGCACTTATCTATTCCACAACTTTAAGGTATAGAATATATTCTATAGAATGGGAGGTAGTCAAATATTTGCAGGATAGACAGGTGGATGCTCTTCTCCCTGCTATGTCTCAGTGTCACATTCATACCACAGAAGATTAAAATCACAGCATTTAGACTCTTCCTGCACCTCATACATTTGGGTTATATTTACAAGATACTAGAATTAATACCAAACCAAAACTTCTGCAAGCATTTTCAATGAATGTACATTTTTGAGAGATTTTGAGCCTTAACAGACTTAAGATAAACCAAAGACTATTCTATTTAGTTGATTAATTATTTAATAAACTGACGGTTATAGAATTTCTTCTTTAAATTGAAACAGAATATCAGAAATGAAAGCTTTCTGAAGTAGAAGTAAAGTTCATATTTTATCTGAGTTGCAAATTCAAGAGACTATCTCATCTTAAAAGAACTGAGCTGAATAAAGAATAATGTGAGACTCTAAAAACATATGGATAAGGTCAGAAGTATCATATTATGAATGCAGAATTTAGCAGATAATTTAGACATAAGAAATGTGACAAAATTCTATGAGAAATATAGAAATATATTACTTTGACATTTTGCTTTCCTGATAGAATCCCAGTAAGGAGTGCCTGTATTTTGGATCTTGTGTTTCTACTAAGAGTAGGTCTGAGTTCCTTGAACTATATATCAGGTGGAAGAAAGGAGAAAAAGAAATATCAAGGGCTTCAAGTTGAGTTCTGTGAAATGTAATGTTTACTTCTAACTCTTCACCAAATCTGTCTAAAAGGCTGGTAAGTGAATTTTAAGAAAGAAATGCACTTTTGAAGCTATAGTAAAATGGAAAAAAAAACAAAAACAAACAGTGACACAAGCTAGAAAACAAACTCAAAGAAGCCAATGTTAGACTGGCAGAGGGGGAAACTTACAATACCTAAATGTGACTGCAGAACTCCCAGAGCCTCAGGAATTAGTAACAACCTATGCCTCAGGAAGTTTAGGTCGATTCACCCTGCAGTGATGCCCACACCAGGGAATGTGCTTATAGGTTTGGGTTAATTAAACTCAGACGTGCCACCTCATCACTTTTGCCATTTCCTCTTTGTCCAATCCACAGTGAAGGGGAGGGTATTACACAGGGCAGGTAGACCAGGAGGCAGAATCATCGGAGGCTGTCTGAGAAGCTGCTCACCTCCATCAGTATCACCCCCCTATGACAGAGTCCATGTAAGAAAAGATCGTCTTCAGTGAGAATTAAGTGAAGTAATCCTTGGAAATGAAAAACGTTAAATGTAGTTTTCAGACCTTTGTCAGAGATCGAGACTGAAGAAAATAATAGAAAAATGCATTCATGCTAAAAATGAAGATGCTATGAAAACCTTGCAGTATAGGAAGTTGTTATCCACCTGACTGATTTCTTCCTCTCAGATCAATGGACTGACTTTCAGATTCCCAGACTCCTGAACAACTATTTGTAATAGCCAATATCATTGTACTGAGGTTGGTGAGTTGATTAATAGCCTTGATTTTTCATGCGTTGGTTAATTATATGGGCTACAATATTATCACACACTATTCAAGAGAAAAAAATCATTATGTTTCTAAGCATTATGTAAAATTTATCATTGATTGTGACTAGAAAAATGTCATAGTTTTAGGGAAAGGTATGTAATTGAAGAAATTTATTTTATCTTCAACACAATCGTGTCTGTTTTCATCAAGTGGAACTAAATTTGATTTTGATTTATTTACCCTGGTCAATTTATTCAGTGAGAATTTTATACAGTTTTGTTTTAAGAAAACAACTTCTATCATAAGGGAAAAAAAAGTAAACTGCATTAAAAGTCAGCTGTATCATACATATTTATGCTGCTTAGCAGTGTTCAGAGGTAGAGACTAAACTGGAGGAAGGACAGCTGGTGTACACACTCACACAAGCTGGGTCACTGGCTCTTAGAACATCTTACGCTGTTCTCAAATCAGCTAAGCAAAGGGACAAGTACAAAGCCCTAGAGCCCCTAGACCATGGATGGCTTAGTTTTGCTTCTTATCAGCTTGAGAAATGAAGATTGGCCCTTTCTTCATTGTGACTCTTAGTTTACTCCCTGGAGAACCCACAGAGCTAGAAGATGGTGCTAAGTGAATGATACGGGGTCCAAGTTATAACTAATGACCACAAAAAACAAATGATGCTAAGTTTTAAAGAGGACAAAACCCACTGAAATGTTGTGAAGTAATTAGCCTCCAACTAATAAAAAAAATAAAAAATAAATAAATAAAAAATAAAGAGCACCATGGAGCCTGCTACTGTCTCTGCTGGATCTTACTCATGAAAACCCATATATTGTGTTAGATGAAATTAGATATTATCCTCCAATTAAAAATAAATACATTTTTAAAAGAAATTAGCTAATGTATTAAGTAGAATGGAGACCAGGAATGGAGTAGAATCATTGTTTTATCAGTACTAGGAGGTGTGTATATTCAGAAGCATTTTGAATGGAGTGACGATTACTGAATGACAAAGAAATGCTACCTTCTTCCTTGTAGTCAGTGAGTGTTTAGTACTTTGCAAAAAGAGAGAGAGAGAGAAATTAGGAAACGAGGATAAGAGAATATTGAAAGAAAAATAGGGAGAGAATGGGGTGGGAGAAAGGAAGGAAAGTGATGGGAAGAGGTAGAATGGTGGGGGGAGGAGTCATGGTCAGCACCTACTTACAAGGCAGGGAGACCAAAAATGTAGAGAGACCAAAGCACAGCTTCTGCTGTTCCCATGCCCACCTGCATATCTTAAGCACCTTTGATGGAGGAGGGGCTTTGCAATTTAAATAGAGAAAGTGAAACAGTGGTTTATACAACAGCCTTAGTATGTATATCCTGGGTGATCATGGCAAGCGCAGGTGTGATCCAAATGTAAAGAACACAACATCAGAAGTTTCCGTAGAAGTCACTGGAACCAGAGGCAAGAATGCCCATTTGTGTTTAATAACATTAACCTAATGTTCTGATCACTGAATTTTCTTTAGCACTTTTTTGAAAATGCACTAATTTTCTAATTGACTTAAAAATCAAAGAAAAAAAAAAATTGCACGCACAGCTTTAGGGGTATTGATTGAGGGAAAACACACAACCTTAAAGTTGTGAATTATGTTTTATCCAGGACCTTAAGGAGAACATGACCTGGGAATCAGCCTGTCAAATAATTCTGAGGAACAGCTCCCCCAAGGTAAGAGGGGAGCCAGGATATATGGGAGTTTGGGGCACATGTGGTAAAGAACGTGTCTGCATATGCAGGAGACATAAGAGACCTGTGCTCGATCCCTAGTTGGGAAGATCTCCTGGAGGAGGAAATGGCAACCCACGCTAATATTCTTGCCTGGATAATCCCACAGATAGAGGAGCCCCTGGCAGGCTACAGTCCATAGGGAGACAAAGAGTCAGATACGAATGAAGTGACTTAGCACATCACTGAAATAATACAGTCAAACGTCAAAAGATTAAAGCTAATCAGAAAAAAAAAAAAACCAGAAAGCTCAAGTTGATGATTTTAGTGCTTTTCTACATATGCAAGATGCAAGAGTCGGGGCCCTTTGAAACTACTCCTTTGACATGCATCTTAGCTCTCTAACCTGAATTTCCCTCAGGGGCACTGACAGAGGGGAACTGCAGTGGCTGATGTTTTGATGGTGGGCAACATTCATTCTTTAAAAAAAAAAAAAAAATTAAATTTTTACTGTGGTATAGGTGTTTTACAATGTTGTGTTATTTTCCTCTGTACAACAAAGTAAATCAGTTATGTATATATATTACGCCCTCCCTCTTGGACCTCCCTCCTACCCACCTTCAGTCCAGCCCCTCTAGGTCACCACAGAGCGTGGGATTGAGCTCCCCGTGTGATACAGCAGGTTCCCACTCGATATTTGACACATAGCAGTGTATATACATATATATATATATATATATATCAATTTCATTCTTGTAATTCATCCCCTGCCCCCTCTGTGTCCACATGTTTCTTCTCTACATCTGTGTCTCTATTCCTGCCCTGGAAATAGGTTCGTCTGTACCTTTTTTCTAGATTCCACCTATAGGCACTAATATATGATATTGGTTTTTCTCTTTCTGACTTATATCACTCTGTATGACAGTCTCTGGGCCCATCCACATCTCTACAAATGACCAGTTTTGTTCCTTTTTGTGGTATTCATTCTCAACTGATGAAATGGCAGGCAACAGATTTTAGTCTGCAAAGGGGAAGAAGAAAACAGGCAAAGCTAGCCTTCAGGGCCAACCCTTCTCACTGTCTGTTCTGTCCTGCACATCTGCCCACAATAAGAAGAATATTTAAAATGCCAATGATTCAGTCTATAGCAGACCAGACGAGTTGAAACTACAGTCCCGCATTGTCTGGGTATGTAGGAAACAGGGTGGAGTGAGGAAGTGTTCCCGCCTTCCAAAGGCCACAACCCAGGGGACAGACAGGATGAACAGGTGGAGAAGTTATATGAGGACTGGTTTGAAATATATCTAATATAGATTTTTGTCTAACTGATTTGTGGGTAAAAGAAAATACTGTATTTTCTACAAACTTATCACTTACTATTTCAGAAAAATAGGATTCCTCTTTCAAATAATGCTTACTTTTCAAAGTGGTAATGTTGGGGAACCACTGACCTAAACTGCCTACCATGGCCAGGCAAGATAATAAACCCTTGCATAAGTTATCTCACAATAGGAGGTCCTGATAAGGAACACAAAACTAATAAGCTAACACCAGCCAAAAAAATTCAGGAGGGGCCAAAAGGAAGGTGACACCAGCCTATAATATGTCCTGCCAACCTCTCAGAGACCTTTGCACTGGAATCAGTCTTTGCTGAGAGAAGTACACGCCACCAGAAAGGACCCTGAATCAGACAGAATCTGGTAGAAGCACAACATGGAAACTAAGCCCACACTCCCAGAAAACCTAAACTGTGAGCCACGAGACAGGGCAGTTCTCCTAGGCTCCCTTCTGCTTTTCTCCACCCAGGAACCCCTTTCCCATTAAGTCTTTTGCTTTGTCAATATGTGTGTCTCTCTTTGCAGTTCATTTCCAAGTATCAAACAAGAGCCCACTCTCAGGCCCTGGAAGGAGGACCCCCTCTGGAAACAATATATATATTTTTAAATTTTTACTAAACAGTTTTATAGTCTATGCTGTATCATCTATTTGATGGTATTATGGAATCTAGAAAATATGAAGATCTAAGACTTTTTTCTGGCCTCAAGAGCAAACATTTATTTTGGGGAATGAATGGGGAAAATAAGAAAACAGTATCTACGAATGTGATGTTTAATAATAAAAAGAATCATTGGGGGATGGGAATGGGGAAAGAAGTAAGCCTAGCGTTTTTAGTTGAAGAAAGAGATGTGGGGATAGATGTGGGCAATGCTACAACGCTGTGGCTGTCCCTGCTGTGGAAGGCAGATTGCTTCAACTGAGAAATGACTGATAAAGTCAGGACATGCAGTTGCTTGATCACCTAGTTTTAAACTCTATGATAGATGTTGACATAATTAAAAGAAGAGACTTCAGATCTTTTGGAACATGAAACCATCCAGACAGTGAAGGATCTTGAAAATATGAAGGTTAAATGTTGGCATCCGGGAAGAGAGAGAAATTCATGAAGAGAGGGAGGGAGGAGGAAATGTCCCTCCCCAGCTCCTATGCCATCCCCACGTCCAGAGGGAGTGATTGGCTAAGGGATTCCCTGGCTTGTTGGAAGAGAGTAGAGGGTCAATGAGGAGATGTTCTGCATGTTTTGTTTTGTTTTTTTAATTTATTTATTCTTGATTGGAGGATAATTGCTTTACGACATTGTGTTGGTTTCTGCCATACATCAACATGAATCTGTCACAGGTATACATATGTCCCCACCCTCCCGAACCTCCCACTCACCTCCTACCCCATCCCACCCCTCTAGGTAGTCACAGAGAACTGGGTTTAAGCTCCCGCCAAATTCCCACTGGCTGCCTATTTTACATATGTTAATGTATATGTATCGATGCATGTTTTTAACAATGATTTCTGCCTAAGACTGAATGTGTGAGAATCACTTACGGGTCAGAAGGACAGCATGCTTGCAAGCTGTGTCTTCTCCTCAACTGGCCTGTCTACAGTGACATCAGGTTTAGGGAACAGCTCAAAGTCCCAAAATAAAAAACAAGTAAGTAATGTCAAAGGCACAAGTGTACAGATCTCAGCGGGATACATCATTTTACAGCCAGTGCTACGAAAAGTAAGCAATCAAGTGATACAGACCACTTGATTAATACAGACCACAATGGGGAGGCATTTGCTCTACTTTGGAAAATTCTGCTTGCTGCCATCACTGAAAATCGCACAGGGGGGAGGAACATTAGACACACAATTGTTTGTCATTCTAGAAAACCTCAGCACAAAATCAAAAGCAGAAGAAAACAGTCATACTATTGAATAAGCATTGAACCACAGATCACAGGCAGGGTGGTAACAACATTGGACATTGTGAAGAAATGAAAGAAAATCTAACCCTTTCATACAACTGGGCAGCTAAGACCCATTATGTACATGATCTCAAGATAGATGGTAATTCGCCCTCGAGTTATTGGACTGGACAGCACCATTTGTCACACATAGTTCATCCTAAATTCACTTGATAATTGGGGTGGCCATCTGCGTTAGCTAATTGCCTTTATCCAAAGGAAAAATAAACTTTTCACGTCTTTATGGCAAGAAATAGTTTAAAACTTGCAGACAGTCAGTTAGGTTCTTGCCCTCCTGCTGAGACTGGGATCTAGGGGCATAATCTTTGAAACAAAGAGCTGGCTTCTGGGTCATTGAGAAAAACTCTTGGAGTGTAAAAGTAGCAAAAGGCTTGATGAAGTTTTAAAAGGGTTTTACATACATCTCAGAAGGACAGAGAAAGAATTTACATTTAGAAGTTTTCTAAAATAAATGCTCTAAAATAGTGGGGGTGGGGGAATTGATTTTCCCATTTTTTGCACCAAGAACAACTAATTTTTAAAAAATTTGTTTTTGCCCTTGTAACAGGACATTTCCAGAACCTAAGAGCCCCCAAGCATGTTTTCTTTGCCCTATGATTAAAAACGTAATCATTTTTAAGTTTGCTGCCCAAATTTAAATATCAGAAGATTGCCCATGAAATCCAGTCTTTCTGCATCTCAGGAGTCAGCTGTAGTGAAGATTAAAATATTGATGTGTTGTCCTACTGTTATTTCAAAGTGAATTTATTTGCAGTTAATGAGCTAATTATTAGGGCTAAAATCTACATTGTACAGCACCAGGGATGATGGCATTTCTAGATACTAGTATAATGATCGTTTATTGAGCACGTGTCATATCCCATGCTGTTTTAAGCATCTCTTCGCTCCTTTGGGAAGGAGGGTTTTCTGTCCCAGGGCTATGAGGGTGCTAAACCCGGGCCAGTGGGCAGAAATGGTTGACAGCATTTTACTAGTCACAGATGCACAGCCTTGGGGAGGAGGACACTGAACATGCCATGCCATGCAGGACCATGTGGGGAACGCGCTTGGGAACATGTCCAGGCTTGCTCTGCTTGCCACAGGCCAGGCCAGTAATTCTGAGAGACCAGGTATTGAGGCAAAGAATATGACTTTATGTGGAAATCCAGCTGACTAAGAAGGTGGCAGACTAATATTTCAAGATAGCCATCTTACTGGGGTCTGGATACCAGGTTCTTTAATAGAATAGAGATGTGGGGAGCTGAGGAAGCAAAATAAAATGCCCATTAACCTTGCAAATATCTCCTAGGATGGTGGGCCTTGGGGAGGGGATGTGTAAATTTCTTCCTTCCTGCCCTCCACAGGTGTACAGGGTCTTGAGCAAAAGCACTTTGGTTTAATATTCAGGCAGAGGGACAGGGTTCCTAGAGGCAGGCCATTCTGTATGAACAATATCCTTTCAGCAAAAAAAAAAAAAAAAAAAAAAGCAATGGAAAGCAAAGGTTAAAGTAAAAGAAACAGATATAGCAAGCAGTCAGTTCTTCCCTCTAACAGTGAGCAACCAGGCTGTGGGTGGCAGGCTTTGTAGCGTCAAGAGGGTGGGCTGCCCCCAATTCCTACAGGAGAATGTCACTAGCTAGTTGGAAAAATCCTGTGAGCTAGTAAGGAGCTGAAGGCTGGGCCTCAGGGCCAAGCAGGCATCATACCTGGTCTGTTAGGTAAGGAGGGATTTTGACTAGGAAACTTTGTCAACAGGAGCAGAGTATGGAGGGGAACTGTGGTAAGATCTTGCAAAATCCTCTTAGTTTTACATTCAGTTGATAATAATAATTTTAGACCTATTCCCACACAGGCATATTGACTATTTCACATTCATAACACTTCTATGAAGTAGTGAAAGGTTATTGCTGAATGATAAGATGCCAGCATTCTTGGCCTCCAGAGGAGACGAATTCAGTCTGGGGCCAGAAACGAGGCTGGATCGCTCAGAGCTTTTGTGTAATAAAGTTTTATTAAAGCATAAAGGAGATAGAGAAAGCTTCTGACAGAGGCAACAGAAGGGGGCAGAAGGAGTGCCCCCCTGCTAGTCTTTAGCTGTATGTTATATAGTCACTTGCAGTCTGTTAATGAAAAGAAAGGAATGTCTTAAAATTCAGAATGGCACCAGGCCCCTCATCCATAAGCTGCATTTTGTGATAATTTTGGCACCAGATAATTCATCCCAGGCCATAAAATGATTGACTTGAATCTTGTAGAAGGGCAGATTACCACACAAATAGTTTCATTTACATAGATTAGGGGAACAATATCTGAGTATAACATACTGGTTTGTCAAGTAGTTTGAGCCATTTGGTGGAACTTAGAGTCTGGGGTAAATGCATAGCACATTAACATAGCTTTAAGACAAACATTTCCATAAGAAGAATGTGTTGGTTAACTCAAGGTTTGAGAATAGTTGGCTTCAGGTGAAACCAGGTGTCATGGCAACACAGCATTTTAAGAGAAACCTCCTTTTAAATTTGTATAGAGAAGGAAAAAAAATATCGCTAGTTTATTTTCTTCTGCCACTTAAGAGAGATAAAAATGTCTGACACTTGCAGCCTATTTCCTCCCTTTGGAGACCCCTGGCCTTCCTGCCTGTTACCCTCTCAGCAGTCCTGTTCTTATCCCACTTTACAGATGGGAAAATTGAGATTCTGAGAAGGGAAGTGATTTAACTACCATCACACAGCTAGACATAGCCGAATGAGTCTGGTTCCAGGGCCAGGGCCCTCACTGCTACCCAGTAGTGAAAGTGAAGGAATATTTTTATAGATTCTTTAGTGTTAAGTGGTAACACAATCTTTTAAAATGTTATAAATACAAATAAATAAAGAAAAAATAGAAAAACTGTCCTTGCCTGTTGCATTGAAAAGATTTCCAGAGTAAGGTGTTTTATTTCCAAAATTGTTTTGCCTCTTTTGAACAAAGATCTGCATTGGACAAAGCCAAGAGCTGATCTATGAATGGTTCAAGGAATAATTATTCCATGATGTAGTAGTGCCTTAAAGCAACTCTCAGGAAAAATTGAGGAAGTCTTTGAAATAAAAAAGATTACTGGGTGTCCTGTCTAGCACATTTTGAGTTATCTTCATCTTTCACTGTCAGGTCTATTTTCCAGCTCTGCAAGTTGTAGAATTTTTATAGAAAAGCAAGTTTTCTTATCCTTAGAAAAAGAAATTGGTCCCTAGAAATGTGATTGAGTATTATCATGTGGATATTGAGCAACTTTGCATCTATTTTGTACATCATTTTAGCATTCCTGATGGCCTACAAATATATGTGTTTGAATTTTTCTTTTAACTACTTGTAGCACTTTACTTGCTCCCTTGTGCTAAATAAAATCTTTAACACACTTTTGTTTTGTATTTATATGAGAATCATGATCTGCCTCTTTCTTTTTGTAAGAGTGTCACTTTTTTTACACAATTTTAATGGCTATCCTCTACATACAGTTATACAGAATATAGCCAATATGTTGCAATAAGTTTTTTAAAAAGTACCTTTTAACACAGCTAACAATATTAAAGCATTGCCTTTGTAATTAAAATTGTATGATACAACTTTCTGATTTGAATTTAAATTATATTTGTGTGAGAAAACATTAACCTGTGGTCTATCAGAAAGCTTGTTTCTATTTGGTATTTTAAAAAGAGTTTTCAGTCAGTCAGTCAGTTCAGTCGCTCAGTCGTGTCTGACTGTTGCGACCCCAAGGACTGAAGCACGCCAGGCTTCCCTGTCCATCACCATCTCTAGGAGCTTGCTCAAACTCATGTCCATCGAGTTGGTAATGCCAACAAACCAGCTCACCCTCTGTTGACCCTTCTCCTTCTGCCTTTAATCTTACCCAGCATCAGGGTCTTATCCAAGAAGTCAGTCCTTCACATCAGGTGGCCAAAGTATTTGAGTTTCAGCTTCAGCATCAGTCCTTTGAATGAATATTCAGGACTGATTTCCTTTAGGATGGACTGGTTGGATCTCCTTGCAGTCCAAAGAACTGTCAAGAGTCTTCTCCAACACCACAGTTCAAAAGCATCAATTCTTGGGCACTCAGCTTTCTTTACAGTCCAACTCTCACATCCATACCTGATTGCTGGAAAAATCACAGGTTTGACTATACAGACCTTTGTTAGCAAAGTGATATCTCTACTTTTTAGAATGCTATCTAGGTTGGTCATAGCTTTTCTTCCAAGGAGCAAGTGTCTTTTAATTTCATGGCTACAGCCACCATCTGCAATGATTTTGGAGCCCAAGAATACAAAGTCTGTCACTGTTTCTATTGTTTCTCCATCTATTTGCCATGGAGTGATGGAACCGAATGTTGAGTTTTAAGCCAGCTTTTTCACTCTCTTCTTTCACGTTTATCAAGAGGCTCTTTAGTTCCTCTTCACTTTCTGCTGTTAGGCTGGTGTTATCTGCATATCTGAGGCCATTGATGTTCCTCCCAGGAATCTTGATTCCAGCTTGTGCTTCATCCAGCCTGGCATTTCCCATGGTGTATTCTGCATATAAGTTAAATAAGCAGGGTGACAATATATAGCCTCAACGAACTCATTTCCCAATTTGGAACAAGTTTTAGTTTTCAGAAATAAATGTCTAAGAATCAGTAAGTGAGGTACAGGGGAAGAAGAAGTTGGTTTTTAGGAAGCGACAACAACTGTCTTGTCAAACTGCATAGCCTGATGTTTAAAATCTGAGTGGCTCGTTATTTGGTGTCCCCACATAAATTAGTTCAGAGGAAGAAGCTAACTCAGATGTGTTGGCTCCCTGCAAAGTTCTCTTCCTCTAGAGTAACTAAATGCACTGGGGAACCTCTGGGCTCCTGGCTCAGAGCTGCTTTCCCAAGTCTCTTCCCAGGGCAGGGATCTCACTTATAGGGCCACAATAAAGTTGGCTAAAAGGTGTCCTTGGGCTTCCCAGGTGGTACAGTGGTAAGGAATCTGACTGCCAGTGCAGGAGACAAAGGCTCTATCCCTGAGTCGGGAAGTTATCCCAGAGTAGGAAATGGTAACCCTCTTCAGTATTCTTGCTTAGAAAATCCCATGGGCAAAGGAGCCTGGCGGGCAAGACTGATCCTGCAGGTGCAAAAGCAATTTAAATATACTCTTTGGTTATTTTTCATTTTAATTTGGTTTTAAACTTACAGAGTAAAACAAAGAATGCCTCCTCTCTGTATTATTATTGCTCTTCTTTGCTTGTTTCCTAAATTCTGAAATTGTTGGACCCTTTCCTCTGAAATACTTTATTCTGTATTTCTGAAGTGTATGGACAATCTCTTACACAATGTTCAAAACCAGGATGTTTAACATGGATACCGTACTGTCCTCTAATTCACAGTCCTTATTTAAATGTTATCAGTTGTACCAACAATGCCCTTCATACATATTTATCTTCCTGTTTCAGGACCAAATTCAGGATGTCAGATTGTCATTACCCTTTTTTTGTTATTTAGTCAATAAGTCATGTCCAACTCTTTGCGACCCCAGGGGCTATAGCCCACCCAGCTCCTCTGTCCATTGGATTTCCCAGGCAAGAAGAATACTGGAATGGTTTCCATTTCCTTCTCTGGGGGATCTTCCTGGCTCAAGGACTGAGCCCTCATCTCCTGTGTTGGCAGGCAGATGCTTTACCACTGAGCAACCGGGGAAGCCCCATTACCCATTTACTTTCCTTTCGCTGAGAACAGTTCACCAGCCTTTGTTTTTCTTTCTTGATCTTACCATTAGTAATGATTACAGGCCAGTCATTCTGTAGAACGTCCCTCATTGCGTGATTGGCTGATGTTTGTATAACTAGATTCATGTTATATATTTTGAAGTAAAAACAAAAGTGATGCTGTGTCCTACTCCAGTACTTCATTATCAGGAGGCACATGATTCCAATTTGTTCTCTTATTGATTACTTGCTTGGGATAAAATAACTCTTATTTGTTTCATGTATAAAATAGAAAAAGTTTTAAAATTTCATGATTTATCATGTTCTTCAGAAACAAAAAGTGGCCCCTTGACACCAAAACTGGCATTTGGTGAAAGAAGTCAATTTATCACTTTTCTGGAGAACTTCATGGACAGAGGAGCCTCACGGGCTACAGTCCATGGGGTTGCAAAGAGTCGGACATAACTGAGCAACTAACCACCATATTCTCCACACCACCAGTGTGGAGAATATGAACCACAGAGTAATATGGGAAAGGAATCTAAAGTCGAGTGGATATATGTGTATGTATAACAGATCTATATTGCTCTACACCTGAAATAACACATTGCAAATCAACTATACTCCAATGAATATGTAGAAGAATAAACATAGAGTAGGTGACATTGTTTTTTACTATAATCAGAATTTTTTTCTTTTACAAACCTGGAGTCTTTATTTACATGTATCCTTCCTTATTTCCTTCTTTTCTTCCTTCCTGTCTCTTTTTATCTCTCAGTCTTTTTTGCTTTATAGCTATTTTTTCAAAGTAAAATGCTCTTAATATACAACTATAAATTAATAGTGCCACTTGTTGCCTATATATATACACAAATCAAATGCAATATGAATGTATTGTAATGTATTGTTGACTCTTCTGAAGTTATGTTTTTAAAAACACTTCCTAAGTTCTGTTGATCTGCCCTACATTTACCTTGCAAAGACAAATAGTGGCTGTATTAGCTTTGATTTAAGATGATCTATTTCATTGTGACTTGATCTGAGAAGCAATGAGTATTTAGTCAATATGTATAGTGTAAGACAATGATTTCACTGTGAAAGTCCAATGCAGCAGATTTTTCTATTTTTATAAAATATTAATTTAAAATAGTCAAATATACTTTGCTTCCAATAATGTGTAGAATAATAAAATTAGCTTTCCAACATACCATTTTGAGCATATTAAAGAACTAGGCAGTCATAAAATTTTATGCAAATAATGATTAGGAGCCAACTCATAGGATATTATATATGACATACCTAAAAGTGAATATACATTGCATTTAGCTTTCAGATGGCATCTGGGAATAAATTTCTGATTTAATCATATACCTGACTTCTGTTTCAGACTTTATAACTAGTTAACATCACCCAACTGGTACAGATAGTTTTTAACTGATAGAGTTCTACTAAATTTAATGTCTAGCATTTTGAAAACAATTTTGAACTAGATTTTATATGCCCACATATCAGTCATCTTATCTGAAATTTTTTGCAAACAAGTTTTCAATATATACAATAAATATTTTACTAGAGTCACAAGAGAAAACATTTCCTTTATGCTATAAAGTATAATACATTTCTCATTAATTGCATATAAATCATATTCACCAATATTTTAGAAATAATTATTTGGAGAAACATTACCTTATAAAGCAAGGAATATGAGGTTCAAAAGTTTTCCAATGCTTTATTTAGTAAAGAAATATTCAGATAATACTAAAAAGACTAGAGTTGCAGTGAAATTTTAGTTTGCCAACCTAAAGGAACATAAATACATACATATTTATTTCATACATATGTATTTTAATTAAAATTAGCCATGCCTGTGATCACTCTGCTGGTGCAAATACAGTATAACATATCCTGGGCAGTTTCTTGTGGTTTTAAAGGTTGGATTTTTCTTCTTCTTAATAGACTGAATATATACTAGTCTAAAGAATACAATGACTTTTACAGAGAATGACAAATGTTATAACTAAGTGGACTTTTTCAATCATGTAGTGATCCCATCATCTTGTTTCAGGTCCATATTCTAGATTAAGGAGTTGCCCCAAGTTACTCCTGCCATTCCTTTCCCTTGGTCCCCTACCTCCCAATTCCTGTGGCCATCACAGTTCATAAGATTTTTACATTGGATGGATGCAACCATTGCATCTGGTGTCTTAATATTGTCTCTGCCTTAGGAATAAAGTGGCACAGGAGGAGGTGAGAATTTAGGTTAGTTACGCGGGTCGTCTGGCCTAACAGTCTAGATTATTTTGACAAGCTGCTCATCTGCTAAAACAATTACACCAATATCGAGAGAAAGAGAGAGAGTCAGTCAATCCCTGGGCTTGATGAGATATATATATATATATCATTAATATATATATAATATATATTATATATCATATATATTATATATCATTATATTATATATATCATATATATATATCATATATATATGATAGAAATATATCATATATATATAGCATATATATTTTTTAATACTAGGAGAAGCTTAAAAATATTTTTTAGGCAAAAGCCATCTCTCTGGATCACTTTAGGAAAGACCCTGGCAACAGAGGAGCTGATGAAATGAGTTCACTGAAATTAGTCATCTGTTCAGACCCTGAAATTCAATTTCCAGGAAAAGTGTCCCCTATGTCAAGGCTGAGTGTCACCCATGGAAAATGACTCCTGTAACCTTATTAGAGAAGCCAGTTGAAGAGGCAGCTATGGCTCCCCAAGAAGGCACACACATCATTTGCTCAGTAGTCTTTTGAGCAGACCCTTACAGATACCTCCAATGGGCCAGGAACTATATGGGCTCCTGGGTATATGGAGGGCTAGACACATTTGCCTTGTTGTCTCCACAAGCCCTCTTTCTCCTTAGGGGACAGACTGACAGGATTCCTTTCAACCAAAATAAACAGAAAACAATTCAAGTTATGGATCCCAGGGTCAGTTCAGAAAGGTCAAATCAATTCACTGTAAATATGCCAGAAAAGTCAAGGAGGGAATAGAGGATGAGTGTGTATGGAATGTGTAGTGTGTGTGTTTGTCTGTAAACTGTGTACTGTGTGTGTAGTGATGGGGTGGGGGAGAATGGGGCTGAAGATAGAACTAAAGAATATGCTTAAGTCTGAAAAAGTTAACATTTACTGATTTTGCATGAAACTAAGCCCCAGTTTTTATTATCAGCTAATTTGTGAACTTTTTGGTAGACAGTTTGGAATAAACATATAATTTCTTCTCTGCCATATTTTTTCAAGTCCAAATGTTCCAGGTCCTTTAGAGTTACTGCAGGCATTTCTAATTATTTTAAAATTTAGTCCCTGCATCCTGTCAGATTCAGGAGACCATATTAATTAACTCCATCCACAGAAATCCAACTTTGCCATTTGCAGTGAGAAGTTAGGCACTTCAGTTACTCCATCACCATAATCCTTCACAGTGTACAAGTCTGATTTAGACACTGTGTTATCCTTGCAAGCTTGCTTGGCAGGCACGGACACAGATGGAGGGGATGGCTTGGGTAGTTTTTACCAGTGGTCTCAAAGCACCTGTAAGGGCACCTTCAGACTCTTTTTATTTTTTATTTTTTTTTGTACTGACAAGATCTTTCTGTTTATACATCTTTCAGGCAGATGAAGACTGCTACCTAAACTATGTTATTTTGATAATTTATCTATATTTAAAGCGTTGCTCCTGGGACTTCTCTAGTGCTCCAGTGACTAAGACTCCACACTCCCAATGCAGGGGGCCAGGTTTGATCCCTGGTAAGGGAGCTGGATCCCACATACAGCAGCTAGACATGGCACAACCAAAAAAATGTAAATATTGAAAGAAATAAGCATTGCTCATTATTTTTCTCCTGGTTCATAGGGTAGAATTTTGGGTTTTCTTGCTGTGAGGTATCTGAGCTGCCCTCCTCTGCTCCTGACCCCAAAGCTGTGTGAACCCTGGAACCCCAAAAGGAGACCTGAGCTCTTCCTTACTGCTGAGCCCTGAGCTCTGTCAACTGGATGCTTCTGAAGCAAGAGGATGTCAGATCACTTAGGATTCATGCAGGTCACATAGAAAGATGCTCAACATTGCTAATCATTTTTAGAGAAATGCAAATCAAAACTACAATGAAATATCATCTCACACCAGTCAATATGGCCATCATCAAAAAACCTACAAACATATGTAAACATGTAACTACAAACAGTAAACACTGGAGCGGGTGTAGAGGAAAAGAGTCCTCCTACCCTTGGTGGGAATGAAACTGGTACAGCCATTATAGAGAACAGTATGGAGTTTCCTCTAAAAACTTAAAAACAGAGCTACCATATGATCTGGCAATCCCACTCCTGGGCATATAGCCAGAGAAAGACACAGTTTGAAGGGGCACATGGTCCTCAGTGTTCACTGTAGTGCTGTCTACAATAGCCAAGACCTGGAAGCAACCTAAATGTCCACTGAGAGAGGAATGGATAAAGAAGACGTGGTACATACATACAATGGAATATTACTCAGTCATTAAAAAGAATTAAGCAATGCCATTTGCAGCAACATGGATGGACAGGGGGATTGTCACACTCAGCGCACTAAGAAAGAAAGAGGAAGACAAATATCATATGATATCACTTACATGTGGAATCTAAAAAAGAATAATAAAAATGAACTTCTTTACAAAACAGAAACAGACTCATAGTCTTAGAGAATGAACTTATGGTTACTGGGGGTGGGTATGCACAGTACTATATTTAAAATAGATAACCAGCGAGGACCTACTATATAACACAGGGAACTCTGCTCAGTATTCTGAAATAACCTAACATGAAAAGAATTTGAAAAGGAGTGTATATGTATAACTGAACTTTAGGTTCACTAAACTGAACTTTAGGTATAACTGAGCTTTAGGTTGTACACCTAAAGCTAACACAGCATTGTTAATAAACTATGCTCCAAAGTAAAACCAAAAATAATTTTTTAAAGAATTCATGCAGGGGTCAGGGGCATGGGGGTTACACATCCAGCAGGCAGCAAGACTAGTACAGTGCCCCCTATTGCACCCCATGCCTAGGTTACTATATAATTAGGTTGTCCATGGAAAGGATGACCTTGGCTGTGATCCCAGAAACTCAGTGTTTCTGGTTCCTGCCTTTGTCCTACACCTCATCCCTAGCTTTCCCATTGATCTTATGAGTTGTCTAGTAGCATTACAAACAATTTCTTGTGTTGCTCTGGAGACAGTTTCTCTTGTTCATATTAAGAAGTCAGGTTTTTTTTGGTTTTTTGTTGTTTTTTTTTTTTTCAAATATAGTCTGTAGTTAAGGTGATTTCATCCTTTGGGTCAGCCACAGTTGCTTCTCTAATTTTATACTTTGAGTTTTGGACAGGCATTGTGGCAAATGGACCCTGACTGAGTTGCAAATGTCTTATTCAAAGACAGTTATGTAAGAAGTGTAAGAACCAAGGTTGAGACTTGGGTCTTCCAACTTCAAATCTCAAATTTCTCTCTAAATTTGGTAGCACAGAATGATTGTTGTGGGCACAATGTAATAAGATTTATCTTATTCTCTCTTTATAGTATAGTTTTAAATTTTTTCTGTCTGAGCCACCAGGGAAGCCCAAATAAAAATAATCTATAGAAACTCAATTTTCCACAGTCTTTCAGCCAAAACTGTATGTGCTCAACCATCCATAGAAAGGACAAAATATATAATTTAAAGGTATGTGGATGGTTTTCTAGCTAATGTGAATGTAGAAGTAGTTAAGAAATAGAACCAATTTCCTTCTGGACAAAAAATAATAAAAAACATAAAACAAAGTATAAAAAAACAAACAGACATGATGGACTGATGAATTTTTATTTTGGTCTTTCTTTTGTTGCTGTTGTTCAGTACCTCAATCATGTCCGACTGTTTGTGAACCCATGGACTGCAGCACACCAGGCTCTTCTGTCCATCACCATCTCCCAGAGCTTGCTCAAACTCATGTCCATCAAGTCAGTGATGCCATCCAATCATTTTGACCTCTGTCATCCGTTTCTTCTCCTGCTTTCAATCTTTCCCAGCATCAGGGTCTTTTCTAATGAGCTAGTGCTTCACATCAGATGGCCAAAGTATTGGAGCTTCAGCTTCAGCATTTGTCCTTCCAATGAATATTCAGGATTGATTTCCTTACGGATTGACTGGTTTGATCTCTGCAATCCAAGGGACTCTCAAGAGTCTTCTCCAACATCACAGTTCAAAAGCATCAGTTCTTCAGTGTTCAGCCTTCTTTATGGTCCAAATCTCATATCCATACCTGACTACTGGAAAAACCATAGCTTTGACTATACGGACCTTTGTCAGCAAAGTAATGTCTCTGCTTTTTAATATGCTATCTAGGTTTGTCATAGCTTTTCTTACAAGGAGTAAGCGTCTTTTAATTTCATGGCTTCAGTCACCATGTGCAGTGATTATGGAGCCCACAAAAATAAAGTCTGTCACTGTTTCCATTGTTTCAAAACAGGGCCAACATCTCAACAGAAGCACTTGTGTCCCTGAGCTTTAGGCATTCAGTTAAGACATGCCCAGATTCCTGACCCCCCAGAACTGTGAGCTAATCAATGCTTGTTGCTTTAAGCCACTAGGTCTGGGGGTAATTTATTATGCAGCAATAAAGAAATGAACATGGAAATTAAAACAGTTAGCAGCTCTACTTCAGACTTCCCCTCGCTTTGAGAAGTATTGTGTCACTTAACCACGGTGGAATCTACCTTTTGAGGATAAGAATTTTTATTGAAGATTAAAATTTTATACACAGGCCAGGACAGAAAATTAAAACAAATGTATGTGCCTCAGAGAAAATTGGGTCATGCAGAGAGAGCTATAAAACAGAAGCCATGGGGAAACTATATAGAGGTTCCAAGTCAAGATATAGCTAGAACATATGTGCCTAATACACACAGTTGAATTTCATTTTTGTTCTGGAAATTAAATAAACAAAACAAAACAAAATGAACACTCTGTTGTTCTCTGAGGTTATATGCATTAGGAAAAAGAATATAAAATCCATCACTTTTGAGGCAAGCAAAAAACTGTGGAACTGAAGTGGGCACGAAGCACTTGCATTGTGAGGGTACAGCTTCTTTATTTCATTAATCTGCCAACTCAGAAGCATCTGCAATTTTATTAATAACTTCAAGAACTATTATAGATTGCTCTTAATTTAAATGTCAACATGTTCTCTCTATCCTCCAGGTTGCTTCCCTCCATCTCACAATCACATTTATTGCTTGTGCAACCTCTATTTTTCACATTTGAAGAGGCTTCCTGAATCCTGATTTGTCCCTGCATGTACCCCAGTGGCCATGGGGTACATGCTAGTTTCAATTTTCCTCCATGCTAGTTTCAATTCCAGGAAATGGTCTGCCATCATCACCCCTCATAGGAGTGTGAGGACATTTGTGCCCCACAGGTCATACAAATTCTTATCATAAATAAATAAGTCCTTTTTTGAAATTGAACCTGCTTTCCTTTAAAGGTACGGTTCTCTTGACAACTTGCATACAAGAGTAGCATAGAGTCAACTCCTCAGGGACCCTTGCAAATGTCATGGCTGTTCTCAGAGCATGTCTAATCAAAAAGTCTTATTTTCATATATTTGACAGTTTAGAAATGATGCTTTGTAGCATTTGTTATCCTCTCTTTAGCTCTGACTTCGAAATATTTAGTCAATTGCCTAATGCGTGGATTTATTAATTTATAGAAATAACAAGTTTATTCAAAGTCACACTATGACTTTAATCTACCACTGGGAAAAGGCAGCTATCAATACTTAGAAAATAACACTAAATAGAAAGCCAAAATCGATTTGAACAATAATACATATATGGATGTCAATTTCATATTCTGTAGAAATGTTTTTGAGCAATGTTTCACACCAATCTTTATTGTCATTTTATTCAGATATTTGGGGATCCCTCCTTAGTATTTATGTTGTTCATTTCTAACCCTTAAAACAAACACATACAAACTGCATGTTTGTATTCATTCCCTTCTCTACAGCTGTTATAATTCAATATAGAGTATTATGCTCTCTTTAAGATGTCAGATAGTTGCAACAAAAAATATTGAAAAAAACTACCTGTTAAATTAAATACAGACTATAGCTTAATTTTTAATTTTTAAAAATATATGTGAATAATGGATGTTGTCTGAGACTTTCAAAAAAATACTTTAATATGAGTCCTTAATTATTAAACTTATATACAGAGTACACCATGAGAAACGCTGGGCTGGAAGAAGCACGAGCTGGAATCAAGATTGCCAGGAGAAATATCTATAATCTCAGATATGTGGATGACACCACCCTTATGGCAAAAAGTGAAGAGGAACTAAAAAGTCTCTTGATGAAAGTGAAAGAGGAGAGTGAAAAAGTTGGCTTAAAGCTCAACATTCAGAAAACTAAGATCATGGTATCTGGTCCCATCACTTCATGGGAAATAGATGGGGAAACAATGTCAGACTTTATTTTTGGGGGCTCCAAAATCACTGCAGATGGTGATTGCAGTCATGAAATTAAAAGACACTTGCTCCTTGCAAGGAAAGTTATGACCAACCTGGATAGCATATTAAAAAACAGAGACATTACTTTGCCAACAAAGGTTCATCTAGTCAAGGTTATGGTTTTTCCAGTGGTCATGTATGGATGTGAGAGTTGGACTGTGAAGAAAGCTGAGCACTGAAAAATTGATGCTTTTGAACTGTGGTGTTGGAGAAGACTCTTGAGAGTCCCTTGGACTGCAAGGAGATACAACCAGTCCATCCTAAAGGAGATCAGTCCTGGGTGTTCATTGGAAGGACTGATGCTGAAGCTGAAACTCCAATACTGTGGCCACCTGATGCGAAGAGCTGACTCATTTGAAAAGAACCTGATGCTGGGGAAGATTAACGGCAGGAGGAGAAGGGGACGACAGAGGATGAGATGGTTGGATGGCATTACTGACTCAATGGACATGAGTTTGAGTAAACTCCGGGAGTTGGTGATGGACAGGGAGGCCTGGCATGCTGCAATTCATTGGGTCACAAAGAGTCAGACATGGCTGAGCGACTGAACTGAACTGAACTGAATATTAAACTTATTTATAGTCTATTTAAAAGCATAAACAGGCACATCATCTTAAAAGATTGGGACTGACATTGCATATTTTACCTCTAAAACAACCACTACAATTTGACAAACAAAATTAAGGTTTTGAGTCAATTATGGGAGGGTAATCTAGAATGAAAAGCATGAATCTAGTGCTTAGATTGTAAGCTTCTTAAAGCACTTGAGAGAAATTTGATAAAGTTTTGCTCAACATGAGAAAGAACATTCTGGTGACTCAAAAGCACTGAGTGACTTTAAACATTAAAATGTGTAACAATTGGTCCCCTGGAAGAATCTGATGAAACTTATGTCAAGAATATTGACTTTAGTCATATATTCTAGATTTTTATGAAAAAAAAAATATATAGTTTTGGAAATGTTTAAAAAAGAGTTAGACAACTAATGGAATCAAACAAATTTGGTGTTCCAAATTTTGAATTATACCTGTAATTGCAAATTCCAGGCCCCTCCCAGACACAACAGCTCTTCAATATCTCTGGAATCATCTTCCAAAACTAACTTTAAGCTCAATTTACACAAGTGAACCACTCCTTACATAATCACCATCCTGAGACTCTCAGATATCACTATACACTGTAACATGAGGACTGCTGTTATCCCATTTCACAGATGGCTCAGCAAAAGCCTGAGGGTTAAGGAATCCAGCAAGATCACTCACAGTCAGTGAAGCGACCCGGGACTGATCCATGTTCGTCTAGTCCCAATTCTTGGCTCCTATTACCTCTCCACAGGAATGCCCTGCAATAATGCATTCACACCATGGGGAGCCACCACAGTTGTATTTGGTCAACAGTGATAGCACCAGCCATTTATTTATTTCTACTTCGTGCTCTGTGAATTCAATACTTTGCCAAGAAATTCTCCAAACAAAAGTGGGCTGATCATAGTCATTGTGAGCCTAAATGGGAAAAGAATCTGGAAAAGAATAGACATTTGTATATATATAACTGAATCACTTTGTTGTACACCTGAAACTAACACAAGATTGTTAATCAACTACAGTTTAATATAAAATATTTTTTTTAAAAAGAAGTCATTGTGTTTCTGTACTCTTCAATTCATCAAACAGTTTAGTCCCATCATTTAGATATTATCACTCCATTTCATTCATTCATTCAACAAATATGTACAGAGCCCCTACTCTGTATCCAGTCTTGTATTGATTCTGAAGATGTGATGATAAACCAGAAAGAAATGGCCCTACCCATGTGGAACTTTCATTCTAGCCATGAAGATAACCACAACTCAATGAATGCCAGTCACTATTTATCATTGTGAAAGGTCTTAGGAAGGAAAAGTGTTGGATGCTAATTAAACATTATTTGGGACATTCAAGCTGTAATTGCCAAAGGCAATCAATATAAAATTGTGTGGAGTCTGAAAGTGGCCGCAACTTTTTGTTCATGAACAGGACACACTCCCCAAGTTTTCCCTTATGCTGCCTAGGCTGTTCCAGGCAAGCACTATGTTTTGTTGTTCACTTGCTCAGTCATGTCTGACTCTTTGTGACCCCATGGACTGCAGCACGCCAGGATTCCCTGTCCTACACCATCTTTCAGAACTTGTTCAGACTCAAGTCCATCGAGTCAATGATGCCATTCAATCATCTCATCCTCTGTTGTCCCCTTCTCTTCATGCCTTTAATCTTTCCCAGCATCATGATCTTTGCCAGTGAGTTGGCTCTTCACATCAGGTAGCCAAAATACTGGGGCTTCAGCTTCAGCATCAGTCCTTCCAATGAATATTCAGGGTTGATTTCCTTTAGGATTGACTGGTTTGATCTCCTTGCTGTCCAAGGGACTCTCAAGAGTCTTCTCCATATAGAAGAATGGGAAAGATTATGTATATCTATTACTGGGAAAATTCAAACTTAAAACATCATAAGCAACCTACTAGATGCATAGAGACCACATTTCTGCAGGCTGATCATGACCCATGACTCAGCAGTGAGGCACTAATGCACGCCCATTCCTGCCCCACGCAGACCTCCTACAGTGTGGCTTTCACTTCATGACTCCCCACTGGCCCAGCAAAACATTTCCCAGAACTGAAGTGGATCCTGAAAGTCTTATAATCACTCTTCCTTCCTTTCCCTTTCCTAGTGCCAGACTTCCACCAGGGTCTGGTGTCTCTCCTTGACTCCTCTTGTCCTTCCTTCACAGACATTCCCCCAGTATCTCTCACACATTTTATTTCATCTTAGTATTTCTTCTCAGAGGACAGACACAGACACAGGGGTTAAAGGCAAAATATAGATTTTCTATTAAAAGAATAATCATAAGCAAATACTGAAATCTGGTTGATTATATGTGTGTTGAAATCTTTAGAAGGACATGTAAATATGTTTGCAATTTACTTTTAAAGGCATCAAAAATATGATGCTGTGATGAATAGAAAAATGAATATTTGAATAGGATAAAGTACATACAGTAAAATGTTAGCAGTAGGATCAAAGTGGTAAGTGTATGTGTTTTTTCAAAATTACTGCATATTTGGAAATGTTCTGACGAGGCCACAAGGGATGACTGGGAGCAGGTGTGCTCAGGATGAGGGCACAGCATTGCTGCAGGAATGTGACTAGACAGACTTTGCCCAGGGTGTGTGGCGGGGGCTTCACCACTGTAGGGCCATTGAGATAAAGAGCAAATTCAGAACGCACCAAACACTCCAAATACCAAAGACATTCCCACTGGATTTGGCGTTTATTTATAGAGCTTCAGAAGCTGTAAGCAAACCTAGACGTGGGCTAAGTCCATTCCTACGTGAAGTGTCCTCACTTCACGAATCACAGAGGAGATGGCATGACCAGGGGTCTGATCTTCTGCTCCTGATTCTTGTCTTCCAGGTGCGACTCTCATCCAGCAAGAACAGTGAGAAGAGCATCCTTTGATCCGCCCGCTCTCCTCCATCCTGGGTACTCTGACTGTCTGGGCTGTCTCACCTGTCTCATCAGGTTAGTACGGTGGGTCATCTTTGCACTGGCTCCACCCATCTGATGAATCTAGCTTGAAGGTGAGGGCTGATTTTCTTTTGTATATGAAGGGTTTCCCTGCGGATGCCTTAGGCTGTTACAGGGCTTCATTTCCACAAGGGCCGGCAGCTGCCAGACAATGAGACTCTGTCCTCTGTCCACAAGCTTATGGGCTTCCTGACAGCCTCATCTGTGACAAACACGGTGCTGCTGCTGGCATATTGTTTTACATTGTGTAGGGTTGGCCAAAATGTTCGTTCAGGGTTTTCCCTAAGATATTATGGAAAACCCAAATGAACTTTTTGGCCAACCCAATATCAAGGTTAAGAAGAAGCTAAATTAACCCTGCCTCCTTGCCACCTCCTTTTTGCCTGGGCTTATGAAGGAGCTTGGATGAGCAGGCTCAGACCATGCTCAGCAATGCTGAGCTGCAGCATGGTGTGAGAGCCTCAACCTCCCTCCAACACTGGTCACCCTTGTAGGCAGCAGGTGGGTTTTGTCATCTTACATGTATTTTAAGGTACTTCAGAGGTGGCACAAAGTGTAAAGAAGCTGCCTGCCAATGCAGGAGACACAGGAGACGTGAGGTCGATCCCTGGGTTGGGAAGATACCCTGAAGGAGGAAATGGCAACCCACTCCAGTATTCTTGCCTGGAGAATTCCATGGACAGAGGAGCCTGGTGGGCTGCAGTCCAAGGGGTCACAAAGAATTGTACACTACTGAGCACACACACACACAAATGTATTTTTTTAATTGCCAGCAGCATCCTCCCAGTCATCAATAAGGCTTCAGAAAATGGTGTTGAAGGAAGATGTGCCAGCAAAGCAAGGCAGGACTTGAGGCAGGTCTTTGAACAGCATGATTGCTGGAAAACAAATTGACCCACTGCAGAGTCCACCCCCTTTCTCATGGAAGGTAGTTCTGCTCACTGGTAAGTTTATTCATATCATTCATACAAATGCTCCACAAAGTTCCACTGGACAACAACTAAAGAAAGACATTTTCATGGCAAGATTACCTCATCAAAATCCTCCCATGGTGATGTCTGAGTCAATGGCCCCATTCACACATTTGAAATCAATGTCCTGAAGATTGACAAGGACTCAAAAAACTAATGGGGATGGAACACATAAAGACAGAGAAGTTTGGTAAAAGCAGACAAATCTGTTAACTGGAAACTTTCTTACAGATTTTATGCCCTAACTGTGACTCTTTGGGAGGTTGAGAAATAAATAATAACCAAGCAAAGCCACCTCCTCCTAGCCAGGAGATTTGGAAATAATAGATAGTGGATTTCATGCTGCTGTGAAAATTACTGGAAAAGAAAACTAACATCAGTGGAACCACCCTTACACATACACACAAACACACGTAATACCAAACCAGCCTGTGGTCCTTGTAACTAGAGTGGCTGAACTTTATTATCCAGTGAGGAGGGAAAGAAGCTACCATGTAACAAAGGACTTTCTCATGACTGATAAATGTGAGCCCAAGCCTCTCTAGAAATCTCTAAACCTACAGTTAGAAGATATTTCCAGGTTGTAACTCTATTCCTATACATTGATGTTTGCATAATTAAAGAAATTCATAATAGTATATTTTTGCTGTTGTGGCGGTAACTTTAGTCTTGTCTGACTCTTTTTGACTGCATGGACTGTAGCACACCAGGCTCCTCTGTCCTTGGGATTCTCCAAGTAAGAATACTAGAGTGGGTTGCCCTTTCCTTCTCTAGGGAATAGAGTATTCTGAGTATATATTAAAGTTTTGCAGGCAAATTTTAGGCTCTAAAGTTAAAAACATCTTTTGAAATCATATATGAAATATGAAATGAAAGAAGTAGGGGAACATGGCATACATAAGAGGTTCAACTCTAAGTAATCATCATGTTCTGACTAGACCTGAATGTAGATGATCACTCGTGTCAATCATGAAGATCCAGGTGAAATAAAGTCATGTAAAGAACACATGTGCATGCATGCTAAGTTGCTTCAGTCATGTTCAACCCTTTGTGACCCTGTGGAACATAGCCTGCCAGGCTCCTCTCTCCATGGAATTCTCCAGGCAAGAATACTGGAGTGGGTTGCATGCAGGGGATCTTCCCAACCAAGGGATCGAACCTGAGACTCCTGTGGCTCCCGCATTTTAGGCAGATTCTTTACCAGTGAGCCACCAGGAAAGCCCAAAGAACACACTACTATATATAAAATAAATAATCAACTAGCCTACTGTAGAGAACTCTACCCAATATTCTGTAATTACCTATATGGGAAGAGTGAGTTGCTCAGTTGTGTCCAACTCTTTAAGACTCCATGGACTGTAGCCCATCAGGCTCCTATGTCCACGGGATTCTCCAGGCAAGATACTAGAGTGGGTTGCCATTCCCTTCTCTAGGGGATCTTCCCAACCCAGGGATTGAACCCAGGTCTCCCACATTGCAGGCAGATTCTTTACCATCTGAGTCATCATATGGGGAAAGAATCTGAAAAAGAATGGGTATTTACATATGTATAATTGAATCACTTTCTTGTGCGCCTGAAACTAAAACAATACTGTCAATCAACTATGTGCTGTGCTGTAAACTCAGTTGCTCAGCTGCTCAGCTGTGTCCACCTCTGTGACCCCATGAACTGTAGCCTGCCAGACTCCTCTATTCATGGACTTTTCCAGGCAAGAATACTGGAGTGGGTTACCATTTCCTTTATAAAATAAAACTTAAGTTTTAAAAAAGAACTAGTAGAAAGACTGTTGTATTTTCAGTCCTGCAGTATTAAGCCATACACTAGTGTCCACGCTACATGTGTGGCCTTCTCCTATCTTCATGTGTGTCTTCCAGCCATCTCATCTGAGCCCCAAGAGCATGGCTCTGGACTCAGACCAGGTCAAACTGCATCACAGTGACCTACAGGGAACATGAGTCTGGGTACCTCTGCATTTCTGCATTGAGTGATCTCACAGGCATCCTCTTTTTCTGGGCTCATTCAGGTTTTTTAATGCCAATCAAGTCAATTATATAGAATCAGCCCTGAGAATCCTGCTGTCTATGAATCTCAAAATAAGACCTATCTCAAGCTTGATTTCAGTTCTTACAACTAAACTTTACCTGTCTTTAAAATCACATGGCGATATTGGTTAATTTAACACAAATAGCATCAGCTAATTGAACTCAAGATGGTATTGTATCCTTCTCACATTTGGTATTTCTTCTCTTTTTTTCATTGTTTTCACAGTGTATACTAACAAACTTTGTTTAAACTTTCATGTTAGCCATATATAGTCACATCCCTGTTCATCTAAAATTCAGCTGCATTCCTTACTCTTGGCCAATGTGGTTGTCATTTCTTCCCTAAATTTCCAAAGAAATTAATTATACTTCTTTATAATTAGCTCAGGTTTTATGTTTAAATAAATGGTACTTATATATTTTTATAACATATTAGATATAGCTTAACTTTACACTTTCCTCACAAATGTTATCTCTGTGAGAATAACATTCATAATATATGTAAATATATTAATGTTATTTGCAATCTGTATCTTAGTTTCTTGTCCAAACTTCCAAAGACACCACTAGAACTTTTGGTAATGAATCTGACTCTTCAAGATCCCGATTTCCATACTCTGTCTTTTAAACAACAAATTCTGCACTCGAGCTGGTTTTTGTGGCTTACATTTTCTTCATCTGTCATTCAAAGACATCTCTCAGGCACTGAGAACAGCTTTACCATCTCCATGACTCATCTCTTGCCCACAGTCCCACCCTCAGCACCTGCCTCTTCCTTCCAAAGCCCCAAATATCAGAAAACTGAGCACCACCTCAGAAGTCAGAGTGCTGTACACCCCTCTGCCAATCCCTAAATCTAACCTTCCAGAAGAATTTCCATGACTGCATCATTCTTTCCAGGTAATTGTCCCCTGTGACATGTTCCTGAAAAAAAAAAAAGAGATCTCAGAGTTTAACACACACTACGCTGAGCAGCTTCTGGAGTTTAGTCTCTGAACTGCCAGCCATTTCTCTTAAATGGAGAAATAGAGGGTTAAAGTTTGAATATATTCCTCTTAAGTATTTTACCAGATAACACTGGTTTCATAGGATAACTTAGTTCTCAACTTGAGTGGAAGAACTTGTTTTCCTTACTGAAGGAAAACACTGTGATGGCATGGAGGTGCTTTCTCCAACAGTCAATGACTAGGAAGGAAAACCTCCATGAGAAAGAAATCCTCAACAACATCAGCAGTTATTGGTGAGAAATAAACACTACTGCTGTTCTTTTCCCAAACAAGTATTGATCGATAATCCCATAAGTAATCTAACACATAAATCTTGAGTGAAAATCATGTACCTGGAAATATGAAGGGAAGTTTAAGGAGACCACTGCGGATAGCTGCTTACCTGGTGCAGAAATAGTAGGGTGTGCGCCTGGCTCCATCATGTCTGACTCTTTGCAGCCCCACTGATGGTAGCTCGCCAGGGCCCTCTGCCCAAGAAATTTTCCAGGCCAGAATACTGGAGTGGGGTGCCATTTCTTACTCGAGGGGATCTTCCTGACCCAGGAATTGAACCCGCATCCCTTGCATCTCCTACATTGGCAGGCAGATTCTTTATCACCAGCACCACCTGGGAAGCCTGCCTGGGAAGCCCACCTGGGATCAGGAAGGCTTCAGACATACCTCCTAGGTGGTTAGGAACAGGAGACAGCAGCAAATCCACAGACTTCTTCTATTATCTTCTTTTCAGTCCTGTTAGAAGCCAAGAGAATAACTCAACTCTGTTGTTGTTGTTCAGTCTCTTAGTCATGTCTGACTCTTGGACACCCCATGGACTGCAGCATGCCAGGATTCCCTGTCCTTCATTATCTCCCAGAGTTTGTTCAAACATGTCCATTGAGTTGGTGATGACATTCGACCAACTCATCCTCTGTCGTTCCCTTCTCCACATGCTTTCAATCTTTCCAGCATCAGGGTCTTTTCCAATGAGTCAGCTCTTCGCATCGGATGGCCAAAGTATTGGAATTTCAGCTTCAGCATCAGTCCTTCCAATGACTATTCAGAATTGTTATTCTTTAGGATTGACTGGTTTGATCTCCTTGCTGTCCAAAGGAATCTCAAGAGTCTTCTACAGCACCAAAGTTTGAAAGCATCAACTCTTCAGCACTCAGCCTTCTTGGAGCTCAAGTTAGTGTAAGAAAAAGATGCTCTCCAACACTCTGGCTCAGAGATGCCAAGGAATTACCAGGGTCTAGATCAGACTCCAGAGAAGGCAATGGCAACCCACTCCAGTACTCTTGCCTGGAAAATCCCATGGATGGAGGAGCCTGGTAGGCTGCAGTCCATGGGGTCTCGAAGAGTCAGACATGACTGAGCGACTTCACTTTCACTTTTCACTTTCATGCATTGGAGAAGGAAATGGCAACCCACTCCAGGGATCTTGCCTGGAGAATCCCAGAGACGGCAGAGCCTGGTGGGCTGCTGTCTATGGGGTCACACAGAGTCGGACACGACTGAAGCAACTTAGTAGCAGCAGCAGCAGCAGATCAGACTCAGGCAAAATCCTCTGTGCTCTTTCTCTCTGAGCATCTACAATCTAACATCCATCACTACCTATCATGACTATATATCTATCTAGGAGAGGAACAACCTCTTCTAGGCATCTTGATGTTTTTACCTGCAAGTTCAGCTCAGCTCAGCTCAGCAACTGAAGTATTTTCTGAGGTCCCCCAAGACAGTCATGAGAAGAGAAAGGGCCTTAACTCAACCCACATGCCAATATAACTGAATTTTTAAAGTCAATCTCTTGGAGGAGAAGAAAGGATTTAGGAAATACCTTCTAACTTCAAATAGCCACAAGGACCCTGTCTTCACATTAACCTACTCTCTAGGCTCAGGTTCAGATCCTATCATGGTTCTAGCATTCTTTAAAAGGAGAGAGGAGGTACTCACTCACACAAGGTTTTTGTAATTCTCTTAATCAAAAGTGAATATCAAGAAAAGATGTCAATATTGTACCTATGAGAATTGCATGCCCACAAAGAAAGTGAGAAGTAATATGTAGACTTAGAAATGTGCTTTTGGAACACATGCTACCATAAAAGATGATTTTTAGAAGATACTAGCATTTGAGTCAGGCAGGCATGGGTTTTAAAGCCACTTCAGCTCCTTTCAGCTCCACAACTTAAAATGGCTAAGCTCTCCTAGCTTTCACATTATCTACTGAGGGACAGTCTGTTCTCCCTAGAGTGTCCTCATGAAAAATAACTAAGCCCCCATGTTTAGTATCATGGACTTTAGCACAAATGAGACCATTTTGGGACTGTAGCTTTCTCTTTGGGGGCTTCCCAGGTGGCTCAGTGAAGGAGGAAATGGCAACCCACTCCAGTATTCTTGCGTGGAAAATCCCATGGACAGAGGGGCCTGGCAGGCTACAGCCTGTGGGGTCACAAAGATTTGAATATTTCTGAGAGACTAAGCACACACAGCTTTCTTTTTAGCAGTGCATACAAACATAAAACTAACGCTTGGTCTCAGTCTGTTATGATCACTGGGGTGCATTTTTGAAATAGTTGAAGAGTGGTAAAGTCTGGACTGAACAAAGTTAAGTGGCCTCTCAAGGATAAAGTTTTACTCACAAACACACAATGACGTTATGCCCCACCCACAAGAAATCTAGCTTAATTTGTTTGGCATGTGTACCCTGTCAATACTTTTTGAAAAGTTCCCGCAAGTGGTTTAACAGGCAAAAAAATGTCAAGAATTGTTGTTCTAACTAGCAGAACAAATTAATCAAACTGAAACCAAAAAGCAGGCTAGGACACAATACTACTAGACTGGGAGAGCCCATCCCACTTGTAACTTATGAATATCCTGCAGTGAGTATCCTCAGTCCAAATCCTCCAAAAGATGTCCTGGCCTAAATATAATCCCTTCTTTTCTTTTGCTAATTGCTCTTATACCCCACTCTTCTTCCTATAAAACCTTTCCATTTTGTGTAACCTCTTACAGGACCCTTCTAGTTGCTAGATGGCCCTAGTCAAAAATTGATGAATAAAACCAATGAGATCTTCAAAAATAAAAGTCCCTGTGTGATAAATACTTAGCAAAAGGACTGGTTACAATATGTGAACTCACAACTGTCACCCTCCCCATCTGAAGACAGGTGAATGTACTCGTGATTTCTGCTCTGGTCCTTGAGAATAGAAGTGGAAGTGAAAGTGAAGTTGCTCAGTTGTGTCCGACTCTTTGCGACCCCGTGGACTGTAGCCCACCACGCTCCTCCATCCATGGGATTCTCCAGGCAATAGTACTGGAGTGGGTTGCCATTTCCTTCTCCAGGGGATCTTCCCGACTCAGGGATTGAACTCGGGTCTCCCGCTTTGTAGACAGATGCTTTACCATCTGAGCCACCAGGGAAGTCTTGAGAATAGAAAATGTTCATCTAATTCAATTTTCGCTGGGTATTTGAAAATTGATCTTAGATTTCCTTCAATACAGGGCATCTCTCTGTTATACACATACATAGAAAGCTAAATGGCTATAATTAACCAAATAAAAATGCATTTCTGGAATAAGGCCACCATTGGAAGCAGCTAATAGCAGTTAATACCCTAGAAAGAGAAACAGGATGAATTTGAGAATTGTTTTGAAATAAAGAATTAAAATGCTAAACAAAGTCCTATCAATTCTCTATTAGAAATTTATTTTTTATGTGTAATGGAATATGTTCATGCAAGAATACTAGAGTGGACAGCCATTTTCTTCTCCAGGAAATCTTCCTGACCCAGAGATCAAACCCAGGTCTCCTGTATCACAGGCAGGTTCTTTACCATCTGAGCCACCAAGGAAGCCCTGATAGAATATGTTCAAAACATAATTGTTTTGCTAATTGTAAAACACTATTGATGTTCAGTAGAGCTTATTTTCATAAAGATAGCTGTCAACTGTATTGCACATGATTTCAGCAAATTGCTGAATACTGTAATTATTACTCATTTTAAACTCTATGAGTGTGTGTGTGTGTGTGTGTATGTGTGGATGTACACATGAAAATCATATTCTAAAACTGGGTAAAGCGTCCTGAATATCTCCAAGGAATAATTAATTTCATGAAGCGATGCTGCAATAGGCTTTGTGATTTCATTGTGAAGATGTTATCTTGGCAACAGACTTCGTTGTTGTTGCTATTTAGTCGCTAAGTCATATTCAACTCTTCTGTGACCCCATGGACTGTAGCCCACCAGGCTCTTCTGTCCATGGGATTTCCCATGAAAGACTACTGAAGTGAGTTGCAATTTCCTTCTCCAGGAGATTCTTCTTGACCCGGGGGTTGAACCTGCATTTTCCTACTTGGCAGGAGGATTCTTTACCACTGAGCCACCTGGGAAGCCCAGCTACAGACTTACAGAGATGTTAAATCTTGGTATGCTTCCAAATGAATGTAAGAAGATATTATAAAGGTAGAAGCATGGAGGCAACACTCTAAATGCTACATAGGGATCTATTTTTTCCCATGTGCTTTTATGAATTGGAAGCTCTTTTTCTTTAATTCAGTCTATCCTCTCTATAGTTTTGCACACATATATAAAATCCATTAACAGAAGTCTTTGTATGAGAAACTAATTAAATTTCTAATGTGCTCAAGTAAGAAATGTGATGACTAAATATACATAATTTAAAGTCCATTTTTGATAAAATTAATTTGAAAACAGAAATAACAGATGTGACCTAATAAAAATATTGCTTGAAAGCTTAGATACAAAAGTAGATTGTCATAACTTTAAACTTATTAAATACCAATGATTAATAATGAACTTATTTTTTGAAATTCACTCTAGGCTTTCTAATTTAAAATGATGAATTAAAGATGTATGTAGACATGTTTGTTTCTTTTCTCATTTTCCTCCCAAAGTCCTATTGAAATTAGAGTAAAAATGGACAGAGGGATCAAACCTGTAATTGTTCTGTCAGCTGAAATATTGATGAATTCCTGATACACACTAGAAGTTGTAGCCAGAAAGTGCAGATGACACAGTTGAAACAGGGAAGGGACCCCAACCCCCACACCCTAACACACACCTCATGCCTAAGCAGGTGGATTGTGCTAAATGGGGATGGAAGAAACCGTGGAGGTATTAAAGGACTGTTTAAGAATCTGCCATGACAGCACCACCTTCTCTTCCTTCAACATGGAAATTACTGACCCCAGAGGTATTTACAAGAGGCTAAATCAGAAAACAAGTCAATTAGAGTGAGTTCCTCAGAAATTAGCCAAGCCAAGCTGAGATCATTTAATCTCCAGCCTCAAAGCTCAGGACACAGTAAGGAGTACTGTTTTAAGCCATTGAGCTTTGAGGTGGTTTATTGATGCAGCAATAGCTAAGGGACATAAAATTTGTAAATTTGTAGAGCCCACTTGATCTTATTGAAATCAGTGATCCCAGAGGCAGCATAGCCTGACCTCAGGGACATTTGCTACTCTTGATTTTCTAGAAATATGAGATGTGTGCAATTAAGCACCCTGCATTCTGTGGTTGGAATGGGCTGATATTGGTGTTACAGCACCTCAGGGCGTACAAGGAGGACACAACTAGCAAACTGAATCCACTGAAATAAACAGATTCACATGAAAAATCCAATTCAGTTGCCTGAAAAGATGTATTGACAACAGGCCGATATCAGACTGTTAAAAATAAGAACAATGACTATTCAATCTCAAATGAACTTTTATTTCTAGCATTTATTTTATGCCAAAATTACAGACTTTATTTATAAAGTTTATGGTTCAAGAGAACAAATAAAGCAATTCTTAATTTAAGGATCAAATCATTCAGTATGACAACTGCTCTAAGCAAGCATTTTGTTTGCATTATATGGCCAAGAATGGGGCACAAACACATGTTCAAAACTTTGCTTCCTCTAACTCATGTTAATTAAGTTTCAACTGTCTTGACATTTACATCTGGGGACTTATGTTTATGTCTCAAGCTAAGTTTTCATAAACTGTGATATTTCCCTTGGCCGTGAAAATTTTTAATCTTTCTTGACTGACACTTTTACTAATATAAAGTCAAAGTATTTTATAAGGCTTTATTAAATCCATCCAAATTGCATATATTTATATCTGTATTTTATATTAAATATCTTATAGGAGCTAAAAATAAAGGGTGGCCTTGTGCATCTAGCCATGGTAAAATAATTCAATTCATTTGAGCTTTATTTCCATGCTGTCAGTTTCAGTAAAGGCAAAATATAGACAAGCTTATTTGAAACTAATTAAAGACTCAAAAATATTTCTACCACATCACTATGGAAAATCAATGGACATGTACAGTATAAAACTTAAGAGTAGCTCTTAATTTCCTATGAAAAGCATATGCAGCTATTACTGTTGCTAAGTCATGTCCAGCTCCTTGCAACACCCATGGACTATAGCATGCCAGGCTTCCCTGTGCTTCACTATCCCCTGAGTTTGCTCAAACTCATTTCCATTGAGTTAGTTATGCTATCTAACCATCACATCCTCTGCAGCCCCTTCTCCTCCTGCCCTGGATCATTCCCAGCATCAGGGTCTTTTCTAATGAGTCAGCTCTTTGCATCAGGTGGCCAAAGTATTGAAGCTTCAGCTTCAGCATCAGGCCTTCCAACGAATATTCAGGGTTGATTTCCTTTAGGATTGACTTCGCTGTCCAAGGGACTCTGAAGAGTCTTTTCCAGCACCACAGTTCAAAAGTATCAATTCTTTGGTGATCAGCCAAAGAATTATGGTCCAGCTCTCACATCCATACATGACTTTTGTAAAAACCATAGCTTTGACTATCTAGACCTTTGTCAGCAAAGTGATGTCTCTACTTTTTAATATGCTGTCTAGGCTTGTCATAGCTTTTCTTCCAAGGAGCGAGGGTCTTTTAATTTCATGGCTGCAGCTATACTTTTATGAAATTCTGAGTAGGAAGTGTCCAGTACTGAAGCGGGGAGCAGCACTCCTGCTCCCCAGGCCAGTCCAGCTCAAGGAACTGGTCACAGTCACAAGGGAGGAGGCGTTTTTCAGAGCACTTTTTTCATAGACGATAGTTCTCCATGGTAGTACTTCTTCAAGACAATATGAATCCAAAGCCCCTTGTTTCCCTGAAAGAATAAATTAGTTCTCAGGAGAGTCCTGTATCCCAGTCAAGTGAGGGATATGTGACTGTCCTAGTTTCTCTTTCCAATCCAGGAGTCATTTGTCCTGAGGGTCCAGGGAACAGGAGTCATATGCTGACTTGCTTCCACGACCTGCTGGCCCCCAGACTTTGCCACTCTACAGCCTCTGATAATGAAGTAGAAGGTCTGGGGGAGGAGTCACGAGGAGGTTTTAAAAGTTACTTGCCTGAAGAGAAGGATCCATTAAGCACATTTCTAAAAACACTCCAATAACATCTTTCAATAAAATTTCTGCTCACTAGGTAAATTATAGGGACAGAAGCAGAAAAGATATTCTAGTAAAATTCTTACATTTCATCTCTCTAATACCATTATGCTTTACAAAACTTTATCATGTCCTGTATTGAAATTATTTGATTTTTATGTATTCAAGTCCTTATAAATCTGTCTGTACTTAACCAAGACTGAGCCATTTTCCTTCTTGTCTCAGCATTTATATTCCCTGCTCTTTTATAAGGTTCTATGTGCCTGAGTCGCAGACGGGCATCTTTTACATGTTTTCTGATGTATATTCTGCCTTAAATTTAAACAGCAGTGACAGCAAACCCCACCTAGGTGGTGAAAATCTGACAAAGGTAACTGTTGGGCTTCCCTGGTGGCTCAGAAGGTAAAGAATCCACCTGCAATGCAGGAGACCTGAGTTCTATCCCTGGGTCAGGAAGATCTTCTGGAGAAGAGAATGGCAACCCACTTCAGTATTCTTGCCTGGAGAATTCCCCTTTAAACAACAGTGACAGCAAACCCTACCTAAGTGGTGAAAATCTGACAAAGGTAAAGCAGGTGTATAAACCTGGTCTATGACAACTGCAGAAATAGCCAATTAATTTGTCTTTCAGTTTTCTAGGATTCAGTGCAAAGAGGAATGAGTCCTAGCCACAAGGCTTACCTGTGATGTGACCAGATCCCCAGATATGGTACCAGGCTCTTGGTCTGTTCTCAGATAAATCCACCCCATGAGGACCTCACAGAGTGAACCCTGAGTATGACACTAAGCTACATTTTAAACAGAAGGATATATTCATGGGGTTGCTCCTTTAAAAATCTTTTAAAGTTAGATGATGGTAATAATGCAGAAGTGTGTTTCAGAAAAAGCTGCTCTCTACTGGGGCCAAAGCTTGGTTCACATATTGTTTATTTCATCTTGATGAAAGTGGTATTAAGCTCACACTTTATCCTGCTTCATTGAAAATTAAATTAGGGGATCAAGAGAAATCTAGGAATTGACATTCCTATAGAGCATCCTTAACAATAATTATTTCCATCAAATTTAATTTTATTCAAAAACAACAGAAGTAAATTCATATCTAGTATCCTGAACAGAACCTGATGTGGTGGTACTCTGTCCTGCTGTGGGAGAGGGGACCTCTATGACTCATCAGGTGGCTGAGCTCAGGAAAAGACTGGAGCTCTTATAAGAGGAGAATACCAGACAAGAATTCAGGTCTGTGCATGGAGACCACTGAGGACCCACGGACAGAATCCAGATTTTCTGCAAAACAGTAATCACAGAGCTGCTTCAGAGCAGGATCACATGATGGAGACAAGCAGGTTATGTACCATAGGACGTAGCTGCTAGTATCAGCCCAATGAGATGTGTGTGAGGGCAAGCAAACAAATGTATGATTAGATATGAGAATTTTCCATAAAACTTTATAGGATCAGTGAAGCTTCCTGGTTTATTCAGAATTAAAAGGATAGAATCATTACCAGCATCAGACTTTAAAAATGTCAGCGATCATAAAAACACACGCTCACACACAGAGAACTAAAATACACACACACTGGACAAACAGAGTGCTGCCAAATTTTCTGGCCAAATGAGGCCACAGAAGACCTTTAACACAAGCATACGTCTCTTTATTTTTAAATTTCAATTGTATTAACTTATAATTGATGTACAATATAATATTTGTTTTGGTATACTACATAGTGATATGATCTTTTTATACATTATGGAATGATTACCACAATAAATCTAGTTACCATACAAGGTTATTACACTATTATTGACTGTATTCCCTATGCCAGACATTACACCCCACCCCTCACTGCTCTGACAACCACTCCTTTGTTCACTGTATCTACTAGTCTGTTTCTATTTTGTTAAGTTTCCATGTTTTGTTTTTCAGATTCCACATATAAGTGAAATCATATGGTATTTTTGTTTGCCTAACTTCTTTCACTTAGCATAATACCCTCAAGATTCATCACACTGACTTTGTGGATCACCAAGTCACAACTGGCAATCACATTGTCAATGTGGATGAATCTTGAGGGTACTATGCTAAGTGAAAGAAGTTAGGCAAACAAAAATACCATGATTTCACTTATTTCATTTATGATTTTCACCATATCTTCACTATTGTAAATAAGGCTGCAGTGAACATTGGGAAGCATAAATCTTTTTTAAAATTGTATTTTATTGTCTTAAGAGAAATATCCAGATGTAGAATTGCTGGATTATATGATAATTCTTTTAATTTTTGGAGGAACCTCCATACTGTTTCCCATACTGTCTGTACCAATTTATATTCCCACCAACAGTACACAGGATTTTCTTTTCTTCACACCTTAACATTTGTTATTTCTTGTCTGTTTGACAACAGTCAATCTAACAAGTATCCGGTCATATTTCATTATGGTTTTGATTTGCATTTCTATGATGATCAGTAATGTCGAACATCTTTTCTTGTGCCTGTTGCCCAGCTGTAATATCTTCTTTGGAAAAAATGTCTATTCAGGTTTTCTGCCCATTTTAAAAATCTGATTGTTAGATTGTTGCTATTGTTGTTGTTGTTATTTGAGTTGTATAAGTTTATCACATATTTTGGAATACTCATCTCATTGAATTTGCAAGTATCTTCTCTCATTCAGTAGGTTGTCTTTCTGTTTTGTTGATAACTTTCTTTGCTATGTAAAAGCTTTCATATAATTTGATATAGTCCCATTTATTTATTTTTGCCTTTGTTGCCTTTATCTGAGGAAATAAATCCAAAAAGAATATTGCTAAGACTGCTGCCATGGAGCATAATGCTTATGTTTTCTTTTAGGAATTTTACAGTTTCGTGTCTTACATGTTTAAGTTTTTTAATCCATCTAGAGTTTTTTTTTTTCACAAGATATAAGGAATTGTCAACTTTCATTCTTATATACGTGGCTGTCCAGTTTTCACTACAGCATTTATTGAAAAGACTATCTTTGCATATTCTTGCCTTCTTTTTCATAGATTAATCGGCCATATAAGTGTGGGGTTATTCATTGGCTCTCTATTCTGTTCCACTGATCTATATGCCTATTTTTGTGTCAATATGATATGTTTTTGATTACTATAGCTTTGTAGTACAGTGTGAAATCAGAGAGCATGCTGGAATCACCTTGACAGACTGGCTAGAGCCCCAGGTGCTTGTAAGACTGCTGCCTCTGTGCTGGGGCTCAGAGTGAGTGAGTTTGTGCTCAAGATTTTTAAGAGCAAAGTCTAGTTTTCTAAATCCCTCAAGATGTCCAGTATTTAAGCCCTGCTGATTTTTGAAGCCAGATGTTATGACTGCTCATCTTTCCAGTGCATGTCTCCAAGGCTTGGGTGCCCAGTGTGGGACCTAGACACCTCACTCCTTAGGACGGACCCCCATGCGTGTGACATCCCCTCCCACATGTGGGTTGCTTCACCAGGGATGTGGGTCCTGATTAGATTGTGTCTCTCTCACTCCTACCAATCTCAAGGTATGTGTGGGGGTTGTGCATGTGTCTTTATTTACATTCTAAGTTGTTCAGTTCAGTCGCTCAGTCCTGTCCAACTCTTTGCAACCCCATGAATCACAGCACGCCAGGCCTCCCTGTCCATCACCAACTCCCGGAGTTTACTCAAACTCATGTCCATCAAGCCATGATGCCATCAAACCATCTCATCCTCTGTCGTCCCCTTCTCCTAATGACCCCAATCCCTCCCAGCATCAGGGTCTTTTCCAATGAGTCAACTCTTCCCAGCACGTGGCAAAAGTAAGGAGTTTCAGCTTCAACATCAGTCCTTCCAATGAACACCCAGGACTGATCTCCTTTAGGATGGACTGCTTGGATCTCCTTGCAGTCCAAGGGACTCTCAACAGTCTTTTCCAACACCACAGTTCAAAAGCATCAAGTCATCGGCGCTCAGCTTTCTTCACAGTCCAACTCTCACATCCATACATGACCACTGGAAAAACCATAGCCTTGACTAGACAGAACTTGGTTGACAAAGTGATATCTCTGCTTTTTAATATTCTGTCTAGGTTGGTCATAGCTTTCCTTCCAAGGAGTAAGTGTCTTTTAATTTCATGGCAGCAATCACCATCTGCAGTGATTTTGGAGCCCAGAAAAATAAAGTCATGCACTGTTTCCACTGTTTCCCCATTTATTTGCCATGAAGTGATGGGACCAGATGCCATGATCTTAGTTTTCTAAATGTTGAGCTTTAAGCCAACTTTTTCACGCTCCTCTTTCACTTTCATCAAGAGGCTCTTTAGTTCCTCTTCACTTTCTGCCATAAGGGTGGTGTCATCTGCATATCTGAGGTTATTGATGTTTCTCCTGGCAATCTTGATTCCAGCTTGTGCTTCTTCCAGCCTATCGTTTCTCATGATGTACTCTGCATAAAAGTTAAATAAGCAGGGTGACAATATACAGCCTTGACATACTCTTTTTCCTATTTGAAACGAGTCTGCAGTTCCATGTCCAGTTCTAACTGTTGCTTCCTGACCTGCATACAGGTTTCTCAAGAGGCAGGTTAGATGGTCTGGTATTCCCATCTCTTTCAGAACTTTCCACAGTTTTTTGTGATCTACACAGTCAAGTGCTTTGGCAGAGTCAATAAAGCAGAAATAGATGTTTTTATGGAACTCTCTTGCTTTTTGATGATCCAGCAGATATTGGCAATTTGATCTCCGGTTCCTCTGCCTTTTCTAAAACCAGCTTGAACATCTGTAAGTTTACGGTTCATGTATTGCTGAAGCCTGGCTTGGGGAATTTTAAGCATCACTTTACTACAGTGTGAGATGAGTGCAATTGTGCGGTAGTTTGAGCATTCTTTAGCATTGCCTTTCTTTGAGATTGGAGTGAAAACGGAGCTTTTCCAGTCCTGTGGCCACTGCTGAGTTTTCCAAATTTGCTGGCATATTGAGTGCAGCACTTTCACAGCATCATCTTTCAGGATTTGAAATAGCTCAACTGGAATTCCATCACTTCCACTAGCTTTGTTCATTGTGATGCTTCCTAAGGCCCACTTGACCTCACATTCCACGATGTCTGGCTCTAGGTGAGTGATCACACCATCATGATTATCTGGGTTGTGAAGATCTTTTTTGTACAGTTCTTCTGTGTATTCTTGCCACCTTTTCTTAATATCTTCTGCTTCTTTTAGGTCCATACCATTTCTGTCCTTTATTGAACCCATCTTTACATGACATGTTCCCTTGGTATCTCTAATTTTGTTGAAGAGATCTGTAGTCTTTCCCATTTATTGTTTTGCTCTATTTCTTTGCATTGATCACTGAGGAAGGCTTTCTCATCTCTCCTTGCTATTCTTTGGAACTCTGCATTTAAATGGGTATATCTTTCCTTTTCCCCTTTGCTTTTCACTTTCCTTTTTTCACAGCTAATTATAAGGCCTCCTCAGACAGCCATTTTGCATTTTTGCATTTCTTTTTCTTGGGGATGCTCTTGATTCCTGTCTCCTGTATAATGTCATGAACCTCCATCTATAGTTCATCAGGCACTCTGTTTATCAGATCTAGTCCCTTAAATCTATTTCTCACTTCCACTGTATAGTCATAAGGGATTTGATTTAGGTCATACCTGAATGATCTAGTGGTTTTCTCCACTTTCTTCAATTTCTGTCTGAATAATAAGGAGTTCATGATCTGAGCCACAGTCAGCTCCTGGTCTTGTTTTTGCTGACTGTATAGAGCTTCTCCATCTTTGGCTGCAAAGAATGCAATCAATCTGATTTTGGTGTCGACCATCTGGTGACATCCATGTGTAGAGTCTTCTCTTGTGTTATTGGTAGAGGGTGTTTGCTATGACCAGTGTGTTCTCTTGGCAAAACTCTATTAGCCTTTGCCCTGCTTTATTCTGTACCCCAAGGCCAAATTTGCCTGTTACTCCAGATGTTTCTTGACTTCCTACTTTTGCATTCCAGTCCCCTATAGTGAAAGGGGCATCTTTTTTGGGTGTTAGTTCTAGAAGGTCTTGTAGGTCTTCATAGAACCACTCACCTTTAGCTTCTTCTGGATTACTGGTTGAGGCATAAACTTGGATTATTGTACTATTGAATGGTTTGCTTTGGAAACGAACAGAGATCATTCTGTCGTTTTTGAGATTGCATGCAAGTACTGCATTTAAGACTCTTCTGTTGACTATGATGGCTACTCCATTTCTTCTAAGGGATTCTTGCCAACAATAGTAGATATAATGGCCATCTGAATTAAATTCACCCATTCCGTTCCATTTTAGTTCACTGATTCCTAGAATGTCGATATTCACTCTTGTCATCTCCTGTTTGACCACTTCTAATTTGTCTTGATTTATGGACCTAACATTCCAGGTTCCTATGCAATATTGCTCTTTACAGCATCAGATCTTGTTTCTATCACCAGTCCCATCCACAACTGGGTGCTGTTTTTGCTTTGGCTCCATCCCTTCATTCTCTCTGGAATTATTTCTCCACTATCTCCAGTAGCATATTGGGCACCTACCGACCTGGGGTGGAGAAGGAAATGGCACTCCACTCCAGTACTCTTGCCTGGAAAATCCCATGGACAGAGGAGCCTGGTAGGCTGCAGTCATGGGGTCGCAAAGAATTGGACACAACTGAGTGACTTCACTTTCACTTTTCACTTTTAAGCTTTGGAGAATGAAATGGCAACCCACTCCAGTGTTCTTGCCTGGAGAATTCCAGGGAGGGTGGAGCCTGGTGGGCTGCCATGTTTGGGGTCGCACAGAGTCAGACATGACTGAAACAACTTAGCAGCAGCAGCAGCAACTGACCTGGGGAGATGATCTTTCAGTGTCCTATCTTTCTGCCTTCTCATCCTGTTCATGGGGTTCTCAAGGCAAGAATACTGAAGTGGTTTGCCAGTCCCTTCTCCAGTGGACCACATTCTGTCAGACCTGTCCACCATGACCCGTCTGTCTTGGGTGTCCCCACACGGCATGACTTAGTTTCATTGAGTTAGACAAGGCTGTGATCCATGTGATCAGATTGGTCTATTGTCTGTGATTGTGGTTTCAGTCTGTCTGCCCTCTGATGCCCTCTCTCAGTGCCTACCATCTTACTTGGGTTTCTCTTACCTTGGACGTGGGGTATCTCTTCACAGCTGCTCCGGCAAAGTGCAGCCGCTGCCCCTTACCTTGGATGTGGGGTAGCTCCTCCCGGGCCGCGCTTATGCACCATCGCAGTCACCCACGCTTGTTTGTAGACCAACCATTCTGGTAGTTCAGGTCATTCTCAGAGCTATTCTATATATGCCTGTAATTTTGGGTGTTAGGTCAGAGCTTCTTCCTCTGCCATCATGATCTCATCTCCAAGCCTATCCCTTTTGTGTCTATTATTACTACTACTTCAAAGTGAAAAAGTCATCAATGGACATAAAATATAAAATAGACAATAGACCGAATAGTAAAAAAGGAGTCTAAAATTCAGGGAAAAAAATCATTTTGTGTAACCGTCTTTATTTTTCTCATTTTTCTAAGGAGAGTTAAAGCTTATCCATACTTTGATCCTCATTTTGTCACTTTCATTGGGAAGTGATAAGTCCTAGGGAAGGTCAGTTAGGTCAGTTAAGTGCCCTGATCAACATGAAATTTTATACAAAGATTTCACAAAAACTTATGCTTAATTAAACTAAAGTCTTTAGATTTATGATTATATAATGTTTGATTTTGGGCTTCCCTTGTGGTTCAACAGTAAAGAATCTGCCTGCAATGCAGGAGCTACAGGAGATGTGGATTCAATCCCTGGTTGGGAGCATCCCTTGGAGGAGGCCATGACAACCCTCTCCAATATTCTTGCCTGGAGAATCCCATTGACAGAGGAGCTTGGTGGTCTACCATCCGTAGGGTTGCAAAGAGTCAGACGCAACTGAAGTGACTTGGCACGCATGTGTGTGATGATAGATTTTAGTGTTTTATTTTCAATTAAAACCATTTTTAAAGGATATTTTATTTCTGATAAAATAAAAGCCTGAAAATTTTCTTTTGCCTACCATGTTTGGGTAAAATAAGCTATTCTTAAAGTTCAGAAGCTAACGGACTCCAAAAAGTTAAGGAATTATTTTAATTTTCATAGAATCTCAAATTGGGAAGTTAAATTTAAGTGACAGGCCTATAATTTGAAAATTTTGAAAACAAAGTTGGGTTTTTTGCTGACATTTGCAGGTGAGCAACATTAATTTGTCATTCCTCACAGTTGTAGAAGCAGCAAGCACCTGTTCTAAAGGGCTCCCTCCAAGCACTTTCCCCACTGCTTTCTCTCCATCCCCACTGCTTTACCTATTTCCACAACAGTCTTTAGGTTCATCTGTGGCTCAAGTAAAATGAGACCTTGACATATTTATGGCTCATGAATAAATCTTGGCTTCCTCCAAATTGCTATTTCTCCCATAGATAATCAACTCCATCAGGAAATCTATTGTGTCTGTGAAGGTCGTCATTTCATGCCAGGAGCTACAACAAACTGATCAAAGTTTTATGGAGGGCTCTAATAAAATTTATCTATTCTGTTCATAGACATAAACACAAGCTACTAAATGCAATTATTTCTCTCAAAAAATTAATGATAACTTGTAAATTTGTACTTGCTAGTCAAGAGACATTATTGTCTATTTGGGTCATGAAGTCCTCTTAATTTTATGAGTGCAAATGACTCTACATTGCAAATATACTTTCAAACATGAATTAACTGGCCAAACACAGGAAGAAACAGGCTCTCTGATACAAATAAACCCAAACCATGTATATAAAGGCTATCCCATGACTATGACCTCTATTGACATGCCAAGTCTAGCAGCATGCCAATTAATCTGACTTTATGGGATAAACTGGAATCTCCATTGTTCAAAATAATTTTGCAGCTTTCATGCAAACTTTTTAAATGTGACTTTCAGGACTTTCAGCTCTGTGAAGTTTCTCTTCATTCGCTTTCAGAAATGTGACTTTCAATTTACATAATTTTCATCATTTTTGATAAAAATAAATTATTTCCAATAAATTTTAGATTTAAATATTAAATTAATACTAATTTAAATCAACATAAACCTTAAATAAATTTCCAATAAGTATTAGATTCGCATGTCCAAAAACAAAGTACAGAAAAAGAAAATGGCATACATCATTTTGTCTTTCAATCATCCCAGATTAACGGGTATCCTGACTCCCCCCCAGAAGACCATGGCACACGCTCAATCACTACCCCCCCCCCCCACATAGCTTTTCTCCTAGGGTGCCCTGATCTTTCCCATGGAGGAACTTGAACTGTGCACAACAACCACTAGATAATGGCATTAGGGCTCAGTGTTTGGCCCGCTGTCCTGCTTGCAGGGTGCTGAAAGGTAATGCTTGTTTTATCATCATTGTACTTATAATGACCCTGTTTCTGGTCCTAACTCTAGAGATGAAGGGCTTTCGGGCATTGTGGTGGAGATCAGGCTGGTAGTAACCACAGCCTGGAATCCATCTCTTTCCCTCTAAACATCTCTGAGGTCAGTATGCTCTTTGGTTTAAAATATGAGGCGAAATCACATCAATACTTCTTTTCATATTTTTGACATCCCAGGAAGTATACCCTTTTCATTAACTTTTAATATTATTTTCACTAATTGTGAGTGCTTCCTTCCATTAGGTGTAAGCATTTACAGAAAATATATTTTCATATGCTAATAGTTAAATGTCCTAAGAGACAATTTTTACAAGCCAATATGTGAAAATTTTAGTTCTTCAACTGAAGAATATTTTATATTTACCAAGGAAAATTATCGTTCACTATCTTAAAAGTGTGTAAGTTAAAAGGCCAGAGGTCCTATAACCTAGCGCCTAAAAATTTAATCTCCTACATCAAACTGCTTGAATATGAAACTTGTTTCACTCTAGTTCTTGTTAGACATGTGGCCTTGGCAAGTCACTTAATCTCTACCCCTTGGTGATTGTTATATCACTTGCCTCACAGAGGAGTTGAGAAGATAAAGTTAGATGAAGAAATTCACATCAAGTGATCCAGACAAAGCTGGGCCCAAGAGATGAGTCAATCACTACTAGTAGTTATTGGTTGTAAATTTGCAACCAATTTATGATAACACATAAAATGTCACCAGAAGTCTAATTAAAAAGTATAAAAGAAAAATTTTGCTGTATTTTAAGAGATTTGGTTACTAGAAAGACTCATCAACCCATTCATGCTTTTCTCAAACAATTAATTATTAGGTACCTGCTCTGTACTGAATATTGCCTTTAGTGCTGTAACCATCCAAAAAGATAAAATTTTAAGACAATAACAAAAAGACACTTTTGTGTTAAAAAAAAAAAAAAAGAAGTTAACATCTCCATGGTCAGTGAAACTATCTTCAGAGCAGTGAAGAAAACTATGGCTTATGTCTCTCTGGACTCCAGCTCTTAAAGTGAGTGACCACAGATAATCAGGAGGTGGGCGCCCAAAGGATCCTGGGAGCCTCATGGGAGAGGTTTGACCAGAGTCACCTGGGTAGAGGGCTGTGTTTAAGACCCTTCCACAGACAAATTCCAGGGGCAGAGTGGAAGCTGACACTGCCTCCAGAGGTTGTGCTATGCTCTCATTCCAGATGATCACCAGTCTATGATCTAATAAGCAACCACGGGTAAGTGACATGCAGAGCGCTCTGGAGACTGCCCAGGGACCCCTCGTACATGCATTTATATACAGCTGAGGAAGAAACAGGGATGGGTACCTGTGCCCTTGGAGAGCAGAGACTATGTCTGCCCACTTTAAAGATGATGGGGCACCAAAGGAAAATTCCCTGCCTCCTTAAAAGGGAAATTGGTCTACACACTGCAACACAATAAAGAATTGTAACTTTATTAGAACCTAGGATAAACTGGACTAAAAAGAAAGCCATTATTACCAATCAAGACCTAATCTTGCTCAGGGTTGTGATTTCATGATGATACATAAGTCAAAACTGATCAAGTTGTATATTTTAAATATGTGCAGTGTATTATATGCCAACTAAACCCCAATAAAACTGCCAGAAACCAATCTTTGTCTTATTAAATTACCTGTAGAATTGGGGTTCATGAAAAGATCATAACATTTCTGAATAGTGTTCTTGCTCATATGTTAGAAAAACTGTAACATATTGTGACTTGATTAAAACTTTGTGTATTTCAAACTATGGTTACCAGAATTATTTCTAACCATGAGACAATTCTTTTATCCTCAAAATTCAATGAGGAAGAGTTTTAAGCTTTTTGTGCTGGAATCAGTAAACATCACCATATCATCAAAGTGCTTTGGTAGCATTTAAACATTTTATGTTTAAAATTTTAGGTATTTAAACTAGTTAATATTTCAAAATCAATAATAAGCTATACAAAAAGAAACATTCTCCAAATTCTGAGCAGAATCAGATAGTTTCATTCTTTTGAACTTTCCTGTAGTTTCAATGTCTCTCCAATATCACTAATAACATGAGCAATATCTCTCATAAACATAGATCCACCACCAAGGTTCGTGGTATCTTTCACTAGTTGACCAGAATAACTGGTTAGCAGTTGGTTACTCATTTAATAAATATTTAACAAACAGCAGTTAAAGACAAGAGGCTACAGATACAGGACTGAAAAGAGATACCCTCCCTGTTCTCCTACATAATTCAGATACTAAAACATAATCACACTGGTCCACATCTAAAATGTTTAGAAATCACAACTCCATCGTAACAACTAGTAAAAGAAAGGATAGACTAAAAAAACCAACAACTCTTCAGGGAACTGGAAGAGAGAGTAGGACATAGGGCAAATTTCTGACCCCAAGATTTGAGTGACATTCAGCAGGATATATGCCCCCAAGCTCCCCATACAACTAGATGTATTATTTTGAGACTACTACAGAAAATAAAAGATAAAGCAAAAATCCTGAAAGAAGCCAGAGCAAAACCATGTAACCTATAGAGGAATGAAGGTAAGAAATATACCCAACAATTCAGAAACCATGAAAATGACAAGAGAATGGATTGAAATATTTACAGCTTTGAGGGAGTAAAATCACTAACCTAGAACTCTTTATCCTGTGAAATTATCCTTTAAAATGAAGGAAATATAAAGAATTTTTCCAGGCAAGCAGGAATTGAGGGAATCAGTTGTAAGAAGACCTGCCTTGATTTAAAAAAAAGAGGTTACAAGAGGTTCTTTAGAAAGAATAAAAAATGATATGTATCAGAAATATGGATTTGCATTTTTAAATCTATAAAAAATCCAAACAAATATGGATTTACATGAGAAGAGAAGATCATTGAAAAATAGGAATAGTGAAGGTTAAAAGATATTTTTCTCTTTTTTAATTGATTGAACAGGTAAGAATTTAAAAAGTGACACCAACCATTTAAAATATGTACGTTTATGGTTTTATATATGTGTGTGAAATAAAATAAAGGAAGAATACAAGGGATAGGAGGCAGGAATTAGAATTACTTTGTTGTTATAAGGTACTCAAACTATGCATGATACTAAAGCGTTATTTGAAAATCGATCTGGATTAACTACAAATGCATATTGTAAATTCTTGTATACTCACTTAAAAAAGTAAACAGAAACTCATATGCTAAGGGGAGAAAATGGAATCATAAAATGTACAATTAAAACCTTAAAAGGAAGAATAAGAGTAAAAGACAAAAATAACAAACAAGGGCAACAAAGAAAAAACAGTACTAAATGTGGTAAATACAAATCCAACTATATCAGTAATCACTTTGAATGTCAATAGTCTAACTGCATCAGTTAAGAGTGGCTCAAAAAGCAGAACCCAATTATATTTTGCCAATAAAAAACTCTCACTTTATATATAAAGACACATATAGAATAAATCTAAATATATAGAGAAAAATGTACCATGCAAACACTAAAAGAAAGGAGTAACTACATAATTTCAATAAAGCAGGCTTTAAAGCATGGAAATTTATCCAGGATAAAGAAGGGCATATTACATATTGATAAATGGGTCAGTTCTCCAAGAAGACATAACAATTCTTATCTTGTGTGTGCTTAACAACAGAACAAATTGTGGGAGGTAAAAACAGAACTGCAAAGAGATGAATTCAACATCATAGTTGGAGACTTCTACATCCCTTCCTCAGAAATGGACAGATTCAGCCACCAAAAAAGTGATCAATATCTCTCATAAACATAGATCCTAACAACAACAAAAAAAATCCCCCACAAAATATTGGTAAATGAAATTCAACAATGTATAAAAAGAATTATACAACATAAGTATGACTTACCCCAGATATGTAAGGATGACTCAACATTTGGTAACTAATTAATGTAATCTGTCACATCAACATAATAAAAGAAAATCATATGATGATATGAATAGTTGTAGAAAAAGATGTTTGACAAAGTCCAACACTTACTCACGATAAAAGTCCTCAGTAAACTAGGAACAGAGGTGGCCTTCTTCAACCTGCTAAAGTATATTTGCAAAAACCCTCCAGCTAAGATCATATTTTACTTTCCTGATGGTTCAGATGGTGAAGAATCTGCCTGCAATGCAGGAGTAGTTAGGTTAATGGTGGAAAACTCAAAGCTTTTCCACTAATATCAAGTACAGAACAAGGATTTCCTTTCCACCACTCCTTTACAGCATTGTACAGAAAATTCCGACTAATGTAAAAGATGACATAAGAAGTATAAGGATAAGGAAGGGAGAAGAAAACTGTCTTTGTTCACAGATAACATATTATTTATGTGAAAAATCTAAAAGAACTGACCAAAACCTCCTGGAACTCTCTTGCTTTTTCAATGATCCAGTGGATGTTGACAATTTGATCTCTGGTTCCTCTGCCTTTTCTAAATCCAGCTTCAAGATCTGCAAGTTCATGGTTCACGCATTGCTGAAGCCTGGCTTGTGTTAACCATTGTGTTAGCACCCCAAACTATGAAATACTTTGGTCTATATCTAACAAAATATGTACAAGATTCTATATAAGGAGAACTACAAAAAGCCTAATGAATTAAATCAAAGAAGAACTAAATAGAGAACTATTCCATGTTCATAGATAGAAGTTTTTCAAGATTTCAGTTATTCCCAAGCTAATCTATAAATTCAATGCAATTCCAATTAAAATCATGGCAAGTTATTTCATGGATGTCAACAAACTGATTCTAATGTTTATATGGAGAGGCAGAAGATTCAGATTGAACAATACAATATTGAAGGACAAAGTTGGAGGACTAATGCTAACCAACTTCAAGACTTACTATTAATATAAATCTACTGAAATCAAGAGAGTGTATACTGGCAAAAGAATAGACACGTGTATCAGTGGAAAAGAATAAAGAGCCCAGAAACAGACCCTTATACATATAGTCAACCGACCTTTGACAAAGGAGCAAAGACAGTACTACAGTGGAGTACAGAAGTCTCTTCAACAAATACTGTTAGAGCAACTGGATATCCACTCTAGACACAGAACTCACAAAATTAACTCAAAATACATCACAGACATAAATATAAAATGTAAAACTATGAAAGATGACATAAGATCACATAGAAAGTCCAGATGGCCTTTGGTTTGGGGATGCATTTTTAGATAACTCATCAAAGACATGATCCATAGAAGAAATCATTTATAAGCTAGACTTCATTAAGTTAAAAACTTCTGCTGTGCAAAATATGTCAAGAAACTAAGAGGACACAAATAGGATAAAATATTTGCAGAAGACACATTCAATAAAGAAATGTTATCAAAAATATACAGAGAAGTCTTAAAACTCAACAAGAAGAAAATAATCCAATTTGAAACTGATATCAAATAAGATACAGGTGGCAAACAAGAAATGAAAAGATGCTCTGCATCCATATGTCATTCAAGAAGTGCAAATTAAAACAACATGAGATATCATTACACATTTATTAAAATGACTGAAATCTGGAATACTGACAAGAGGATGTTACAGAAGTAAGAATTCTCGTTTATGGTTGGTGAGAATGCAAAATAGCACGGCCACTTTGGACGGCAGTTCAGTTTTTTTTTTAATAAACATATTCTTTCCATATGATTCCATCATACCTCTTGGTATTTACCCAAAGGATTTGAAAGCTTATGTCCACACAAAAAGCCTGCACACAGTTATTTATAGCAACTTTATTCATAATTTTCCAAATCTGAAGGCAACCAAAATATTTTTCAGTAGGTAAATGGATTAGTAAACTATGGCATTTTCAGACAATGGAATATTACTCAGCTCTAAAAATAAATGAGCTATCAAACCATGAAATGACATGGAAGAATCTTAAATGTATATTGCCTAGTGAAAGAAGCCAATCTGAAAAGGTTACATACTGTGTAATTCAACTATAAGACAATCTGGAAAAGGAAAAAATGTGCAGATAATAAGTTGATCAGTGGTTGGCAGGGATTTTAGATGAATAGATGGAGCACAGATGATTTTTAGCTTCAGTGAAACCACTCTGTTTGATATCATAATGATGATGTTGTCATTACACATTTGTCTAAATCAATAAAATATACAACACTAATAGTGAACTGCCATATAAATTATGGACTTTGGGTGATTATGATGTGTCGATGTAGGTTCATTGATTGCTATAAATGTACCACTCTGGTGGCGGATGCTGATAATTGCATAGTCTATGCATGTGTGGGGCAGGTGAGTTATGGGAAATCTCTGGACCTACCTCTTGATTTTTCTGTGAATATAAAATTGCTCTAAAAAGTAAAGTTTTAATTTAAAATGTAATTATATAATCACAATAGTGTGCAAATTATGACAAACACTATCAAGGGAAAAAGTCTCAATATTCAAAGAATTTTCTCTGAAGGTGAATCATACTAAACTATTCAGACAGCCAGAGAAGAACATGTCTGGAAAAGAAAGCTCTTTGGCAAAAGTTTGATGTAAAGGGTCTTGGGGAATTTCAGGAGATAGGAGAGCAGATCCTGACCCAGAAGAATGGTGATTCTTGGTGAAAAATGGTTACTCATTTGCCTCTGAAATCCTGTCATTCTTTTCTTCTCAATTTAAGAGGTATGTGCATTGTATGAACAAGTGGGTGTAGTCTCATCTGTTTTAAACTGATACTAGTTTGCACTTACTAAGTAGTGAACTAGTGGATATTACACAGTCATCATTTCAAGACATGTTTTTAATTAACTGATGTTACCAATAATTAATAATAATTGCAAATAACAAAGTGCTCCATACCCAGGTAGCTGAGCTTCTGAGCCTTAATGAGTGAATTTCTAACACTGCTCTGTATAGAATTTTGAAACTACATTGCTCCTTCATAATAATCTTTAAATAACCCCTGGTGGCTCAGCGGTAAAGAATCCGCCTGCACTGTAGGAGGCACAGGAGGTGTGGGTTAGACTCCTGGGTTGGAAGGTGCCCTGGAGGAGAGCATGGCAACCCCACTCCAGCATTCTTGCCTGAATAATCGCATCAACAGAGGAGCCTGGCAGGCTACAGTCCATGGGGTCACAAAGAGTCAGACACGATTGAGGGACTATCACTTTCACTGAACACATCTTTGATAGTTCAGTTTAAAAACTGAGTTGTTTAAAAACTGAATTATTGACTGAAATTTAGTGACAAGAACACAAATAATGAACATGAATGATTTTTTAAAAAGATTGAATGGATTATATTTATAAATTTCAAAAAAAATCTATTTGATTAAATAAGGAATAAGAATCTTTGAAACCTCTTTCATGTTAATGTGAAGTTTTTTCCCAATAATCTGGCTTATCACTTTTTAAATTATAATTGGCTTGGATAGTGCTTGCAAGAAAACATCCTCACTCCTTTTATTTCAGTTATAGTTCTGTTAAAAAGGCTCAGCTAATCTGAAATCTTTTCGAGTGGGTTTTGAAATTGCTTCAAACTAACAGGCACAGAGGACACAGAATGACAATAGCAACGAGGAGGTGTGACTGGAGTGTCCTTTACTGGCTCAGCTAAGCCACAGCTGACAGTTACTCTGTCAAAAGCTGCAACATCAGAAGGCGAGTTTACAAACTCACGCCTTTCCAAGTGCACAGGCAAAAAAATACAAAGACCTGACAGAACTAACAGACTTACAGAAAACATCTGTTAGTAATTCATCATGTGTGTTAACACAAGCCATAACAATAATCATTACAAGATGTATCACACTAAATATTTGTCACCTAAATTTGTGTATTGAAGGATGTTTGTATTAGTTGTCTATTGCTGAGAAACAAATTACCACAAACTTGCAGGCTTCAAACAACCACACATTGATTGTCTCACAGTTTCTGTAGGTCAGGAGCCTGAGCAGAGCCAAGCCTGCCCTCTGCAAGGCTGCAATAAATGTCAGTATTTACCGTTGTTGTTGTTGTTTGGTTACTAAGTTGTTTCTGACTCTCCTCCCCCAGAGCCAGGCTCCTCTGTCTCCCTTTCTCCTTCACTTACTTCTTTTTCTCTTTGCCTTCCCTCCACACCTACAAAATATGTATGCAAGGTCTTCTATACCCCAGATTCTAGAGTAGGTGTTCAGGATACACCAGCACATAATAGGTACATACTAGTAATAATTAAGTACACTTGAAAATAAACTTTTTTGATAAAAGAATATGATGCAAGTTAACAAAATGCAACAAAATACAATTCCTTTTTTCTGTGGTCTTTTCAGTTTGCTAGGTATACCTGTCCGGCACATGGGATGAGATTCTCCAAGGTGTTTCTAAAGGGTTGCTGCAACTTGCCCAAATGGAGCAGTTAAACCTCATTTTCAATGTTGATCTTATTATAAATGAGAAGAACCAAAATAAAATGAAAATAAGCCAAGAAATAAACAAAAACAAAGTTAAGAGCTGAAGACAGCCAAGTTTTTCAAAGCTTGAACATCTAATGAATTCAATGGATTACAGTCTTCAAATTTATCCATAATGTCACTACCTTCAAATTAATATTTCTACTGGGAATCTTATAAAGCATATTATCAGCTTAATTGCTCATATTTATGTAATTACCAGGACTGTTCCAAAGGATATTGTCAACTTAATTATTTTTAAATGTTTTTTGATGAGATATTTTTATTATGAACTGAGAAATAATTCTGAGGTATTCTGAAAACCATTCCAGAACACAGATGCAAGTATGCATAGATGATAGATCAGAAATGCCCTGGTGGCTCGGTGATGAAGAATCTGCTTGCCAGTGTAGGAGACATGGGTTTGATCCCTGGCCTGGGAAGATTCCAGATGCCACAGAGCAACTGAGCCCCATGTGCCTCAACCACTGAGTCCAAGATCCTAGAACCTGTGCTCCACGGCAAGAGAAACAATCACAATGAGAAGCCTTCACATTGCAACTGGAGCATAGCCCTTGCTTTCTGCATTTAGAGAAAAGTCCATGCAGCAATTAAGATCCAGTACAGCCATAAATAAATAAATAAATCAGAAATGTCTTGATCGTGAAGAATTTTATAGCTACTTATTGTTTTATCCATCAGCTGATGAGATGATAAATTAATGCACTAAACCCAAAATAATTTTGCCTATTGTAACATTGATCCAGTCATAAGTAAAAAAGAAAACAAACTAAAAGCTAACAGAATGCTCATTCTATATAACATATATAGCAAAATAATAAATATATTGAACAAGAGATATTAATGAATATGAACTTGCTGATTTTCATAGCTTTAGCTATCACATTATTCTGGGTGAGAAAGTTCATCCAGAATAAGTCTTTGAAAACTGTCATTTTCTCCCCTATACCACAAAATCTTCATTTCCATAGAAACTTTCATAGTCGGTGTTGATGTTGTTGTTGTTTGGTTGCTAAACCGTGTCCAAGTCTTTGCAACCCCACAGACTGTCGCCCTCCAGGTTCTTCTGTTTATGGGATTTCACAGGCAAAAATACTGGAGTATGTTGCCATTTCCTTCTCCAGGGCATCTTCCTGACCCAGGGATCGACCTCTCATCTTCTGCATTGGCAGGTGGATTCTTTACCACTGAACCACCAAGGAAGTCCTTCATACTCAATATCCAGGTATTAATTGTCTTAATCCATTACTTTGCAATTAGAAATACAGTCAATCTATTAGATTTCGATGGGTTTCAATTACAGATGTGTGCCCTCCAATTAGGTAGCTGTTTCTACCTACTAAATATGCATATTCTTCTACTAGACCTCCTGTTAGAAATACATCTCTTCATTTAGATATATCTGCTTTCTAATTATAAATATTAGCACTTCTATTAGATTTGTGTGCCTTGCAATATGATATATCTGTACTCCAATTAGATATGTCCTTCCTTCCGTTAGATGTGCATTCCCTATGAAGTCAAATTTAAAACAAAAAGAAATAGGAGTGGGCACATATATATGTTTAAACAACACCAGTAAAGATGCAAAGAGATCAACAGCTTAAGATTGCTACTTTGGCTTTTTTAATTTTTTTATTTTTTTTTGAGCCCTTGATCTGTCCAGTAAGGGGATGAAAGAGAACATAATGACAGAGCTCAGATTCTTCAAGGATGAAGGTTGTTGGTACTGGCATTGCATTTTATGGAAAAAGTCAATAGCTTGCTGCTGTCTACTTTAAACAAGCTCAGTTCCAGAAGGCAAAAAATGATAGGAGGAGGGAGAAAAAATAAATAGCATTAAGCAACACTTGTGGTATTTAGTAGAAACATCTATACATTTCTGGTTTGTGGAAGATCTTTATCCTTATTATCTATGGGGCCTTTTTATGACTTATATGTACCCTTTGAACTTTTGCTTTAATGGGATGTTTACCCCACAGAAAACTACAAAATATCTAGTCTATAGCTGTATATAAGAACTAAAATAATACAGGCTGGATTATTTTTATTTTTTCTTGAATATCTACTTATTGTCAATTATCCATAGAAATTATCTATATCAGTTTTCTAGGGCTTCTATGACAAATAACCACAAACATATGGTTTAAAGCAACAGAAATGTATTATCATATTTTTAGAGGTCAGAAAGTTCAAAATCAAGTTGCTGGCCAGACGATGCTTTCTCCAAAGACTTTAGGAAAAGATCTTTTGTTGTGTCTTCCCGCTTCTGTTGTTCCTTGATTTATGGCAGCCTCACTCCAATCTCTGCCTCAGTCTTCATGTGGCCAACTTTTCTGTATCTGTGTGCTGTTTTCTTGTTTCTTATAAGGACACTTTCACTGGATTTAGACCCCAACTTAACTCAGTATAATCTCATCTTGGTCCTTACCTTGATTAGATTAGCAAAGATTCTATTCCCAAATGAAGTCACATTCTGAGGTTTTGGGTAGACATGAACATTGTGGGGATACTACTCAACTCAGTATATTACACAAACATATTTTTAACCTTATGATTTTAAATGGAGGTGTTGTGAACAAATTTTATTTTTTTGTGACTGTGTGAATGGTTTAGAGTCAAATGGAAGCAACACTTCACATTTTCACATGATCTTTTTAAAATTAATTAATTTATTTTAATTGGAGGCTATTTACTTTACAGTGTTGTGGTGGGTTTTGCCATACATTGAACTGAATCAGCCATTGTACATGTGTCCCCATCCCGAACCTCCCTCCCCATCCCATCCCTCTGTGTTGTCCCAGTGCACCGTCTTTGAGCGCCCTGTTTCATGCGTCAAACTTGGACTGGCCATCTATTTCACATATGGTAATATGCACGCTTCAATGCTATTCTCTCAAATCATCCCACCCTCACCTTCTCCCACACAGTCCAAAGTCTGTTCTTTACATCTGTGTCTCTTTTGCTGTCTTGCATATAGGGTCGTTGTCACCAACTTTCTAAATTCCATATATATGTGTTAATACACTGTATTGGTGCTTTTCTTTCTGAATTACTTTTCTATGTATAATAGGCTCCAGTTTTATCCACTCTTTAGAACTGATTCAAAGAAGTTATTTTTAATAGCTGAGTAATACTCCATTGTGTTTATGTACCTCAACTTTCTTATCCATTCATCTGCCAATGGACATCTAGGTTGCTTCCATGTCCTGGCTATTGCAAAAAGTACTGCAATGAACATTGCATACACGTGTCTCTTTCAATTCTGGTTTCCTCAGTGTGTATGACCAGCAGCAGGATTACTGGGTCATATGGCAGTTCTATTTCCAGTTTTTTTGTTGTTGTTGTTTGCTTTTTTAAAATTTATTTATTTATTTTAATTGGAAACCAATTACTTTGCAATATTGTAGTGGCTTTTGCCATACACTGACATGAATCAGTCATGGGTGTACATGTGTCCCCCATTCTGAACCCCCCTCCCGCCCCTTCCCCATCCCATTCCTCAGGGTTGTCCCAGTGCACTGGCTTTGAGTTTTTTAAGGAATCTCCACACTGTTCTCTATAGTGGCTGTACTAGTTTGCATTCCCGCCCACAGTGTAAGAGGGTTCCCTTTTCTCCACACCCTTTCCAGCATTTATTGTTTGTAGAATTTTTGATAGCAGTCATTCTTTTAAATTATTTATTTTTGGCTGTGCTGTATCTTTATTTCTTTACAGGCATTTATCCAGTTGCAGGGAGCAGAGGCTACACTTCATTGCACTGTGCAGGCTTCTTATTTCAGTGGCTTCTTTTGTTGTGAAGCACAGGCTCAAGGGCACCGAGCTTCAGTAGTTTTGGAACCTGGGCTCAATAGTTTCAGATCCCAGGCTCTAGAGCACAGGCTCAATAGTTGTGCCCAGTGGACTGAGTTGCTCTGTGGCATGTGGGATCTTCCTGAATCAGGGATCAAACTTGAGTCTCCTGCATTGGGAGGCAGATTCTTTACCCCTGAGCCACCAGGGAAGCCCCCAACATTTCACATTTTTAATCATAAAGTAACTTATATTGTTAATATAGTACTTGCAATTAATGTAAATGAATGAAGTTCATCTTCTTAATGGCCACTTTTTACCTTTGGACCTGGTCATCTTTGGCTCCACCCGTTTGTCCCTCCTGCTTGCTTGGCAACCACCTTCTTCTGACTCAGTTCTGAGGCCTCCTTCATCTTGACCACTCATCTCCACTCTTCTAGGGACTTAACATGTACTCATCCCCTAGTGGGGTAAGTACTGGTGCTGAGTAGACAGGATTCCATCCCATAATCCTGAAAGTTCTACTTACGTCACATGCAGCAGCAGTTCATGCATACATTGGAGAGGTTTAGTCATATCATTGACTCCTATGAATTTACTGTGGAGGAATTTTCCAGATCAATTATATAATCTAATTGTGTCACATACTTAATACTTGCTGTTTCAGACTCAAGTGAAGAATGAGGATGTGTGTTAACACAATTTCTCCTATCAAACACTTTCCTAACTGTCCAGTATGATGTGCAATTGTGCATATTTATGTGTTAGATGCACTAAGGGTTTTTCCAAATATAAATGTGAGGATTATTGGAGCCTCTCTCTTACTCTTCTTCTCACTCTCTCTACTCTTCAATATTCTGGGGTTCAACCTCTCACACCAAAGGCCAGCTTCCGCCGTGGCTCACTGAGCCTTGGGCCCCGAGTAGAGGGCTCTGCCTGGATCTACTTCCAGTCACAGGAGCCGTTCCTTCCACTCATCTCAACATCCCTGTGTCCTGTTTTCTTGGACCATTGGAAGATAATGAAAATGCTAATGACACAAAATAAAACTGAATTAGTAAGTCTGTGGTAACTAATCGCTTAAATTTATACCCTTCTCAGAGAGTATCTGCACTGTAGCAGTGGTCAGTCGCTTCATTTCCAAATGCATTGTGTAGAATTTTAGGCAGTATTGCAACTCTAGCGCGTGAAATAATACTAACTGTGCAAGTATACAGCAGAACCACCACACAGACTCAGCTAAACATAGTGTCTAGGTTTTCCTTAAATAAACTGAGCTATTTCCCATAATTAGAGTGAAGTTTGTTATGGGTCAGACACACAAGATAGAAAGGTTATTGTTTGATTAATGCCAGCGTAAAGGGCGAGACTCATAATGCAGTGGTTAAAAAAAGTCCACAATGAATATTTATCTCTCAGATACTTACTTGCTTTGACATACCTCATGAAGGACTGTAAAGCAAAGTATAACAGGAAAATTGCTTGAAAGACAATTTAAGAAAAGTGTTGGCAAAGAGCTCTGCTATCAGGGAAAAGGCTAATGTGTTGTGTCACTTTTTTGACGGCTGGATTTGAAGAATCACATACATTTAATGAGCTCTTTATTCTATCACATATAAAACATCTAGAAAAAAGTGTATCAGAGAAACTTAACAATTTTCCACAATTGTCCAATTGTGCTTTTAGCCTTAGAAGCTATTGTGATACAATGTGTACCTTATATTTGGCTAAAAACAGAATATATATATATATATGTATATATACACACACACACATATATACATACAATACATACATACATATATATATACATATATACACATATATGAAAATGTATATGTGTATATATGTATATATGTATATGCATATATGTACATGAATATATGTATATGAAAATGTATATATATATGTATATGAATGTGTATATATGTATCATATATATGTATATGAAAATGTATATATACATATACATGTATGAGAATGAATATATGAGAATATGTATATGTGTATATGTGTGTATATGTATATATATGTGTGTATATGTGTATATATATACACATATATGTATATATGTGTATATGTGTATATGTATATATATGTGTATATGATATATATACATATACATATATGAGAATGAATATATGAGAATAGAATACATATGAGAATATATGTATATACATATATATATGTATATATATGTATATATGTATATATACATATACATATATGAAATCAATAGTCATATATACATATACATATATATACATATATATATATGACTATTCATTTTTCAGAACAAATGCTCATTGGGTTAAATCAGCTATAAAAATCACTAGAGTTGACTACAGGCTAAATATTAAGTGATACAATGGCAACATGTTTCATCTGATTCAAATTAACCATTAAGTTATATGGTGTCAGATCTATTGTTAAAAAATATATTTCTAAAAAATATATATATATTTCTATTGGTGGATAGTTAGCAAATATAATTCAATTGAGGCATTGTATGGAAACTAATTTACATTGATAAGCTGATACTAGAATAACCAAACTTGAAATGATGATAGTTTGATTTTACTGTGTGTTTTATAATATATATTTTCTGTATTATATATTCTAATAAATATACACACAGAATATATGTATATACTGCTAATATCATTTTATTCAAAATAATTGCCCCAAATTTTGGAACACTTAGTGTTCCATAATCATTTGTTCAATATTGAATAAATGAATATGTTTCAACTAGATTTATATGTACCTTTCTCCCTTTATTTGATACCAATACTAGAAAACACTTTAGAAAAAAATTAAGAACTGGACTTCCCTAATTGCTCAGTGGTAAAGAATCCACCTGCCAATGCAGGGGACATAGGTTCAGTCTCTGGTCCGGGAAGACATAGGTTCAGTCTCTGGTCCACATGCCTTGGGGGGTGGGGGGTAAGCCCATGTGCCACAATTACTGAACCCATGCTCTAGAGTCCACGAGCCACAACTACTGAACCCAAGTGCCACAACTACTGAAGCCTGAGCTCCTAGAGCCCATGCTCTGCAACAAGATAAACCACCACAAAAAGAAGCGCACCCCTCAACGAAGCCCTGCTTACTGCAGCTTGAGAAAGCCTGCACACAGAGACAAATTACCATTGCAGCAAAAAATAAGTAAATTAATTAATAATTTTTAAGAAGCTCTTTTAAAAAAAATAAGAACTTTCCATAGTTTAAAGATAGAGATAAAAATGCTAAATAAAATATTGGCAAATCTGATCTGAAAATATATTAAAAGAATAATAATTGTCCTTAAACAGGTTTTAGCCAAGAAGATCAGGATTTTTTTTACATTAGAAAGCCTAACAATATTAACAAGTTAAAGCAAAAAATATGATATAAAAAGTTATATAGGAAAATAATTTTATATAATTTATACTAATTCATAATAGAAAACAATGAGCAGCAGTAATGAAAATGAAATATACTTAGCCAGTACTAAGTAGAATGTACACTGATAAAAGGTATATGTCAAATTGCACTGTGAACTTCAAATTTGGGAAAAGATAAAGTTTCTCAGCAGCATTTTCCCTCAGAACTGTACAAAAAGTTGAAGTGAAAGTCATTCAGTCAAGTCCGATTATTTGTGACCCCACGGACTGTAGCCTACCAGGCTCCTCTGTCCATAGAATTCTCCAGGCAAGAATACTGGAGTGGGTAGCTGTTCCCTTCTCCAGGATATCTTCCCAACTCAAGGATCAAACCCAGGTCCACATTGCAGGCGAAAGCCCAAGAAAACTTGACTGGGTAGCCTATCTGTTCTCCAGCAGATCTTCCTGACCGGGGTCTCCTGTTTTGCAAGCAGATTCTTTACCAACTGAGCTACCAGGGAAAGAAGTTACAGCATAAGAAAAACAAAAGGATGAAAAATGTTTCAGAAGAAATTATCAAAAATTTTTAACTCCATTATTTGTCTACACATAAATCCAAAGAATTAAGACATTAGAATATAAGAATTCTCAAAATTTGTTAGCTGCAAGTTCATTGCATTGATATCAACAGCATTACTGTAACTAGTTATGTTATCAAGTCCAAGCTTGCTCTGCTTGCTGCAAGATAAGTCAATGATTCTGAGACAAAGTGTTGGAACTGTTAGGGAAAGCACACTGACTGAAACCGCCCACCCTGGCCAGGCCCTTTAGTTGTTTTATACATATGCATGAGTTGTTTTATGACAGGGGATCCTAGTAAGGAATATGGAACTAATAAGCCACCACCAACCGGAAGAGTTCTGGAAAGGTCAAAAGGAGACACCGTGTGTCCGTCCACTTCCCAAAATCCCTCTCGCTAGCATCCATCTTGTCTGAGTGATGCGTGCGCCACCAGGAAAGACTCTGAATTAGAATGATGGGCCAAAGACCACCGGGAAACTAATCCCATCACCATAAAAGCCGAGACTATGAGCCATGTGGCAGAGCCTTTCTCCTGGGTTCCGTTACCCTCCTGCTCTCCACATGGGTGCCCTTTCCCAATAATAGCTCTTGTTTTGTCAGCACATCTCCTTGGACAATTCTTTTCTGAGTGTTAGACAAGAGCCCACTCTTGGGGCCCTGAAGGGGGGCCTCCTCCTTCCTACAACAGAACTAGGAAGGGACTTTATTTGGCAGCTGGCTGGGTAGCAAGAAGATGGCAGGCTAGCCCCTCAAATTAACCATCTTGTTGAGAACAGGATATCAGATTCTTTTATGGATCAGAGATGGGGAGAGGTGAGGAAACAAAGTAAAAAGACCATTTAATTCCTGAAAATATCTCCTAGAATGGCAAGCCTCAGGTAGGGGGATGTGTTAGTTTCACTTCCTTACAGTCGTTTCATGGATGGTATGAAATGGAGTATCTCCTGTCATATCAACAAACATGTCATATCTATTTGTGATTCCAGCCTCCCCAAATGTGAATTTCTGGGCCTCATAGGTAAGAAGCAGAAGGACACTGGGCACTGCACCATTTGTAACACAAAAAATCAAGAATTTCACAGTCCTTCAAAGGTAGGCTGGGTCAGGTTATTCTCTCTGAGGCAGGTCATTATGTATGCTTATAATAACAAAAGCGGCAAAATAAGGGTTAAAGTCACAGACGCAGATCCAGTGTAAATTCAAAATTAATCCTTCCCAGTTACAGTCACGGAGAGAGCAATGGCAACCCACTCCAGTACTCTTGGGTGGAAAATCCCATGGATGGAGGAGCCTGGTAGGCTGCAGTCTATGGGGTCGCTGAGAGTTGGACACGACTGAGCAACTTCACTTTCACTTTTCACTTTCATGCACTGGAGAAGGAAATGGCAGCCCACTCCAGTGTTCCTGCCTAGAGAATCCCACGGACGGCGGAGCCTGGTGGGCTGCCGGCCAATGAGTCAACCCTTTTTCACATGAGGTGGCCAAAGTATTGGAGTTTCAGCTTCAGCATCAGTCTGTCCAATGAACACTCAGGACTGATCTCCTTTAGGATGGCCTGGTTGGATCTCCTTGCAGTCCAAGGGACTCTCAAGTGTCTTCTCCAACACCACAGTTCAAAAGCATCAATTTTTCGGCACTCAGCTTTCTTCATAGTCCAACCCTCACATCCATACATGACCACTGGAAAAACCATAGCCTTGACCAGACAGACCTTTATTGGAAAAGTAATGTCTCTGCTTTTTAATATGCTACCTAGGTTGGTCATAACTTTCCTTCCAAGGAGTAAGCGTCTTTTAATTTCATGGCTGCAGTCACCATCTGCAGTGATTTTGGAGCCCCAAAAATAAAGTCAGCCACTGTTTCCACTGTTTCCCCATCTATTTCACATGAAGTGATGGGACCAGATGCCATGATCTAGTTTTCTGAATGTTGAGCTTTAAGCCAACTTTTTCACTCTCCTCTTTCACTTTCATCAAGAGGCTCTTTAGTTCTTCTTCACTTTCTGCCATAAGGGTGGTGTCATCTGCATATCTGAGGTTATTGATATTTCTCCTGGCAATCTTGATTCCAGCTTGTGCTTCTCCAGCCCAGCATTTCTCATGATGTAATCTGCATATAAGTTAAATAAGCAAGAGGCTGCATATACACCTACTATCTTTCCCTATTTGGAACCAGTCTGTTGTTCCATGTCCAGTTCTAACTATTGCTTCCTGACCTGCATACAGGTTTCTCAAGAGGCAGGTCAGGTGGTCTGGTATTCCCATGTTTTTCAGAATTTTCCACAGTTTATTGTGATCCACACAGTCGAAGGCTTTGGCGTAGTCAATAAAGCAGAAATAGATGTTTTTCCTGAACTCTCTTGCTTTTTCAATGATCCAGCAGATGTTGGCAATTTGATCTCTGGTTCCTCTGCCTTTTCTAATAACTGCAAATCAATCTATAGATCTAATATAATTCCGATCAAAATTTCAAGGTAATATTTAACAAGGTTATTAGCAAAATTCAGAAAATTCTGAATATATATATATATATATACACACACTTATGTCACATACATAGTTATTATTATTAAACAGAATTAAAAGAATTTGATCTTATTATAGGAATTAAAGGGCTTCCCTGGTAGCTCAGATGGTAAAGAATCTGCCTGCAGTACAGCAAACCCAGGTTCAATCCCTGGGTCAAGAAGATCCCCTGATGAAAGAAATGGCAACCCACTCTTGTATTCTTGCCTATAAAATCCCATGGACAGAGGAACCTGGCAGGCTACAGTTTATGGGGTCACAAAAATTTGACACGACTGAGCAACTTCACTTTCACTTTCTATAAAGATTAGAAAATTATGCCAGTGGAACAAACTATAGAGTCCAGAAGCAGCTGCATTTCTATATGATAACTGATATATGATACAAATTACACAGAAAGTTAGAGAAGAAAAGATGCATGGACTTTATAGTATATGATGCTAGAGCAACTCATTTTCCATATGGAAAAAAATTGTAGCTCAGCTTCAAGCCATCTTAAACAATAAGTGTCAGGTGGCCAACAGAAATAAAAATTAACTATAAAACTTCAAAATGATAAAGAAAAAAAGAGAATACTCTCTTGGCTTTGATTAGAAAGAGATTTTTTTCTTTAAACAAGGTCCAAAAAAATCACATATTATAAAGGAAAGGAAATTTGACTATATCAAAATAAAAATTTCTGTACAACATAAAAATGAGTAAGATAAAAATAAATTAACTGCAAAATTTCATAGACCTATGTTCACAGATACACCAATGAGTGCAGATAACACTGTTGAAATCCAAACTTGTTGTCTGGATTGCAACAATGTCAATTTCCTGATTGTGATATTGGACTAGAATTATGCAAGATGTTACCACTGGGGTTATCTGGGTGAAATGTACCTGGAATCTGTCCTGATTTTACTTTTCAACACCTGTGACTCTACAGATACTGCAAAATAAATAACATTTTTAAAACTTGGTGGAAAATGATGTTTGCAGCATAAAGGAAAAGATAGTGACATCCTAAACATCAATAAGGATTTTTTTTTCTTTTAAATAAAGGAAGAGACAGAGAAAAAAGGGACTTGAAGGGGGGAAAGGCTGGTGGAATAAAACGGAGGAAAGGAAAGGACAAGAAGAGCAAAAGGGCAAAAGTATCAGTTTAACAAATAGAAAAATTAAGAATATATTTCAAGATTCTCAGACTCATTAGTAATTAGAGAAATGCACGTAATAGCAATCATGAGATTACAATTTTCTTTATCTGCACTTGCAAAAATGAAAGAGTTGTAGAGAATTAATCATGGCTGAAGTGGAGATAAAAGAGCTCCCGTGACGCTATAAGAGAATAAACAGAAACAGCTACTTTGCAGGTGATTCAACAACCAACTTTACAAGTGACTCTGACCCCAAATCCTCTTAGGGCCAGCAGCTGGGCATCTTCCACGATCCAGGCAAACGGGTACTGGGGCTTCCTTGGCGGCCATAACACTTGCTCCCAGTCCTCACCAGGTGATGCTGTTCTGGGTGTCCTGGTTTGCTGGTGTGTTTCTGATACCGTACACTGACCCCATGGCAACCTTACTTCTGTCTGGGGCAAAATGATATAATATGTATCTGCTTGAAGACAGCTTTGCAAAAAGCAGAAAAAATATATAAGAAAGAAATTTATGCCTGGTCTCAAAGTCAAACATGACTTAGCAACTGAACAGCCGCGGCAGCAGCACAGTGGTCTCAGGTTCAGGAAAATCTCGTCCAAAATTCAGCCAGCGTGCTGTCTTTTCTCCAGTCAGTTACCCAGCTGGAAATGAGTATAAAGCAGCTTGTTATATTTTCCTTGGCACCAACCTGCAAAACTATGTCATCGTCATCCCGACTTTGTTACCCTTTTGCCGACACTATCTCTGGGGAATTTTCATAGCAAATTACAAATTAGTAATGAAATGACTTGGCATTTGAATCTGCTTGGCCTCAGCTTAGGAGACATCATAAGGTTCATAGGGACGGTGGCAAATACGATGCTCTCTTTTCCATACAGAGGGGAACCACTGCTGAGCAGCAGTGCATGTTTGCCTTGGGAAATGTTCACTTATTCTTCAAACAAATATGAGCATGCATATTTAATAATAAATATAAAATAACAAAAAGAGGCTATATTTATTCACCAAATAAATTTGGTATTCACTTCGTGAATACCATAGGTCAGTCATTTTCTAGACGTTGGGTAAACAGTGATCAAATAAAATTCTTTCTGCCTTGGAGTGAAAGTTCCAGTGAAGGAAGACAGGTGGTAAGCAAACCCACACAGAGCTGTCAGATGTCCAGGCTACAGGTACACAGGGGAGGCCATGGGACTCGATGGCAGTGGGGGTGAGCTTGCTGTTCTTACATGAGACAGCTGGGGAAGTCCTTTACAGTAGGATAACCTTTGAGCAAAGAGATGAACCAAGTGGGGGATATTATTCTTGGTATTTAGAGATCAAAGCATACTCAAAAAATGCACACAGCTCCAGTTTTTAGGTTAAGCCTGAAAATATTTAACTGGGAAAAAAATGTAAAACTGTTCCTGGTCAGAATTTAACCCTCACACCACCATTTTCTAATGCCTATCATAGTGGGAAAAAAAAACCACCCTGAGACCAGAAACTGTGGGCTATGAGCCCCGTCCATCAACAACTCAGGGTTCTGAGTCCCCAGGGCTCTTTGATTCTAGGTCTTTACCAAAGTCTCCATCGCCTCTGGATCACAGTCTCTTCATCTCAAAAATAAGAGGATTAAAGCCTATAATTGGGCTATTAAAATTAAAACCACCATTTGATCCAGCAATTTTTTTGGGTATTTATCTGATGAAAACTCAAAAAGATATCTGCACCCCCATGTTAATAGCAGCATTATTTACAATAGCTGAGCTATGAAAACAACCTGTCCATGGATGAAGTGATAAAGATGTGGACGACATTGTGTGTGTGTGTGTGTGTGTATTATTTTTTAGTCACTAAGTCATGTCCAGCTCTTTGCGACCCCATGGACTGTAGCCCACCAGGCTACTCTGTCCATGGGATTCCCAGGCAAGAATACTGGAATAAGTTTCCATTTCCTTCTCCAGGGGATCTTACCAACCCAGGAATCAAACCTCCATTTTCTGCATTGGCAAGCAGATTATTTACCACTGAGCCACCTGTATATGTATATATACATATATATGTTTGTATATATAATATATATTTATAATTAAATACTATTCAACTGTAGTATGAATACTATTTACTATACTATAATAAAAATAAAATTTTGCCATTTGCAATAGCATAGGTGGACCTTAACGTCACTATGCTAAGTTAAATAACCAGACAGAGAAAGACAAATACCTTATTATCTCACTTACTTGTGGAATCTAAAAACAAACAAAACAACAACAACTACAAAAATGAACTCATCAACACAGAGAACAGATTGGTGGTAGCCAGGGCAGGGGTTAGAGTGGTAGGAAAAATACATGAAGGCAGTCAAAAACAAAAAGCAAATTTCCAGTTATAGGATACATATGTCATGGGGTGTGATATGCAGCATGATGACTATGGCTTAAAATACTGTAAAAAGAAGGCATTATCTCCTTAGCAGAGATATTTCCTTTGTAACCGGACAAAAAAGGGGTTAAATCTCAATGCAGTGTCCACATTTCTTCCAGCTCATGTCATGACAGACAGTGTCCTCCTCCCACCAAGTGCTGTAAGCCCTTTGAAGTGAAAAACACAGAGAGAAGCTCGCATTAAAAGAACACGCCAGTTAGAAACTGGAGGGAGGCGGCGAGAGCAGAAAGAGAGAAGCATGAAACTCCCTGTGTTCATATTCTTTTAAAGCTCACGGCTACTTCTCTCCCAAAGCGTCTGTTCTTGATGGCTGTCCAACATATGAGTCCATCCTAAGGGCCTATCCTTACGGCTCCTGACAAGGTTAGACGGAAGAGCAGGGACCAGTCAGTTTCCATGGATAAGCCCACTGTTGCCATTTTACTATCTGTTCCCACAATTTATTCTGAGCCAAAAGATCAAAGACAGCAAACACCATGTTACCAGACATGGTTTTTTTTAATAATAACAAATACTTCCCCAGTGAAAACTTTGATCATCCCAAAAAAGATTCAGTGCCTATTTAAAATGACTGACCTTGGACAATGCATTTAACCTTACTCTGCCTCAGGTTCCTCATGTATAAAATAGAAAATATTAATAGCCTACATCATAGAATCATTATATAAGGTAAGCAATTTGAAATATCTCATGTGTTTAGAACAACATCTTGGATATTGTAAGCAACATATCAGGATTCATTACTATATTTGCAATTATATCTGTCCCCAAAATAGAAGCCGACCATGTTGGCCTTCGGGCTTCCCAGGTAGCTCAGATGGTAAAGAACCTGCCTCAATACTGAAGACCTGGGTCAAGAAGATCCCCTGGAAAAGGGAATGGCTACCCACTCCAGTACTGTTTTGTTTTGTTTTCTTTTCTTTTCTTTTTTTGATTGGAGGCTAGTTACTTTACAATAATGTGATGGTTTTTCCCATACTTTGACACAAATCAGCCACGGGTGTACATGTGTCCCCCCATCCTGAACTCCCCTTCCACTCCCCCTCCCCACTCCATCCCTCTGGGTTGTCCCAAAGCACCGGCTTTGAGTGCCCTGCTTAATGCATATGCATTGATCTGGTACTGCCTGGAGAATTCCATGGACAGAGAAGCCTGGTTAGCTACAGTCCATGGGGTCGCAAAGAATCAGATCCGATTGAGCAACTAACACTTTCACTTCACTTTCATATTGGCCTTCATGTCTCATATTGGCTCTTCATGTTTCTGCATGCTGGCAGAGATCTGGAGAATCTATTTGTTCATTGATTCATGCATCTGCATTATTACAGACTGATGTAAGACACGGTTATAGGCAACCGAAACCCTCATTCTGATGGAAAAGAGCAAGTTTCTGTGAGATGGTCTTATAAAGCCCAGGACTGAAGGATAAGGGAAGGCCACTCTGAGATTTGACTACTAAGCCAAGATCTGAGGGATAATGAGGTTTTAATCAACACAGAGGAATGGATGTGTTCTCTACTGACTATAGTCCTTATAGAGGAAAGGGCAGGAAATGACTGAAGACTGGAAGGTAGCCCATGAGACTGATAGGACTGAGGGGTCTGGAGAGCCACAAAACTTGGCCCCAGAGCAGAAAGAAACTGGTGACCCACTGGCTGCAAACAGTTTGCGGAGGTGCCTCAGAGTTAGGGCCTGTGTCCTAACAGGTAAGAGTTTAGCTGAACTGGGTGTTATTCACAAGACCTGATGAAAGAGGAAATCTGAGAAAGCAAGAGCTTCACTAGAAGGAAGAAAGCAATTGTGTATCTATCCCAAATCCTGCCCATCAGGCACCAGGCAGGAAGCCAGGGCTCTGGTATCTGTTTATACAATGTATGAGTTATCATTACACTGGTAAATTAAGTGATATGTTTGCTTTATTTCAGATCACTAAGTTTTATATTACAGTGATATACTCTTACCGCTTTGCTTATCAAATCAGAAAATTCATCACACAAAGTCCATTTTTCACAGCACATCTAAATCCTTTTCTCTAGGCAACCCGCTGAGTCCATGTTAATGCAATTCCTTTAGACATCATCACCAAGCTAGAAAATCAGAGCGTGCCTTCAGGGGACACTGAGCACATCGTGGTAATGTCTTTCTAAGATTATTTATTTTCCCACAAAGTTGAAAAACTTGATACAAAATGTGTGTTATAGGACACTAAAGATATTTATCTCAAATTGAACACAACAGTTGTCTCTATTTATCCCATATGAAAGCCCAGGTTCTTTCCTTAAACAACTCTTGAATAAAAAGAAAATGAAGATTTAACTTTAATATCAAGCCCTGATATTAAATGTATTGTAAGTGTTGACACACAGAATTGACTCTATTCCACAACTGTCTCCAGGCACAGGAATATAAATTTAAGGCAACATGTGTTGGTAAGCTGGTATTTGACATTTCTGAATTTTCCATATTTCCATTTTTCTTGAACTCATTTTCTAATATATCAAGTTATTATTTTAACTAAAATATATAACCTAGATTAGAGATAATTGCTTCTGAGTTATTATATCTTCAGAATAAGTCAATCCAGGTCTCAATAGAAAAAATACTTTTATCCATAACAATTCTTTATTTTTGCTTATTCAACAAAAAGATTAATTAGATATTAATTCTTATGGAACTATTATTAGAAAGTAAGACATATACCTAAAATGTTACTACAAAAAGAACATCTGAAACATTAGTAAGCAGACATTTTCCCCAGCATATTTCTTTCATTAGTGTAAATGAGATAGAGTCCTAGGTAGGAAAGTAAACAGAATATTTTGTGTAAATGTAACTACAGAAATACTTCAAAAAGGCACAAATGTCTTAAAAAACACATGAAAAACTAAATGGCAGGGTAATAAAAGACATGTAAATTTCATCATATGCCTTATATTTATACCAAGGAGTTGATAGAAATATATTTATATTTGGGGTTTTGATTGTTTGGATTTTGAGAGATTAGAAAGGAATACAAAGTAAGGAAGAAATATTAATTTTTTCTGTGATTCTCATGAAGTTGCTTAATAAGGAACTATTGAAATTTCTGCAGTTTCTATTAGATAGATAAGGGAATGATAGGTAGATATATAGATAGATAGTAGGTGATGGACACATAAGGATTCCTTTCAGATGTGTATAGTCTTCTCCTTTGGAGGTAAAAATGAAAATCCCTGGGCCAGTGCCACCTTGCGCCAAGGTCAACGTCCTGGTGGCCTATGTCACTCTCCTGTCAACAGAGCAACCAATACAAGGCAACACAAAAGGGGCAAGGAGGTTACCTCTGGTGCCCCTCGGGAGCCGTTCATAGCAAACCTCTGCTTAGCCTGACTCACGCTGAAAGAAGCTCGCACCGAGCCTCCAAGTTTTCTCACTGGTGTGTTGCTATAGTTTAGTCTTTCTTTCGGGTGATCTAACTCCTTTTTTTCTTGGCCAGTGCTCCGAACTGTCAGGAAGCATTTAACAAAAGGCTTCCTGTGTGCTGTTTTGGATCTGTCAGGAACCCTCTGGCCCTTATTGATTCCTGAATATTCAGGAATTAAAAGGAGAGGCACCCCTTTCCTGGGGCTGAGGAATCCAGGCATTTCTCATTACAGTGATAAGTACCCTCTTCCCTATTATGAGCCAACTGGTAAAAGAAGATTGTTTGCAACTCTCTCTCTTTGATAGGGATCATCTTATGTTCTGCAAGCCTGGAATTTTAATCTTTATCTTTGCTGAGAATTACTACAGTATATATGCCCACGCCATGTTGATTAAAACACCTTTGTTCCATCAGAGCTTTGGTCCCCGTGTCTTTCTTTCTTTCCTTCTTTCTTTCTATTCCTTCTCTCTTTCTCTCTCTCTATTTCTGGCTAATTCCTTGGAGCGTGGAGGCCCGCTGAGCTCACTTTCTTGCCCGGGCGTCTAAGACCCTCTCGAGAAGGCGCACTGTGCCTTCACCCACTCGAGAGGGTGCCTGGTGCCTACGTGCAGCAGCGCGAACCCTAAGAACAGGGCTCTCTTGGCTTTCCGCGTAAACCAGGGGATATCAGCCTCTTTCTCTCTCTTACTCTGGGAACCACCAGGTTCCGGTCCATTAAAGGACCAACAAGCACTCTCTCTTACTTTCTTATCGTCGACTCCAGACCACCAGGTTCCGGTCCATTAAAGGACCAACACCCCACCTTTAAAGAGATTGCAGTAAGGACAGGTGTCCTCCATTTTCCTCTGTGGCCCCATTTTCCTCTGGATCTTCTGTGGGCTCCAGTCCAGTGGTCCAGCTGGCAGAGAGGTGGCATCATTCCTAGTCAACAGGTACCTCCGTGGATGCAGGCAGTCATTAACCTCAGCATCACCGTTCTCCATGTGCATCATGACTCAGCCTCCCAGGAGGCAGGGTTGCCTGGCAACCACTGCCAGTGACTGCTCAGGTCATGACGTTGTTGACCTGGACTGGGTTGCCATTTCCCACTCCAGGGGACCTTCCCGATCCAGGGATTGAACCATGTCTGTTGTGTATCCTTCCTTTAGGTGGGTTCTTTACCCCTGGTACCACCTAGGAAGGTCAGAGTCTTATAGGCCCTTCATCAAATGAGCACTGCCCCAACTTTACTAAGTTCTTTTCACTTTAGTTTTTAGTTTGGCCAGTTTTCACTTTCCCTCTTCAGCAGCATTTTAAGGAACGTCTGATTTATCACTGTCTCCCTGATTCTGGAGACTTTGGAATAGAAAAAGAGCTAAAGAACACAAATATATTCATAGGATTGTTGAACAGGATGAATGGTGAAGAATGTCTTTTTATTGCTATATTCTTATTCATCAGTTTGCATTCATACAATATTCTTTCTATTCAACAACATACTCAAGGATACATATGTATGTAAAAAAGTACATTCTTTAAGAATATATTCCTAGTGTATATATTTAAGAATAGACTTATAATAAGCATTCAGCAGTGAGAGAAATATATTCATGGAAAAACTTTATTGAGAAGAAATAATCTCATTCACCAGCACATTCATATGGACAGGTTTTTCTTATGTCCCACCAGCTTGCCTCTTACTTTTTTAGCTTTCAGCTACAGCTATAGGGAACTGTTGCAGATAAATTGGACATTCCTTAACATATATGTAGAAGTATATCATTCTATACGTGAATATGAAGAAGTATAACATTCTTCATACTCATATGAAGAAAACATGAAAATGAGTCAACTTCAAACAGTGGAAAGAAACACATTCAGCAAATGAGTTTTGGACAGATTGACCACTCAATAAACTGGCTTTGCCCTGTAGCCCAGATGTGAGCGTGTGGGAACTGCTTCTTCAGGATCAGCCATGGCAGAGAGAGATGACTTCAAAGCAAAAACTTTGCCAAGGGATAGTTGGCCAGATGGGGAAATGGCAAAGTCTGAAGTGTATGAAGCCCAAAAGAAGGTAAGGCAAGCTAAGTCAGGACTGAACTAAGGTTGCCACCACCCAGTTGTTGCTATTGTTCTTTCGTTAAGTGATGTCTGAGTCTCTGAGACCCCATGGACCCCTTACAGCCTAGCAGGCTCCCCTGTCCTTTACTAACTCCTGGAGTTTGCTCAAATTCATTTCCATTAAGTCAGTGATATTATCTAACCACCTCATCTTCTGCCGCCCTTGTCTACTTTTGCCTTCAATCTCTCCTAACATCAGGGTCTTTTCTAATGAGTTGACTCTTTGCATCAGGTGGCCAAAAGTATTAAACCTTCAGCTTAAACAGCAGTCCTTCCAATGACTATTCAGGGTTGATTTCCTTTGCAATTGACTGGTTTGAGGTCCTTGCATGCCCAAGGGACTCTCAAGAGTCTTCTCTAGCAACCACAATTCGAAAGCGTCATTTCTTCAGTACACAGCCCAAGACCAAGCAACAAAACACGGTGAAGTCTTGGATGCTGGAAGCTACCAGGGCACCGGGTGACAAGGATATGTCCCAGGAGACATCCCAGGGCATAGTGAAACTGGAGGCTCCTTCTCATGTCCACAACCCCAATAACCCATGGAAGATCTATATTCCTGCTTCAAACATGCACATAAGTGTTGGGAAGGAACACTGCCTTGAGTCTGAACATTGCCTCACTGTCTAAAGCACTTTGTAATCAGAGCAAGCTAGAGATGGGTTGTATAGGCCATTTAGTTACTAACTTTGATTGGACTGTCCCAAGTTATTAATTTTGGATTTTCTCCCTACCTAATTCATGGAGACTAAGATGACAAATCAATACTAGACAAAAAGTAATATGAGCTCTATTAGTTAACCCATTGCACAAGTTCACCTGTATATCTTTCTGATGCCCCTAAGATGCCACATGATGTCACATGATGCCCCTAAGATGCCACAGAGGCCCTAAGATGCCTCTAAACATGAGAAAAACATTCTTAAAGTAAAACCTGAATTCATGTTTTCAATGGAGATTCATTGTTTAATTTTAGAATTCCCCATTTCCTTCCAAGTCCGGGCTATGATTATTTAAATTTATTTATTTATTTTTTTTTTGATGAGCTATTATGTTTATGGGAAATGAGGTTTACATTCAAAATGGGCAGCTCTTGTCTTTGAATTAATTGAAATTTTGATAAGTATTTCTAAGTTGCCCTCCCACAAGATGTTACCAGTTTACAACAGTGTCTTACACCCTTGTACCTTCACCCAACTGGAATGTGAAAGAGTATGATTATTTAAATTTAAATTAAACTACTGCACAGTTCCACCCATCTCACATGCTAGCAAAGTAATGCTAAAAATTCTCCAAGCCAGTCGTCAATATGTGAATTGTGAACTTCCAGTTGTTAAAGCTGGATTTAGAAAAGGCAGAGGAACAGAGATCAAATTGCCAACATGCACTGGATCATCAAAAAAGCAAAAGAGTTCCAGAAAACCAGCTACTTCTCCTTTATTGACTACACCAAAGCCTTTGACTGTGTGGATCACAACAAACTGTGAAAAATTCTTAAAGAGATGGGAATACCAGAGCACCTTACCTGCCTCCTGAGAAATCTGTATGCAGGTCAACAAGCAACAGTTAGAACTGGACATGGAATGGCAGACTGGTTCCAAATTGGGAAAGGAGTACGTCAAGGTTGTATATTGTCACCCTGCTTATTTAACTTATATGCACAGTACATCATGAAAAATGCTGGACTGGATAAAGCACAAGCTGGAATCAAGATTGCCATGGGAAATATCGATAACCTCAGATATGCAGATGATACCACCCTTATGGCAGAAAGTGAAGAAAAACTAAAGAGCCTCTTGATGAAAGTGAAAGAGGAGAGTGAAATAAATTGGCTTAAAGCTCAACATTCAGAAAACTAAGATCATGGCATCTGATCCCATCACTTCACGGCAAATAGATGGGGAAGCAATGGAAATAGTGACAGACTTTATTTTTGGGGGGCTCCAAAATTACTGCAGATGGTGACCGCAGCCATGAAATTAAAAGATGTTTGCTCCTTGGAAGAAAAGTTATGACCAACCTAGATAGCATATAAAAAGCAGAGACATTACTTTGTCAACAAAGGTCCATCTAGTCAAAGCTATGGTTTTTCCAGTAGTCATGTATGGATGTGAGAGTTGGACTAGAAAGAAAGCTGAGTGCCAAAGAATTGATGCTTTTGAACTGTGGTGTTTGAGAAGACTCCTGAGAGTCCCTTGGACAGTAAGGAGATCCAACCAGTCCATCCTAAAGGAAATCAGTCCTGAATATTCATTGGACGGACTGATGCTGAACCTGAAACTCCAATACTTTGGACACCTGATGCAAAGAACTGACTCATTGGAAAAGACCCTGATGTTGGGAAAGAGTGAAGGCAGGAGGAGAAGGGGACGACAGAGGATGAGATGGTTGGATGGCATCACCACTTCACTGGACATGAGTTTGAGAAGGCTCCAGAAGTTGGTGATGGACAGAGAAGCCTGGTGTGACGCAACCCACGGGGTTGCAAGAGTCAGACAAGACCGAGTGACTGAACTGACCGAGATGATTTACTTATATTAAATATTAAATAATTTTCATTCATACTGTCTGCTGAGCTGGAAGCATATAACTCTTTTCCATCTCACAGGAAATCATAAAAAAGGAAAAGCATTTAAAAGAAAATGACTGACATTGATATTTTCTCTTTTGCTTGTTTTCTTTGCCTGGATGCTTCTTGGAATTTGAAAACAATGTTTTCAAGAAGTATTATTTAGCTTTATTGAAATACAGTTAAGCTATGATGATGTTTTGAAAAAGCATACAGAAACATATAAAAATAATTAAGGGGATATCATCTATTCTCAGGCTGCACTTCTCTACAACGATCATCATGTCAACACTTTGAGGAAATGTGCACATTACCACACAATTGTTAAGCAATTAGTGGCCCAACCTAAGCATTTTTCAATTCTTTATTGAAAAATACAATTGAACATCAACATTATCATTTTCACTGCTAATTGGTTCCATGCTGATAAAGTATGGTTGATATGACAGTAATAAAAGTGATCAGTAGAACATGGTGACAAGACTGATTCTGTGTGTATCTGTCCTTTGTCAAATCAACTAATAGTAACTCTTCAAAACTTTTTTCACCATCTATTCTTCTTTGTTCAAGGATATAATCAACTAACTCTTATTTAAATCTGAATTCTTAAATATATTCAATGTAACTTACATTTAGTTAGGTTCATTTGAAATATATTCCTACATATGTTCACATTCAACAATTGCTATGTTATTTTTAAGAGTTATAAAATATCAGACATATTATGCAGCTAGAAATACTCTACATAGAAAAACATCTTAACCTCTGGAATATTTACTTTTACATCATTCATAGAAAAATGGTTATTAATAAGTTTCTGATAAAAAAATTTAAAACTGTTGTCTTCCTCATTATTTCATAATTTAGAATATGTATCAGTATTTATACCAACTGCATAAAGCAATGTATAGTCACACACACTTAGCATCTGTTTAAAACAATGTCATTTCAATTTAAAATAAAAATTAAGCTTTATAGGTTGCACTAAAAAAAGAACAAAATTTATTTCCCTTGTCTTGAATTCCTAAAGACTATTAAAAGCTTGAAGCATATCCTGAAGTTTACTCTGAACCACGTTAAATGAAACAACTGTGCTAAAAACAGAAAGTATATAGTGTTCTTCAGCTCTCGAAAGGCATCTGTGTGTAGATTTTCTCTTGGTCATTTCAATATTTATACACCATATAGGCTTCATTGATGTGAAAATCATGCTCTTTATCTTCTTGCCTTAAAGATGTCTGGTGGCGGCGGGGGGCGGGGAGGAGTGCACTTCACAAGTATATTTTGACTCATTGATTGACGAATATAGTCATTTTCATTTACCTATAATTGTCACACTCACAACCAGTGTTCACATCAAGAGGATGCAGCTACTTAGTAATTCTACTTTAAAGGAAGTACTTTATCTTCCTATCTATGATATTCCCTTTCTTACAGGATTTTTTTTTTTAAGGCAAAATTATAGTTCTCAGAGGGCTTCCCAGGTGGCTCAGAGGGGCTTCCCAGGTGGCTCAGATGGTAAAGAATCTGCCTGCAATGCAGAAGACCCAGGTTTGATCCTTGGGTCAGGAGGATACCCTGGAGAAGGACATGGCAACCCACTCCAGTACTCTTGCCTGGAGAATTCCACGGACAGAGGAACCTGGCAGGCTACAATCCATGGGATAACAAAGACACCATTGAGAGACTAACACTTTCACTTTCTCATTGTTCTCAAAGGAATACAAAATGAACACGTTGCAGAGATTTATTTAGTTCATTAATTAGGGAGTCAGCAGAATGTAATAAGCAACTTGATAAAGAATCCCAAAAGTGGACAATATAAAAAATATTAAGAGTGCTGAAAGGAATATACTTAATATATGTAAAACTGGCTTCCTCCACAGGAAAGGGAGGAAAATCAATTACATTTCACCAGACAATTCATGCGTGTGGCTATGAACAAGAATAATTTGCATTGCTAAAGATATGTATAACTCACAGAATGTGTAATAGCTCAAAAGAATGAAGGAAGGAGGTAACTGCAAAGGAGGTGCTGTCAGGACACCCAATTCAAAGCCATTTACAATTTTCCTGACACTGCTCTTGTAACTATTTATCATCATGTTAGCATAAACGAATCACATTGGCTGCTTAAAGAGGTGATTCAATTTCTAAGAAAAATATCACTCAGATAAATGTGTTTTTTAAAAAAACCTTGCCAGAAATTCAAATATAAATTTCTTTTTAAGAAATGTACATTCACTCATACAACTCAATAGAAAAATACCCAAACATTCTGATTAAAAAGTGGGCAGATGAATGGGAAGAATGAATAGACATTCTTCCAAAAATGACAAATAAATGGTCAACAGGTCCATTAAAAGATGTTCACCATCATGGCTCATCAGGGAAATGCAGATCACAACCACAGTGAGATGGAACCTCACACTTGTTAGAATGACCATTATCCAAAGACAAGGGATAGTAAGTGTTGGTGAGGATGTAGAGAAAAGAGAACTTTCGTGTATTGTTGGTGGGAATGTAAATTTGAATCAGCCACTGTGGAAAGGAGTTTTGAAGTTTCTCAAAGATTAAAAGTAGAACTACCATATAATCTAGCAAGTTTACTTCTGGATATTTGGTTTTTAAAAATGAAAACACTATTTCAAAATGATATTGATGCTCTTATATTAATTGCAGGTTTATTTCCAATAGCCAAGATATGTAAATAGCCTATGTGTTCATCAATGATGAATGGAAAAAGAAAATGTGATACATGTGTCATATAAATATATTAATTGGAATATTATTCAGATATAAAAAGAAGAGAATCTTGCTATGTGTGACAACATGAATATCCCTTGGAAAAAAGAAAGAGTAGGAACTCAAAGATATAGAGGACAGATTGGCAGTTGCCACAGGTTTTCTGATTTCAATGGCTTTTGTGTCCATTAAAGTCACTAAGAAACTTTCCTCAGTGTAGCATTCTATGTTGTAGGGAAAGTGCACAGGTTGGAAACCTACTGAAGCTACATTAAAGTAACAAGGCAGGGTGGGAGAGAAAACTCTCGGGTACTTAATTTCTAAAGTCCATTTGTTATCAAGATTATAGACATTGTGTGTATGTGTGAAAGTTGTTCAATCATTTCCAACCCTTTGTGACCCCATGGACTATACAGTACATGGAATTCTCCAGGCCAGAATACTGGAGTGGTTAGCCTTTCCCTTCTCCAGGTGATCTTCCCAACCCAGGGATCGAACCCAGGTCTCCTGCATTGCAGGCAGATTCTTTACCAACTGAGCTATTAGGGAAGACATAGACATTGGAGATCATCTACAGCTTCATGTCATCACCAATGACTTCCCAGAATAACTTCCAACAGACTTGGTCTGGATATTTTGGGAAATCTGTCTTACCAGATGTCATCTGCTTCACATGATACTATACATAGAAAATCCTAAAGGTGCTACCAGCAAACTGCTAAAACTCATCAATGAATTTGGTAACTATTGCATTCCTATATACTAACAATGAAAGCTTAGAAAGAGAAATTAAGGAAATAATTCCATTTACCATCACAAAAACAATAAAAACCCCTAGGAATAGACCTACTAAATGAGGCAAAAGACCTGGACTCATAAAAATATAAGACACTGATGAAAGAAATCAAAGATAACCCAAACAGGTGGAGAGATAAACTGTGTCTTTGGATAGGAAGAATCAATATTGTGAAAATGACTCCACTACCCAAAGCAATCTACAGATTAAGTGCAATCCTGATCAAATAACCAATGGCATTTTTCATAGAGTTTGAACAAAAAAAAAAAAATAATAATTGTGCAATTTGTATAGAAACACAAAAGATTCCAAATAGCCAAAATAATAATGAAAATGAAAAGTGGAACTGTAGGAATCAGACTCCCTAATTTCAAATGTCATCTTCAAATGCCATGCTTCAATTCTGAGAAATATTTGCTTCCTAGTCACCAGATGATGAACTGTCAGAGTCTGGTGCTTTTTTTTAAAGTGTGGTATGTGAATCCAAGAGTCTGTTCCCCGGAGTTTGGCAGCAAAAGGATTGGTTAGCTGTTTCTGATAGGGGCCTTTCCAACAAGAGAATCCTTCTTGGGATCACTCTTCCAATGGACAAAATCTCCAGGCTGCAAGGTGTGATGCTTAAGTACTTCATCTTCAGAAAGCACACTGTGAAAACATTGCTATACCAAAGCAAGATTATTTTTAGTAGAAGCAATTAGATCTTTGCAATATCGGAGTATCTCTTCTATTATCAGTTGTGGGTCAAAAGAAGCAGGAGCCAAGTGCATTGGGTGTCCTGGAACTATGTCAGAGGGTAAGAGTTCATGAGTTCAGAAACAGGTAGATCTGAGATTTAGAAGACCCAGAAACACTGCTTTTGGCCAAGGTAATTGACAAATTTTGTCAATTGAGTCTTAATAATGCTGCTAGTGTGTTCAACTAAGCCAGAAGATTGAGGATGGTAAGCACAGTGAAAATGTAAAAGAAGCCAAACAGCACAGACTTGAAACACCTGGCCAATAAAATGAGTTCCTTGGTTACTGTGAAATTTGAGAGGAATTCCGGAGGCAGGGATAATCTTCTCCAGAAAGACTTTAGCCCCAGAAGTTGCAATCAGTTCAGATCAGTTCAGTCACTCAGTTGTGTCTGACTCCTTGCATGGATGAAGCACACCAGGCTTCCCTGTCCATCAACAACTCCCTGAGCTTACTCAAACTCATGTCCATTGAGTTAGTAATGCCATCCAACCATCTCATCCTTGTCATCCCCTTTTCCTCCTGACTTCAGTCTGTCCCAGCATCAGGGTCTTTTCCAGTGAGCCAGTTCTTTGCATCAGGTAGCCAAAGTATTGGAGTTTCAGCTTCAGCATCAGTCCTCCCAATGAATATTCAGGACTGATTTCCTTTAGGATGGACTGGTTGGATCTCCTTACTTTCCAAGGGACTCTCAAGAGTCTTCTCCAATACTACAGTACAAAAGCATCAATTCTTTGGCACTCAGCTTTCTTCCTAGTCCAACTCTCACATCCATACATGACTACTGGAAAAACCATAGCTTTGACTAGATGGACTTTTGTTGGCAAAGTAATGTCTCTGCTTTTTAATATGCTATCTAGGTTGGTCATAACTTTTCTTCCAAGGAATAAGCATCTTTTAATTTCATGGCTGCGGTCACCATCTGCAGTAATTTTGGAGCCCCCCAAAAATAAAGTCTGTCACTGTTTCCATTGCTTCCCCATCTATTTGCCATGAAGTGATGGGACCAGATGCCATGATCTTAGTTTTCTGAATGTTGAGTTTTAAGCCAGTTTTTTCATCTCCTCTTTCATTTTCATCAAAAAGCTCTTTAGTTTTTCTTCACTTTCTGCCATAAGGGTGGTATCATCTGCATATCTGAGGTTATTGATATTTCTCATGGCAATCTTGATTCCAGTTTGTGCTTTATCCAGTCCAACATTTTTCATGATGTACTGTGCATATAAGTTAAATAAGCAGGGTGACAATATACAACCTTGACGTACTCCTTTCCCAATTTGGAACCAGTCTGTTGTTCCATGTCCAGTTCTAATTTTTGCTTCTTGACCTACATACAGATTTCTCAGGAGGCAGGTAAGGCGCTCTGGTATTCCCATCTCTTTAAGAATTTCCCTCAGTTTGTTATGACCTACACAGTCTCAATTCAATGTGAAAACATATAGATATGGATACTTATATCCATGAAAGAGAAGTTGTATAAAATCCATTAGCCAGATTCCTAGTGGTCTAAATGGTGTATTGGGGCTTCCCTGGTGACTCAGATGGTAAAGAATCCACCTGCAGTGCAGGAGACCTGGGTTTGATTCCTGGGTCAGGAAGATCCCCTGGAGAAGGGAACGGCTACCCACTCCAATATTCTTGCTTGAAGAATTCCAAGGACAGAGTAGCCTAGCAGGCTACATACAGTCCATGGGATCACAAAGAGTCAGACACAACTGAGCCACTAACACTTACTTACTAATAGCACATTTAAGCAGTTTAGGATATTTTGGGATGACCAAGATGAATGGAATGGGAGCGAGGCTTAGAAGGGAGTCTCAAGAGGGAGGGGATATATGTATACCTATAGCTGATTCATATTGTTGTACAACAGAAACTAACACAACATTGAAAAGCAATTATCCTCCAATTAAAAGAAAAATCTGGGACTAATATAAACAGGTTTTACTAGGTAGTATTTCAGACAAATGGGAATTTTTTTTTTTTTGGTAAATTAATTTATTTTAAGTGAAGGTTAGTTACTTTACAATATTGTAGTGGCTTTTGCCATAAATTGACATGAATCGGCCATGGGTGTACATGTGTCCCCCATTTTGAACCCCCCTCCCACCCCCCGCCCCCCATTCTATCCCTCAGGGTCATCCCAGTGCACATCGAACCTGGACTGGTGATCTATTTCACATGTAATATACATGTTCCAATGCTATTCTTTCAAATCATCCCACCCTCGTCTTCTCCCACAGAGTCCAAAAGCCTTTTCTTTATATATGTGTCCTGTATGCTGTCTCGCATATAGGGTCATCGTTACCATCTTTCTAAATTCCATATATATGCATTAATATATTGTATTGGTATTTTTCTTTCTGACTTATCCACTCTGTATAATAGGCTCCAGTTTCATCCACCTCATTAGAACTGATTCAAATGCATTCTTTTAAATAGCTGAGTAATATTGTATTGTGTATATGCACCACAGCTTTCTTATTCATTCATCTGCCAGTAGACATCTTGGTTGCTTCCATGTCCTAACTACTGTAAACAGTGCTGCGATGAACATTGGAGTACACGTGTCTCTTTCAATTTTTGTTTCCTCAGTGTGTATGCCCAGCAGTGGGATTATTGGGTTGTATGGCAGTTCTATCTCCAGTTTTTAAAGAAATCTCCACACTGTTCTCCATAGTGGCTGTACTAGTTTGCATTCCCACCAACAGTGGAAGAGGATTCCCTTTTTCCACACCCTCTCCAGCATTTATTGTTTGTAGACTTTTTGATAGGAGCCATTCTGATCGGCGTGAGATGGTACCTCATTGTGGTTTTGATTTGCATTTCTCTGATAATGAGTGATGTTGAGCATCTTTTCATGTGTTTGTTAGCCATCTGTATGTCTTCTTTGGAGAAATGTCTGTTTAGTTCTTTGTCCCATTTTTTCATTGGGCCATTTATTTTTCTGGAATTGAGCCGGATGAGCTGCTTGTATATTTTTGTGATTAGTTTTTTGCCAGTTGCTTCTTTGTTATTATTTTCTCCTATTCTGAAGGCTATCTTTTCCACATTGCTTATAGTTTCCTTTGTTGTGCAAAAGCTTTTAAGTCTAATTAGGTCCCATTTGTTTTTGTTTTTTTTTTTTTTTGCTTTTATTTCCACACTCTGGGAGGTGGGTCATAGAGGATCCTGCTGTGATTTATGTTAGAGAGTGTTTTGCCTATGTTGTCCTCTAGGAGTTTTATAATTTCTATTCTTACATTTAGATCTTTAATCCATTTTGAGTTTATTTTTGTGTATGGTGTTAGAAAGTGTTCTAGTTTCATTCTGTTACAAGTGGTTGACCAATTTTCCCAGTACCACTTGTTAAAGAGATTGTTTTTTCTCCATTGTGTATGCTTGCCTCCTTTGTCAAAGATAAGGTGTCCATAGGTGTGTGGATTCATCTCTGGGCTTTCTATTTTGTTCCACTGATCTATATTTCTATCTCTGTGACAGCACCATACTGTCTTGATGACTGTAGCTTTTTAGTATAGTCTGAAGTCAGGCAGGTTGATTCCTCCAGTTGCATTCTTCTTTCTCAAGATTACTTTGGCTATTTGATTTTTTCTGTGGTTTGTTTGTTTGTTGTATTTCCCTACAAATTGTGAAATTATTTGTTCTAGTTCTCTGAAAAATACCATTGGTAACTTGATAAGGATTGCACTGAATCTATAGATTACTTTGGGTAGTATTTTCAGTATATTGATTCTTCTGATCCATGAACACGATATATTTCTCCATCTATTTGTGTCCTCTTTGATTTCCTTCATCAATGTTTTATAGTTTCCTATATATAGGTCTTTTGTTTCTTTAGGTGGAGGAGTTGGTGATGGACAGGGAGGCCGGGCATCCTGCGATTCATGGGTTGAAAAGAGTCAGACACGACTGAGCAACTGAACTGAACTGAACTGATTCCTAAGTATTTTATTCTTTTCGTTGCAATGGTGAATGGGATTACTTCGTTAATTTCTCTTTCTGTTTTCTCATTGTTAATGTATAGGAATGCAAGGGATTTCTGTGTGCTAATTTTATATCCTGCAACTTTACTATATTCATTGATTAGCTCTAGTAATTTTCTGGTGGAGGCTTCAGGGTTTTCTACGTAGAGGATCATGCCATCTGCAAACAGTGAGAGTTTTACTTCTTTTCCAACCTGGATTCCTTTTATTCTTTTTTTCTTCTCTGATTGCTGTGGTTAAAACTTCCAAAACTATGTTGAATAGTAGTGGTGAGAGTGGACACCCTTGCCTTGTTTCTGACTTTAGGGGAAATGCTTTCAATTTTTCACCATCGAGGATAATGTTTGCTGTGGGTTTATCATATATGGCTTTTATTATGTTGAGGTATGTTTCGTCTATGCCTGTTTTCTGGAGGGTTTTTTTTTTTATCATAAATGGATGTGAATTTTGTCAAGGGCTTTCTCTGCGTCTGTTGAAATAATCATATGGTTTTATTTTTCAGTTTGTTAATGTGGTGTATCACATTGATTGATTTGCAAATTTTGAAGAGTCTTTGCATCCCTGGGATAAAGCTCACTTGGTCATGATGCATGATCTCTTTAATATGTTGTTGGATTCTGTGTGCTAGAATTTTGTTGAAGATTTTTCCGTCTATGTTCATCAGTGATGTTGGCCTGTAGTTTTCTTGTTTCGTGGCACCTTTGTCTGGTTTTGGTATGAGGGTGATGGTGGCCTCATAGAGTGAGTTTGGCAGTTTACCTTCCTCTGCAATTTTCTGGAAGCATTTAAGTAGGATAGGTGTTAGCTCTCCTCTAAAGTTTTGGTAGAATTCAGCTGTGAAGCCATCTGGTCCTGGGCTTTTGTTTGTTGGAAGATTTTTTTGTTACAGTTTCATGTACATGTGATGGGTCTGTTAAGATTTTCTATTTCTTCCTGGTTCAGTTTTGGAAGCTTATACTTTTCTAAGAATTTGCCATTTCTTCCAAGTTGTCCATTTTATTGGCATATAGTTGCTGATAGTAGTCTCTTATGATCCTTTGTATTTCTGTGTTGTCTGTTGTGATTTCTCCATTTTCATTTCTAATTTTTCTGATTTCATCCTTCTCCCTTTTTTTTCTTGATGTGTTTGGCTAATGGTTTGTCTATTTATCTTCTCAAAGAACCAGCTTTTAGTTTTGTTGATTTTTGCTATAGTCTCCATTGTTTCTGCTCTAATTTTTATGATTTCTTTCCTTCTACTAACCCTGGGATTCTTCATTTCTTCTTTTTCTAGTTGCTTTAGGTGTAAAATTAAGTTATTTACTTGATTTTTCTCTTGTTTCTTGAGGTAAGCTTGTATTGCTATGAACCTTCTCCTTAGCACTGCTTTTACTGAATCCCATAGGTTTTTGGTTGTTGTGTTTTCATTTTCATTCATTTCAATGTATATTTTGATTTCTTTTTTTGTTTCTTCTGTGATTTGTTGGTTATGCTGAAGCGTGTTGTTTAGCCTCCATACGTTTGTATTTTTAATAGTGTTTTTCCTGTAGTTGACCTCTAATCTTACCACATTGTGATCAGAAAAGATGCTTGAAGTGATTTCAATTTTGTTGAATTTACCAAGACTAGATTTATGGCCCAGGATGTGACCTATCCTGGAGAATGTTCCGTGTGCACTTGAGAAAAAGGTGAAATTGATTGTTTTGGGGTGAAATGTCCTATAGATATCAATTAGGTCTAACTGGTCCATTGCATCATTTCAAGTTTGTGTTTCCTTGCTAATTTTCTGTTTGATTGATCTATCCATAGGTGTCAGTGGGGTATTAAAGTCTCCCACTATTATTGTGTTATTGTTAATTTCCCCTTTCATACTTGTTAGCATTTGACTTACATATTGCAGTGCTCCTATGTCAGGTGCATATATGTTTATAATTGTTATATCTTCTTCTTGGATTGATCATTTGATCATTATGTAGTGTCCTTCTTTGTCTCTTTTAACAGCCTTTATTTCAAAGTCTATTTTATCTGATATGAGTGTTGCTACTCCTGCTTTCTTTTGGTCTCCATTTGCATGAAGTATCTTTTTCCAGCCCTTCACTTCCAGTCTGTATGTGTCCCTTGTTTTGAGGTGGGTCTCTTGTAGATAGCACATATAGGGGTCTTGTTTTTGTATCCATTCAGCCAGTCCTTGTCTTTTGGTTGGGGCTTTCAACCCATTTACATTTAAGGTAATTATTGATAAGAATGGTCCCATTGCTATTTACTGTGTTGTTTTGGGTTTGAGTTTATACATCCTTTCTGTGTTTCCTGTCTAGAGAAGATCCTTCAGCATTTGTCAGAGAGCTGGTTTGGTGGTGCTGAATTCTCTCAGCTTTTGCTTGTCTGTAAAGCTTTCGATTTCTCCTTCATATCTGAATGAGATCCTTGCTGGGTATAGTAATCTGGGTTGTAGGTTTTTCTTTCACCACTGTAAGTATGTCCTGCCATTCCCTTCTGGCCTGAAGAGTTTCTACTGAAATATCAGCTGTTATCCTTATGGGAATCCCCTTGTGTGTTATTTGTTGCTTTTTCCTTACTGCTTTTAATATTTGCTCTTTGTTTTTGATCTTCATTAATTTGATTAATTTGTGTCTTGGGGGTGTTTTGCCTTGGGTTTATCCTGTTTGGGACTCTCTGGGTTTCTTGGACTTGGGTGGTTATTTCCTTCCCCATTTTAGGGAAGTTTTCAGCTATTATCTCCTCGAGTATCTTCTCATGGCTTTTCTTTTTGTCTTCTTCTTCTAGGACTCCTATGATTCGAATGTTGGGGCGTTTCACATTGTCCCAGAGGTCCCTGAGGTTGTCCTCATTTCTCTTGATTCTTTTTTCTTTTTTCCTCTCTGCTTCATTTATTTCCACCATTCTATCTTCCACCTCACTTACCCCATTTTCTGCCTCAGTTATTCTACTGTTGGTTCCCTCCAGAGTGTTTTTTTTATCTCAGTTACTGCATTGTTCATTATATATTGACTCTTTTTTATTTCTTCTAGTTCCTTGTTAAACAATTCTTGCATCTTCTCAATCTTTGTCTTTAGTCTATTTATCTGTAACTCCATTTTGTTTTCAAGATTTTAGATCATCTTTACTATCATTCTTCTGAATTCTTTTTCAGGCAGACTCCCTATCTCATCCTCTTTTGTTTGGATTGGTGGGCATTTATCATGTTCCTTTACCTGCTGAATATTTCTCTGCCTTTTCATTTTGTTTAGATTGCTGTGTTTGGGGTGGCCTTTCTGTATGCTGGAAGTTTGTGGTTCCTCTTTATTGTGGAGGTTCCTCCCTGTGGGTGGGGTTGGACGTGTGGCTTGTCAAGGTTTCCTGGTTAGGGAAGCTTGTGTCAGTGTTCTGGTGGGTGGAGCTGGATCTCTTCTCTCTGGAGTGCAATGAAGTTTCTAGTAGTGAATTTTGAGTTGTCTGTGGGTTTGGTGTGGCTTTAGGCAGCCTGTATTTTAATGCTCAGGGCTATGTTCCTGTGTTGCTGGAGAATTAGCGTGGTATGTCTTGCTCTGGAACTTTTTGGCTCTTTGGTGGAGCTTGGTTTCAGTGTAGGTATGGAGGCCTTTGGATGAGCTCTTGTCGATTAATGTTCCCTGGAGTCAGGAGTTCTCTGGTGTTCTCAGATTTTGGATTTAAGCCTCCTGCCTCTGGATTTCAGTCTTATTCTTACAGTAGCCTCAAGATTTCTCCATCCATACAGCACCAATGATAAAACATCTAGGTTAATGGTGAAAAGATTCTCCACAGTGAGGGATACCCTGAGAGGTTCACAGAGTTACATGGAGAAGAGAAGAGGGAGGAGGGAGATAGAGGAGACCAGGAGGAGAAGAGGGGGAATCAAAAGGGGAGAGAGCCATCTAGCCAGTAAACAATTCCCTATGTGCTCTCCACAGTCTGGAACATCCAGAGAGGTTCACGGAGTTACACAGAGAAGAGAAGAGGGAGGAGGGAGATAGAGGTGACCAGGAGATGAAGAGGGGGAGTCAAAAGGGGAGAGACCAATCTAGCCAGTAACCAGTTCCCTACTGTTCTCCACAGCCTGGAACACCCAGAGAGATTCACAGAGTTAAGTAGAGAAGAGAAGGGGGAGGGAGGAGATAGAGGTAAATTGGGGGAGAAAAGGGAAAGTCAAAAGGGGAGAGAGCAATCAAGCCAGTAATCACACCTCTAAGCAAAAATGGGTACTGAAGATTAGATTCTTAAAGGCACAAAATTGATAACAAATACCAAAAAGCAAAGATTAAAAATCTAGAGTAGAGATTAGACTCTGAAAAATACAATATTAAAAATACAAAACAAAATCAATCACAAAAATTATAAATATATATATATGAAATTTGCTTTAAAAATAGGGCCTTTTTTGCAAGGTCATAGTAGGTTATAAAAATGAAGCTTAAAGGAGTAATGAAGAACTTAAAAATTTTTTAAAAATTAAAAAATGATAATAGTTAAATAGGCACTTTTTAATGTTTCCCTGTCAATATTGATTTATGAATGCTTTTATTTTGTCATCAAACCAGTGGTTTAATGCATGTACAGTGGTGAGGAGTAGAAAGATTAGGTTCCTTGGTAGGACTATGCTATTACTGGGTCAGAACCAGACTTTTTTTTTTAATTAAACAATTGCTGAACTTCCAATCTTGCTCTTCCTTTTCTGAGACCAACTGGGCTTCCATAGTCAATTTTTACTGTTATCATTTATGTAAATACCCCTCCAGAACATGGCAGAGTTTTGGCTGCTGTCAGTTCTTTTAAAGGCAGAATTCCTTGTAGAAATATCAGCAAAGTGATTTTCCTTAGCTTCCAGAGCGTCAAACATAATATGCTCCAGAATCTTAATAGTAGATAAAATGACATTGTAAAAGTATTGCATCCAATAATTTCTGAACATAAGGGCCATTTTAAATTTAATTTTTTATTGTAAATAAAGAAGCCACATTGCTTCCAGAACATTGTAAATTCTTGAGGTTCTCCAAAAACATATATACTAAACTCTCCATATGCTGTGCTGTGCACAGCTGATTCAGTTGTGTCCAAACCTTTCTGACCCCATGGACTGTAGCCCACCAGGCTGCTCTGTCCCAGCATTTCCCAGGCAAGAATATTGGAGTGGGTTGCCATTTCCTCCTCCAGGGGATCTTTCCAACCCAGGTATCTTTACCACTGAGCCACCTAGGAAGCCCCATTAGAGGGCTGAAGGCACCTCAAACACCAGTGCCCTGACTCCTTGCAACAATAGAAGAAACTAGGAGGGTTTTGTTTAGGAACTTTCAATCACTAGAGGAGAAGATTAAGAATCTTAGCAATCTTTTTTTAGGTGACTCATCTAGGGTTGAGAACTACTTTGCCAAATTAACTAAATCTGGACTGGACATAGTTTCCCATTGTGTCCTGGTCCTTTTTACTAGAAGGGAAAGGTCCCAGTTCAACCCATTAATAGAGTTAAAAGCTACCTGACTGGAATCAATGTCTGAAGGAAGAACATAATTTTCCTTAGAAACAATCGGGAAGTCTACAGCAGGAAAAAAAAAACAAAAAACTCAAGTCAATATAATAGTCATGAACAGGTTCACAAGATTTTTGTGTGAAAGACTGAATTTTGTTCCAGTTATCAGGCTCTGGAAAAGCCCTGGGATTTTCCTGAGGAAGTTGACTAGCACTGCCCAAGCCTAATCATATAATCATGCTAGTCTCCAAGTTGTAACTCTAGAGACCTTTCAAAATTTTCCAACGATCAATTTTCATTGAATACTGGACCTGAGCTCCACTGACAAACTTATGAAGCAGCTGATATAAGTCAGGAAACTAGGCTAATAAGTGTGAATGACTAAATTAAATTACCCAGCAAATCTGTGAGGATCTTCAGTTACTCTGAGAAAATCTTCGACGATGGCTCACAGTTCGGCTTTAGTTCAGGGAATAAAAGAAATTAAGGGTATTGCCTCTTGGTCTTCAGAAGGTTTAATGTTAAAGAGACATGTTCTGATATGTTCAGAAGAAAAGGGAGTGGAGAGAGTTTTAGAGCAAAGGACAGTTTGATGAAAGAATTAGTATGAGGCAACTGCCACTCTTCTATGTGGCAGCAGCATAGAAGAGGAGGAGGAAGATAATGTTGGCGAGCTTTAGACAAGGAAGCCAAGGAAAGGGAGCATGAGCCTTTAGAAGCCATTTTATCTTTCTATAATTGTTTGTTTGCCTCAGTTAATCTTAGAATCTTATTTTGCAGAGAGAAAATTTTAGGCTCAGTAACATTTAGAAGCTGGTTTTTAAAGCTATGCTTGTTCAATTTGTTTTAAAAAACAAACTTAAGGATTTCAAAAGTTCCTCATAATGGTTATTGATATTCTAAATTGTCTTTGGTCAGGTCAGTCCATTTAGTTTGAAATGAACGTGAGGAAGGACAATGGCTTTCAAACATAAAAATTTGTCATGGTCCCTGGGGGCAGGGGGGTCACCCTCAAATATGAATATAACTAGAATCCAACTTCTCATAAGTTTTTCTCTAGAGTAAAAGAATAATTTTCAAACTGCCTAAACAACTAAAATAGCTCAAAAATAGCCTCCAGGCCTGATACCAGTCAGTGTTCAAGGAATAGTCTGATCTCAGAGGAACCAGGCTGAAACTGCTGAGCACATTTCCAATAAAACAGCCCCTATTCCAAAGGGACTTGGCCTAAGACTGAACTGGCACAGTTCAAGGAAATAGCCCCTGTTCCCAAAGAAACTGGCCAAAGATTAGCCAGGTCCAGTTGGAGCAATCTGATTTCAAACTCAGGTCAAAGTGCCAAATGAGTACTCACATACAGAACAAGATCAGAGAGGAAAAAACCTTAAAATAGATCTCAAATAAAACCTGAAATGCTTCAAAATGCAATGAGGGCAGAAGCTTGGATCCAGGAAAAAGATTTATCCTCAAACCCCAGGGTTGACAAAAAAGCAACAAGCAACAATGTGCTCAATGTGAATACCGTACCTGTTTGTTCACCAGCCTTGGAGTGTTTTGGAGTCTTCTCTGGATTCTAGTATGGGACATCAGAATGTTGAACTACAAGACTGCAAGTTACTTTTCCAGGAAAAAAAAAAAAGAAAGTTTATTTGGGATCACTAAGAACTGCAATTTAGGATTACAACCACAGCAAACCATGGGCAAGTCCCCAAGAAAAAGTGGGAGGAAACTCATATAGAGGGGAAAAGGAAGTCGGGAGGCTGTAGGGAGAGAGCGATTGGCGAGGTGGAGGTGGTTAGGCTCTCTTGCCCCAGGCCACTCTAGTCCTATAGCTGGGATCACTTGTGCATGTGCATTGTGGTATGGTCCTATATAAGCATCACCTGAGAAGCCCTAGGAGCATCAGGTCCAGTCGTGTTGAGTTGCCTAGTCATTGCTGCTGCTGTATCGACCATTAGAGAGTAAAGCATGTCTGCCTTGCCACAGTGAACAATGTCTGCATTTCCTAAGGCTCCCCACATCTTCTCACCTTGCCTGCCCTGGATTCAGTGAACAATTAGATACAGCAAGACAACTGGCATAGTTGGTAGGATACAGCAAGACAGAGGGCTCTAGTCAATAGAGCAGCTTGGAGGAACTGGGAGTTGGAGTACAGTGGCTTTTCATGGGCTGAGGTGTGACAGTCTCTCATTGGCAAAAAGAAGTATTTCTTACTGGTGGGCTCTGCTATCCTTGCAGAGTGTGAGAACTCTCCCTTTTGATCTCCAATTTTGAGTCTTTGCCAAACTCAAGTGGTGGTGGCTGACCTCCTTGCTCTAGCAAGCACTGAGTAAATAGCCTTTCGTTTTTCTCATTGGGTTGATGAATCTTAGAGGAGTTTAGGAGATGTGTTTGCGTGTCTGTTTCTCTTGATCAGAGGACTTGATCCTTTGCTCTCTAGGGCCATGTCTAACCTACCTGGGTATTTTTAAGGCTTAGCACATGCCAGTTCAGGTCAGTTACTCAGTCATGTCCGACTTTTTGCAACCCCATGGACTGTAGCACTCCAGGCTTCCCTGTCCATCACCAACTCCCAGAGCTTGCACAACCCCATGTCCTTTGAGTTGGTGATGACATTCAACAATCTTATCCTCTGTCATCCCCTTTTCCTCCCATCTTCAATCTTTCCCAGCATCAGGGTCTTTTCCAATGAGTCAGTTCTTCGCAACAGGTGACCAAAGTACATGCCAAGGCAGTGCTAAATAAATTTTGTTGAGTGATTGAATACACACATAATTGAGAATACAGAACTCTGCATTCTTAAATCTTTTGGTTCCTGAACTAAGAGTAAGGAAACAATTTTCATTGGCCTGTTTTACCTAACTGAGATAAAAGAAGATTAAAAAGAAATAGGAAGTACAGAAGTAAAACATTTTTTCTGGAGATGAATTTGGCCTCTCTGCCATGACACCAAAATAATTCTTGGAGACAGAGTTGGGTAAAGTAGAAAAGAATAGTTTTATTTGCCAGGCAAAGGGGGCAGAGGGCTAACACCCTCAAAACCTGGAGGGAGTAGTGAGTTTTTATAGTAATGGCTCAAAAAGTAAAATCATTTCATAGACATTCTCCTGATAGGTTGGTGGTGAGGTAAATGGGAGTCAGCATCATCAACCTTCTGGTTCCAACTGGTCTGGGGTCTATGTGCTTGTGGGCAGCATATCATCATTAATGTTAACTTCTCCCACTTGGTGGAGGCTTCAGCCCGAAGGTACTGGTTTTATACCCCTTGCTGGGAAACCAAGATCCTGCCCCAAGGCTGCACTATGGTTTCTCTTGACTGTGCCTCCCTTTTCTCAGCATCCCCTCCATTCTCTAATTAGCAACTGCTTGAACCTGCTTGTTACATCTCAGGGAAGGCCATGGAAGCTGAACAAAGCCTATTCCCTGTAATCAAAGAAATGAGGGACACAGGAAATCTTTTGTACCCAGGAGTCCACAGGGCTCTGCTTGGAATCATAATAGATAGGAGGGAAAAATTAATGTGACTTTTTCTATTATATATATTTTCTATTATGTATACTGCATATGTATACTGATAAAGTGGTTTGGGGTCCTCTGTGAGGCAAACAATAGAGATCTAGGTACATGCCTTGGTTTATTCAGTTCAGTCTGATGGTTATTTATCAAAACATTATAATTCCGAAATTAGACTGAGATTTTTTTTTTCATTTATTTTTATTAGTTGGAGGCTAATTACTTTACAATATTGGAGTGGTTTTTGTCATGCATTGACATGAATCAGCCATGGATATACAAGTATTCCCCATCCCGATCCCCCTTCCCACCTCCCTCTCCACCCGATTCCTCTGGGTCTTCCCAGTGCACCAGGCCCGAGCACTTGTCTCATGCATCCAACCTGGGCTGGTGATCTGTTTCACCCTAGATGCACATGCTTTGGAACAGGCTGACACATGGGACAGTCTCAAGCTTAAGCTTCCTTAGCATCCAGGTGAATCTGTCTTTGGATCTTTGAAGCAAAGGTGAATTGTAAACTGCGGCATGGCCTTCACAGCTGACAATTTCAGTGTTAGGAACTGCTAAAACTTCTAACTTGAGTTAAGCTTTAGCTTAATGGAAGCATATTAAAAATATTAAGACTTTGAGTAAAAATCTATTTGATTTGGGCAGCATTTATTCAAGCAGATAGAAAGGAGCTCCTAGGAGCTATACAAAATGAAAGACTTTTTCAGGCAGAAGGAAGTAGAAACAAGGAAGTCATAGAAAAAAAAAAAAAAAAGCAGATTGGTTATTGCAAGGTGATAGGGCATGGCAGAGGGTTACCAGGCAGATTACTCCTAGTGCTGACTAGCAGTTCCTGATTGACCAGTTTAACTTTCCATTTCTGGGAGTGTTGAAACTGTAATTAAGTCTTGGTTTAATGAGATGGGGCTTAGCACAGCAACACCATTTTGAGTCTGTTGTATTTTTAACCGAACACTGACTTGCAATCTGGGATCCTGCTAAAAAATCTCTTAGGGGACAAAAGGAACAGCCATACCCTGAGCAGACGGCAATAAATAATTTGTTGAGCTCACTGGACTCCAATTCCAGTGCTATATTTAGAGTTAAGGTCCCAGAGCTCTTTGTATTTTTCATTTTTATTTTTTATCATCTGGAAACTGCTCATTATACTTTACAAAATGTCTTGCCAGGCAATATTCAAAACTGTCCTTGTGTTATCTCAAATACAGAATATTCATCTGTGGTCTAAAGAGGAGTATTAGAATAGAAAAAGGCATTTGGAAATTGAATTAAGCTCCTGTAAACCCCAATTCCTAACTTGTAATTTTTCTAGCCATTCTTTTCATTGCTTCTTCACTGTGACAGTTCCAGAGCTCAGCTGCAAGGTTGCCACTGCTTAGGGAGAGGTTTGTTTTCTTCTTTGTATCAACTGAGTTGTCTAATTACTTAGGTAAATCTCACAAACACAATTTTTTGGTATGATAAAGAGATGTACATGAGGCAAGGGCACACAAGAAAGAGAAATTTTTAAATGCATTGTTTTGTTTAGGATTTTACCTCTACTCATAATTGCTCAAGAAATAGTTATGAAATATACAGTCTAGGGGGCTTGTAGAAATTAAGTTCAGTGATTCTGCACTGAACTTTTAGCTGCAAAGTCTGAGATGTTTCCTTTATTTCATATATTTTGCATTTAGGCTTTTCATGCCAATTTTCACAATGACATGTAAAAAAAATAATAAATTAGAACAGCTATGCTTATAATGAAGAGAAAGTCCCCAAGCTCATAAATTTCTTCTCTGAATTCTTCTAGCCAGACGTTGATACTAAGTGGGGCCCTGTGGGGTTCCTAGCACAAATTATGTGTCCCCTGTTTCTTTGATTACCAGAAATAGCCTTCATTCAGCCTCAATGACCTTCTCTGAATTCCAATGAGCAGATGTAAGCAATTGGTAATTAGGGAATGGAGGGGATTCGAGACCTGGGAGAAACAAACAATCAAGAGAAACAATAGTAAAACCTTGGGGCAAAGTCCTTTTTTCCTCTTAAAGGGATACACACACTCTATCTTTGAGCTGTTTTGCAAATTCTGAAGGGTTTTCCTGGTGGTGAAATGACAAAGTAATGACCTGCCAATGCAGGAGATGCAGGAGACGTGGGTTTGATCTCTAGGTCAGGAGGATCCCTGGAGAAGGCACTGGCAACGCACTCCAGTATTCTTGCATGGAAAAGCCCATGGACAGAGAAGCCTGGCAGGATCACATGGGGTTGAAAAGAGTTAGACATAAGTGAGCACACACGCACACAGTCGTGCAGACACTGAAACCTCCTCCAAGTAGAAGTTAAAGATTAATGATGGTGTTCTGTCCACAAGCATGTAGATCCTGAGAAGTTGAAACCTGAAGGTTGATCATGCTGACTCCTACTTGCCTCATCACCAATCAGAAGAATGAGCTGATCACACTGTCCTTGAACCATTACTATAACGCTTCTCACTATCTTCTCCAAGTTGGGACACATAGATTTTCAAGGCAGGAGTCCACTGTCTCCCCCTTTGCCTGGAAAAGTAATAAAGCTGGTCTTTTCTACTTCACCCTAAGCTCTGTCTCTGAGATTTGATTTGTCACTGGTGTACAGAGAAGTTGAGGTTTCGGCATCAGTTTTGGTCCCCAACACAGGACCAACACAGGGAAGGACCCCAGAGGGGTGTCCCTTGGCTTGTTTAGATCCTCTGAGGACTTCTCCAGTACAGCCTCTTTTGAGAGAGCAAAGGATTGGAGAATTCCTTTAGAGATCAGATCACCTGGGATCCTTGCTGGAAAGGCTGAGCCCCGATTATAATCTGCCCACCATTCCAGCAGCTGGAACTCTGAGGTGGAGTAGACTGCAGAAGACAGACTACCCTAACAGTTGCCAAGGCTCTCTTTGTCTTGAGGACATTCCTCTCTTTCTCCTGCTTGGACCACTCTGGACATCCTACACTGAGGTATTATTTTGGGGAAGCAGGAAAGTGATGTTCTGGATATCACAATACCTCTGCCAGTATTTTGATAAGTCCCCAGGCATGCTCGTTGAGGTCACTCGACTTGGTCTATTTGGAGAACCTCTGGATTTTCTGTTAGGAAGGTCAGAGGTGTCCAAGTGCAGAGCTTCCCAGAATGTCCTGACTCCATAATTCCCCATGGAGTTGTGGACGACAGCACTCCCTCCCATTCACAGTGGTAACAACACACACAAACTATTGCCAACCAGGGAAGCCCTCCTAAACTTTGAGCCCAGGGTTTCTATTGAGGCTTCATTATGTTGACATAGCTGATTTATTCATTTTCCATGTGACTAAACTAAATCTTCACTCCCCTTTCCCTTCTCTGGAGGTCATGCGTATCACAGGGCCCAAAGAACCCACCCTAAATCACCTTGTTAGTAAAAAACCATCAAATATAGCTCCAGGAGGCCACCATGAATGAAAAAATTGCTCTCATCACTCAGTAAATTATTAGAAACTATTTTTAGAAGGGCATAAAGGCCATACCTCTCTTTAAGAAAAGCTAAATTACTTACCACACATTTATGCTGTTTATTTTTATAACTTTAAGTAATAAACATACCTGTTTTGCTCATCTTTAATCCCCTGGAATCCCAGAGGGTGAGATGAGAAAGAACACAAGTGCCCTTATTATTCCTTTAACCTTTTTTTCTCTCTCCACACATTCCAACTTCTTTCAGCTATAGCTTAGGCTTTACTTAGAAAAAGTCTTTAAAATATATTTTATAAGCATGTGGTGATTTTTTTTTCTCATCCAAACCAACTTATTAGTGTTACAACTGCATGTAAACATTCTTTGCTATATAGTCTCATCAAATATTCCTATGTCAATCCAAGGTCATGATTCCTGGACTACTCACAGAAAAATGCTTCTAGCAGCAAGGTAAATTAGATTTTCTCATTTTCTACTACTTACTCAAAATTATGCTTCATTTTAATTTGCATCACATTTGAAGCACTGTTTTCTTTCTCAGATATTTTTCCTTCTGGAGTTTCTAATTGTTACTCCTTTTCTCTTGTTGACAAAAATTACTATGATTTCAACACATCACAAAATCACTTTGCCTCTCAATCTATTTTTGTTATATGTTAACCACTTGAGTTCTAAAGATGGTCTTTCCAAGGTGGGCCCATCTCATCCTCGTGTAACTTTGCTGTCTCAAAATTTTATGAGAATGTTGAGATTTTGAAACAACAGTAATATCTGAGCTTTTTCATTCATTCTTGGAGAAGATAGAGAAGGTTCGGATATTATTTGTCACATGCTAGTCTTTCCTCAGTACACAAACAGAGTGGGAATTCTGTAACTATAACTGGTATCTAGAGTACAAGACTTGTTGATGTTTTTCAGTCACCAAATCATGTCCAACTCTTTGTGACCCCATAGACTGCAGCATACCAGGCTTCCCTGGCTTAGAGAGGTTCAATATTGTCACTTCTGTTGACTGAAATAAAAGTACGCAATGTGAGAGGTGTGACTTTCAGCTTTGCTTGGGCACTTACTGGATGTTACAGCCCGGGGACAGCCTCTCAGATAGCTCTGAGGAGCTGCTCCAAAGAGGCCGGGGGAGAGATCAACATATATTTGATTTTTGAGAAGGTGTATCTGCAATCAGACACAAATCTCTGTAGCAGGTTGCTGCTAGGTACAAGGCACAGGTACCTTAGTTAATGATTTTAGTGTTTTCCAAAATATGAAAGTGAAAGTGTTAGTCGTTCAGTCTTATCCAACTCTGTGCGACCCCGTGGACTGTAGCCCACCAGGCTCCTCAGTCCATAGAATTCTCCATGCAAGAATTCTGAAGTGGGTAGCCATTCCCTTCTCCAGGGAATCTTCCTGACCCAGGGATTGAATGCAGGTCTCCCACATGGCAGGCAGATTCTTTACCATCTGAGCCACGAGGGAAGCCCTAAGTATAGGAAGGTGAAAGAAACTGGATTCATAAAATTTTCCCCTGAAAGTATCTACCTGAAGACCTGTTCTGCCTGTTTTCCCAGAGCACAGAGTGCCTTTTTCCTGATCTTCACCTTGAACTCCTTTCAAGGTGTGAAAGTCAGCAATTGCAGTAGCTAATGACTCAATCCTTGTCGAGCTTGATGGCAAGTATCCACTCTTTAGTTGACACCTCTTAAATCAATCTCGTATTTTCCAGGTTTGGCCTTCTATTGTTTTTGTTCACAAAGAGAGAAACTGGGCAAGTGACTCAACTTTATCTTCCAGCTCAACTAGTAAAGTCATGTTTAAATATATTTTTCCAGTGCAATTTTAATTTCTAATCATTTTCATTTTCTGAATATCTTGTTTGGGAAAGTATTTTTATATATAAAATATTTCCTTGAATCACTTCGGGGATACCAATTAGAATTTTTAATAGCACAGTTCTTTCTGTTGACTGAATAATTGATCTTTCCTTAGGGGATTGTTTTTTTTTAATTTTCCCTACCTTTGTATTTCTCTTTCATCTTTTCTGCATATATCTAATTTCTGGTTGTACATTTACTTATTTTTAGTCAAGGATTGGAAATCAAACTGAGAAGAGAGGGATTGGAGTTACCCTTGCCCAGCACATCACAAGATTGAAATGCAGAAAAGGGCTGATGCAGATAATGGAGAGATATGGTCCCCAAGTCCCTTACCAGACTTGCCACTGAGTAATTATAAGTGGTGTGACCTGGGTTTCCTTTGCTGTGCTAAAGGGAGAATTTTCTTCCAGAATCCTTTCTCCAAGTTATAAGTCTGCTTGGGAACCCTGTTGATAGAGGCTGGACATAACAATAATAAGGCTTGCCTTAATTTCTCTGATTGAGGTTATCACCTCTTTGGAAATACTGCTTCTGAAAACCAAGACCAACCTAGCCTATCTTAGTGTCCACATTAATGTGACTTCACTATTCCAGGGTCTTCATCAACATAGTTCCAAGAAACCTTTGATCAGGGTGATAAAATTTGCAGTGAAAAAAATTTTTTTTCATTAAAAACCACTACAGTATTGCAGTGAATTTTATATTGACTTCCAAGAGCTTCTTTGAATGACCACTGATTCATTACAGTCATCCTGCAAATTCTGGATGGAGGTATCCCACTAGATTGCATCCCTTATCATGGTGATGTTTATGTTACAGAAACTCAACTGCTGAGCCCCAATTACATGATCACCACTGTAAAAGGTAGATTCTTCTTTGAATACATTTTCATGGACATATGTTCATGGCAGAACGAGAAGACACACATAGGTGTTCATTCTGCCATTTTCCGTCACACTATAAGTGATGGCTCCAGAATTCATGAATTTTCCATAAGCTAAATTTTACTTATATTTTAAAAAGATAAACTTCTGTTTAAAGATGTTATTTTTCTAAACATAAATTTCCAAGTTTACAATTTCCAAAGCCTATATGTTAAAATGTGATCCTATAACTTCCATGCAGCTCCAAATCATGGACTCATCCTGTAGTCTCTCGGACCTGTGTGTCTTCACTACTTTGCACCCTGCCGTCTGCTTGAGAATAACCAGAGAGGATGACAGCAAATGAGGCCTGTGCCTCCTGGCCAGTGAGAAGCTGTCAGGAGAGCAGAGAGAGCAGGAGGGAGGTCTCGGGGTCATTTTCCTGGTTCTCTCTCTGTGGGTGTCTCGAGCTTCATCTCAAGACAAAAGGTCACTGTTGTTCTCACGGTCACCTATTCCATGGACTCTTCCTCGTTTCCGGTTCTGGTAATCTCTCCCCACGTGCCTTCCCACTAGGGGTCCTGGCAGTCTTATTGCCGCCAGTCTTGGGCCCCTGCGCTATCTTTGTGGCTTCCCTGAAGTCTGCCCACACTTTGCAATTAGGTTCTTTGTGGGTTTTTTTTTTTTTTTTTTTCTTTTTAAACTATTTTTTAAACCTTTTATTTTGTGTTGGGTGTGTAACTGATTAACAATGTTGTGATGATTTCAGGTAAACACTCCTTGAAAAATCTTTCATGGTGTGTGTCATCTGTTTCCTGTTGCTTATCTAACTAATACAGGAGCTTAGTCTGAAATAAAAAACACTGTTTATCCACAGGGACTAGCTGTGTAATGTTTATAATTTATTTGTTAAATAATCATGATGTTTTTGCTCTACACATCAGTAAATAATACCATATTTTTATATTTATTCAATTTTGATGTACATATCAATGCTAGACTAATGCATTTGTTATTACATGATAAAATAATAATTCCTTAATTATCTTAATATTGAAACAAAGGTCTTATCACTTGTACAATGTCTGCTGAATCACAGAATGAATTGTTGCCATTTTGCAATTTTATTCACCTCATTGTCGTAAAAATTCCATACTCAGGATCTGGGATTCTGAACTGTCTAACAAAGGCAAGAGCAGTTAGAATTCTCAAGGTGCTCCTTACCATCATATGATACTCTACAGGGATCAGGTCTCTGCTGACCACCCCAAATTGAACCACAAGCCTCATTTTCCATCCCAGGATTCTTTGTCAGCTCTCACCATATACTGCTTAATTTTTCCTCAAAGAATTTATAGCTATCGGACATATTATATGCGTGTTTATTTCAATTTTACTGAAATGTAAGTCTCATAAGATGAGAGGTTTTCTTTTGTTCCTAGTTCTATCTATAATTCTCACTACAGTTCATATTGGTTCAAAAGTACCTGTTCAATAAAAGAATAATGGATGTGACTTTGGAGCTTAGGAATGAGATCTTAGATAGACAGATAGATGATAAATAGATAGATTTATTGTTATCAGCAAAGAAATGGTAATTGAAAATTCAGCTATAAATCTGGTGACTCAGAGTATCTGTGCAAGCTGAAGATAGAAAACGGAGGACAAAAAAGGCTATAGGGCTTCGGAAAAGTAGAGACCAGAAAAGAAGAGGAAATTTGGAGAGTGATGTCATAGAAAATAATGTCATAAATGAAAATTTTGAGAATGAAATAGATGCCTAACTATTAAATGCAGCAGAAAGACCAGGCAAGATCAAAGAAATGTCCATTCGATATGATACTGCCTTGTTGAATATTGACTTGGCACAGTTCCTGAGGAGTTGCAAGATTTTTATGCACTATCTCAAAATCCCCTCCCTTAACCCTGCGTACGGTAGAGTTGTTGTGAATGGGGAAGGTCTAGTCTAGGTCTACCTCCTGTTTCATGTGTGGGAAACAGGCCTTGGAAAAAGATTTTCCAAGTCTATGCACAGGTGAACAGACAACACGTAGGGTCACTTTGAAATCTTCCCATGCTATGGATGGTGGTTTTGAGTACCAGTGAGACCTAGAGGCAAGAGAATGAGTGAGTCAGAGGAAAAATACATGTGAAGAGCAGACCCACAGTCACTGCCAAATAGGCAGCAAGAAATACATGCTTATTCTTATAATACCTGAGGTTTGTGAGTGGTTTATTGCCACAGAAATGCTGATTAGTACACATTAATATGACATATTCTCTTACTCTAATAACTATTCAAAAGCAGACATGCAAGCATCTAGACAAGTAAAGGCCTGTGCTTAAAGGGTTCATTGCTAAGACCCTGATGATCCACAAGTACCTAATATGATCCCTTATCAATTATTATTGAAAATTCTAAGACCTATATGTTAATATGATAGTCTACAATAGGCATTTATGGAAGACACAACACTCAGCAGAGGAAAATAAAAACTTGGGAAGTATGATTGAAATTAATGAAAATATAGACTTCTACTCAGTTACAGTAAGACTGACTGGTCAACAGTAAAATCAACAAAGAGCAGGTTGCTCCTCACTCTTCATTCTTCCTTCAAGCTCGTTCTCCAAGTTTCTATCCTAATGAACTTAACCAACTACCTCATGCCAGCTCTAAGTAACTGAGTTTTACTGGGTAAAATTAGAAGAGCTGAGTGACATCACTGTAATTAATTCAGAACCACCTCAAATGAGCACTCACAAGTGCCTAGCAATTCTATATGTTGCTCTAGTAAACTCTATCTCCTATTATAGAGAAGACGCTTTGATATATTGTCTGATTTTCTCAACTACCCCAACCCAAAGACACTTTTACCTACATGAGCTGTCCTTGGCCCATACTTCATGAGAAAAGACATTAGAAACTTCGTCATCTTTCCATCTGTGTGTGCTCTTGCTGAGGTAGGAAATAGTGTGACTCTGGGCTGGATACATGGTGTTTGTCAACGTGAAACTGTTAGTCACTCAGCTGTGCCTAATGGCAAACCCATGGACTGTAACCTGCCAGGCTCTTCTCTCCATGGGATTTTCCAGGCAAGAATAATGGAGTGGCTAGCCATTTCCTTCTCTAGGGGACCTCCCTGAGCCAGGGATCAAACAAACCCATGCTCTCCTGCACTGCAAACAGATTCTTTACCATCTGAGCCACTTTGTTAAGTGGCATAAAATTTGTAAGCGTTGTTCTCACCCAAACACTGCAAGAACAAGGCTAGTGTCAAAAGCTAAGCTCTGCTAAAGCAAAGAGATAAGGTGCACACTCCTGAGGCAGAGGAAGACTGCTAGTCCGCACATGTGCAGGAAGGCTTCTTGGGAGTCAAAAAAAGAGGGGCCCCCATAGCAATTGTGGGCTTGCACCCATAGGCCTCTGGGGTGGGACCCATCTCGGCAAAAAGTTGTTGGCACATCTTGGGGAGGGTCCATGGACCAATCATGTGTGAAGAAAGAAACAAGATAATTGGCCAGAGGTAAAAAAAAACCCTGAAGAACTGTCCTATATAAGTGATTTAAAAGTGAAAGTGAAGTCGCTCAATCATGTCTGACTCTGTGGCCCCGTGGACTGCAGCCCACCAGGTTCCTCCATCCATGGGGTTTTCCGGCAAGAATACTTGAATGGGTTGCCATTTCCTTCTCCAGGGGATCTTCCCGACCCAGGGATTGAAACCCGGGTCTCCCACACTGTAGGCAGATGCTTTACTGTCTGAGCCGCCAGAGAAGTCATGTGATTTAAATCACCTCCTTACTGTGTTCTCATTCAGGATGTCTGCACTCTTCTGCAGGGGTGTATCTCTGCCTAGCTTCTGACTGACTGCAGTCCTCCTCATTATAGAAGATGCTTGTATCCTTTCTCTCTGGGTGTGTATCTCTGCCCTACTTCTGAGTTAGATAAGCAAACTCTTTTCCTGTGTGCGCTCCCATACTTTGTGCTGCATCTCTAATAATAAACTTCGTACCTATTTTTACAGTTTTTGCCTCCTTGAATCATTCTTGCTTTCAGACAGGGGCAAGAGCCAGGGCCACTTTGCTTCTAGCCTCTAGCCCCTGGTGGTCTGGTCACTAGGGATTTCTAGTTTTCATCCAGGTTACCCAAGTTTAATCCCTGGACAGGGAGCTAAGTAAGATCTCTTTTCAGGACTTCTCAACTGCAGAAATCATTACCTTCCTCTCCCTTTTTCCAACTTCTATTAATATTTAAAAAATTAATCTCAAGTCAAAGCACAGTCCTATTAAATTCCACCATCGAGTGCATGCTGCTCATCTCCCCTGACTTTTCAGGGAGCATGGCCTATTCAGTGCTCAGTGACAGAGTGTTGAGCATCTCCCACGTGCCAGGAACTTTTAGGACCTGAGAGAAACAGTGAACCGGACACTTGAGGCAAAAGAAGAATGATGTAAGTCTTGTATTGCAGTAACTCTATAGATAGCACCTGTATTCACTGATGTAGAAAACATTGAGGAAGTCAGGACAGGGGGAGGGGAAAGCTAAGAGTTCCATTTGGGTGCTTTTGTATTTTAAGTTATCTATTTGACATACAAATGAACACATTTGTCTGGAGAAGTTCAAACTGAATTGATTGAGAGGCTCTGGAATTACATGCAGAGAGAGTATAGCTACATGAAAAGATTCACAAGTGACATTGAGGGCCTCTGACATTTCACAGTTACGTGAAGGGGACTCAGCTAAGAAAACTTAGAAGGAGCAGCAAGAATCTAAGATGAAAACCAGAATCTGGTGAGCAAGTTGTTCTGGACTTGCTGAGTCCAGATGATTTGAAAATTATTACTTAGAGTTTAGCATCTCTGTGGGCCTAACCCAGATTTCAGATATGGGTAATAATATTATTCAAGTGTTTCAAGATTTTTCCTAAAATCTCATTAATCCAGATTGCATCCAACAGGCATACTATAAATAATTTATAAGAATGGCTAATATTTGAGAGCTTAATTAGAAATTATAGTCCTTTACAATACTCACTCCAGGAGCAGAGAAAAAATTTAAGACGTTGGAATACAAATCATTCATTAAAAAATAAAGTAGGCCAAGCTGTAATTAACACAGCCAATTGAATACGTTCCATGACTAATGACCTAGTCCAATAGCTAACCAGGGCAGTTACGCTATTTAGAAATGCATATGTAATCTTTACTTTTAAACCTGAGTTTATTGTTTAGATACTGCTCTACCTGACCAAATAATGAAAATTTTATAGTGCCTTGTAAGTAGAGAATAGCACTAAATAAATACTGTAATCTGCTTATTTTAATTGATAAACCCCCCAAATTTTTGAAGTCTGACTAAAATGGAAATATGTTAAATTTTGTTGTACTTACATAAAGAATGAATGTACTGACAGCAAAAAATACATTTTATTTCTGCCATCAAACAAGATATTGCAGAAGGAAAGGAGAGGCCAAGATGGCATAGCAGGGAGGCCATGAGCTTATCTCCTCCCATGAACACACCAAAATGACAACTACTTACAGAGAACCTCTCAGAGAGAACAACCTGAAGACTAGCAGAAATAAATGATGTAAAGAAAAGCTACAGTGATATGGGTAAGAGGAGAAAGCACTCAAACTGAAGTGAAAAAAGAATTTTTAAAAAATCATGACTGGTTAAGAGAACTCCGAGACAACACTGAGTCTACTAATATTCGTATAAGGGATCCCAGAAGGAGAAAACAGAGAGAAAGAAACAAGGAATATTTTTGAAGGCACACTAGCTAAAAACATTGAGTAAGCTGACACCTGAATCCAGGAAACTCAGAAAGTTGGAAACATGATCAAGCCAAAGAGGGTTACACCAAGATACATTTTAATTAAAATGGCAAAAATTAAAGATAAAGACAAAATATTAAAAATAGTATGGGAACATAATGTTATAAATCAATTATCATCAATAAAAATTTATTTAATTAAAAAAAAAAAAAACAGTAAGGGAAGTCACAAACTACATACAAGGGAACTCCCGTTAGATTATCAACTGATAATATAACTTATAAGCAACTTATAAGCAAAAACTCTGCAGGCCAGTCCATGTCCCCCAAGTTCCCTGGGGAACAGGGACACTGGCTTCGGTCTGCCCATTATCAACTCTTCCTGCATATCTCTGGGCTTAAGTGTTACCAGCTTATGCAACTTTCAGGTGTTCTCACCTGCCCTTCTGATCACAAGAGTCCAGCAGACACTCTCCACAGCAAGTGGGGTTGTATCTCAGTTTCCTTCCCTGGGCCAGATGGAGAAGGGCCACCCACACCTCTACTGTTTGAGAAGGGCCAAGAGCTACTCTCAGCCTTGGCTGTGAATTAATCTCCCTTCCTGATTATAGCCACAGAACCCTCCATATCTAGTACTCGCTTTGCTGTGGGGTTGATCAACACTGCATACTCATTTCTTGGCTTTTGCATTGCTGGTTACACAGTTTCCAGAGGCTTTTACCAGTCCTTCTGGCCAGATGTGGCCTGAGACAGTCTCCTCAGCGGGTGGGGCTATGACTCAGTTCCATGCCAGTGTATGGGCAAACTAGGTTCCACGCTTGGCAAAATTCCTCCTTTGAAGATTTGAAGCAGGCAAATCTGTATCCTAACGAGCTCTCTGGTCAGAGCCTACCACCAAGTTGGTTCTGCACATGAGCAAACCCACTTGTTGGGATTGCTATTTGGGCACCGCAGGTATAGACTCAGCCTGCCAAGATCCATGTGCTGGTTGTTGCAAGCCCCTACTTCTCTTTTCTGTCACAGTCAGATTCCCAGTGGTTGAGCTCTGTAGACCCCTGCATATGAAGCAAGACCAGAGTAGAAAGAAAATGAAAGACAACCAAAGTGGTCGGTCTATTGTGTCTGACTCTTGGTGACTCCATGGGCTGCAGACCACCAGTCTCCTCTATCCATGGAATTCTCCCGGCAAGAATACTGGAGTAGGTTGCTGTTCCCTTATCCAGGGGATCTTCCCTACCCGGGGATTGAACCTGCATCTGTTGCATCTCCTGCATTGGCAGGCAGGCTCTTTACCAATTGAGCCACCAGGGAAACTCAGGGTAGGGTCTCCCATAAAGCAGCCCACAGTGTTGGGAGTGCTGGTTGTCTCCCCGGCTCTCTTTTCCCACTGGAGGAACGATTGGTTCAGGGCAGACCTCCGTGTGTGGCGCTGCCTGGTTCTGTGAGAAGCAATGCACTCAGTGTTCCTCTTAACTTTCTAACACTATCTGTCTTGGTCTCTATGGTGCAGGGGGCGCTTCAGCCTGTTCCTCATGTTCTAGGATTCTCTCAGTCTTATCTTGCTCATAAATAGTTGTTAATTGCTCTTCTTGCAATGGGGAGAGGAGTCAGGAACAACCTATATCTCCATCTTGGTGATGTCATTCCTGGTAGCTATTAAATACATTTTTCCAAAAAGGAGAAAATCATGGATCTCATAAACATCTGAAATAAATGCTTAAAGGTTGTTTAACTCATTAATTAAATGAAGGAGTCAAGTAGAATACACTAATAGAGACTGAACAGTTTTTTTTTTGTTTGTTTGTTTTTTAAATAAGGGGACTGTCCCTTCAGACATTCCATTTGCATGTCTAGAGGCAAGAATTATTCTGCATTGGTGACATTTACTTACGACTTGCAGAGTTGTATAGTTCTTTGGCCCATTTTTTGATTGGGTCATTTATTTTTCTGGAATTGAGCTGCAGGAGTTGCTTGTATATTTTTGAGATGAATCCTTTGTCTGTCGCTTCATTTGCTATTATTTTCTCGCATTCTGAAGGCTGTCTTTTCACCTTGCTTATAATTTCCTTTGTTGTGCAAAAGCTTTTAAGTTTCATTAAGTCCCATTTGTTTATTTTTGCTTTTATTTCCAATATTCTGGGAGATGGGTCATAGAGGATCCTGCTGTGATTTATGTCGGAGAGTGTTTTGCCTATGTTCTCCTCTAGGAGTTTTATAGTTTCTGGTCTTACATTTAGATCTTTAATCCATTTTGAGTTTATTTTTGTGTATCGTGTTAGAAAATGTTCTAGCTATGGGCCAAAGAACTAAACAAACATTTCTCCAAAGAAGACATACAGATGGCTAACAAACACATGAAAAGATGCTCAACATCACTCATTATCAGAGAAATGCAAATCAAAACCACAGTGAGGTACCATTACATGCCAGTCAAGATGGCTGCTATCCAAAAGTCTACAAGCAATAAATGCTGGAGAGGGTGTGGAGAAAAGGGAACCCTCTTACACTGTTGGTGGGGATGCAAACTAGTACAGCCACTATGGAGAACAGTGTGGAGATTTCTTAGAAAACTGGAAATAGAACTGCCATATGACCCAGCAATCCCACTCCTGGGCATACACACTGAGGAAACCAGATCTGAAAGAGACACGTGCACCCCAATGTTCATCGCAGCACTGTTTATAATAGCCAGGACATGGAAGAAACCTAGATGCCCATCAGCAGATGAATGGATAAGGAAGCTGTGGTACATATACACCATGGAATATTACTCAGCCATTAAAAAGAATTCATTTGAAGCAGTTCTAATGAGATGGATGAAACTGGAGCCCATTATACAGAGTGAAGTAAGCCAGAAAGATAAAGAACATTACAGCATACTAACACATATATATGGAATTTAGAAAGATGGTAATGATAACCCTATATGCAAAACAGAAAAAGAGACACAGAAGTACAGAACAGACTTTTGAACTCTGTGGGAGAAGGCGAGGGTGGGATGTTTTGAGAGAACAGCATCGAAACATGTATATTATCAAGGGTGAAACAGATCACCAGCCCAGGTTAGATGCATGAGACAAGTGCTCAGGGCTGGTGCACTGGGAGGACCCAGAGGGATGGGATGGGGAGGGAGGTGGGAGGTGGGATCGGGATGGGGAACACATGTAAATCCATGGGTGATTCATGTCAATGTATGGCAAAAATCACTACAATATTGTAAAGTAATTAACCTCCAACTAACAAAAATAAATGGAAAAAGGAAAAAAAAAAAAAAAACTTGCAGAGTTGTAAAATAGCTCCTATAGGGTCAACTTTAGATTACCCAGAAAGTTGTCCTATGCAGACAATGCACACTTTCACTGAGGCACGCATTTTCCCTACACAGCCCACACCTCAGAGATGCTCAGGAGGGAACCTAGTTAAGATGCCATGTGGAACCTGCTGTCCTGCCCCTCCTCCTGTATCCCTTGGCTGAGGCATCAGCAGGTGGCCAGTGCAGCAGTGAGCAGGTGTGATGTTGAGTAGGGCTTGTCTGCCTGCCCACCGTGATTTAAAGAGGACAGGCTGGTGCCTGCAGGGTATGAATCCTTCCATAGAGACCCTCCAAAATCGTGGGAAGCTCCTGGGGTCCCTTCACATGGCAGATGTTTGAACAATTTCAGATGGCACATCAGAAGAGAAACTCTTGTAGGTCTGGTCACTGCTATGGAAGAAAATTCTAATTCTTTCAGATATCAATCTCTCTAAAGAAGGCTCCATGCAGTTTCTCCAGCATAACATGCTCATGCTGAATAAAGAAAACTACAGATTGGACTTCAGTGTGCAGAGAATATTAGCAGCAATATACCAATGCAAATGCATGATACTGCTATAAACTGCCAATGATGGTGTATAAAATATTCATATGCATGCAGATCACACAATGGCCTCAGAATGAGGAGTCCGTCATCCCCCAAGGTTTTATCACCAATGTCTAGGCTATGTGTTCAGAAGACATATTATAGGATTTTTTTAAAAATCAGAATTATTAACACATATGTTCTGGGGGTGACGGGGGCATCAGTGTTAAAATTGTGCTTTCCTTACCCTCTTCAGTACTGAGTTGCTGATCATTCTGTTAATAATGTTAAAACCAAGAAATAAAGGGGATCCATGAGAGAATGCCTTTATCTGGATACCTATAGTTTTTCTGAAAGAAAATAAAATTAAATGTTTTGCTGATGGCTAGGAAAATATCAGAAAGCATTCCAACAGAAAGGCTTTGTTCTAAATAAGCAGTGCCTTGTGACGAGGAAATTGATTACACAAACCTATGCTTAAATGATTTTAAACTCAATTACGTAAATAAACCTAAGTCAATAATATGAGGTCTAGAAATGTAAGGTGACCATTCCCTTGATGGTGGTCAGAGTCACAGCCCCATGGACACAATTCTGTTTGCAAGAGAAAATGGTTATTATGAATCCTATTTTACAGATCAAATTTAAAATGTAAATTCCCTACCTGTAATTGTGAGACTGTCAGAAGGAAAGGAAACAAAGCAACTTTCACCTGTTTATGAGAAAAAAAGAATGAATTGGCATAAGTCAGGAAACAAAGGGAAGGAAATACTTTACAATACTTTGTGGATGGGCAGCTAAGCATTTCCAAGCACCTGCTGTGCCCTGCCTCTAATTCTCTGGCTTATACAATCATTGATCTGTCAAAAAAGATGCAGGTAGTCCAGAAGGGAGATAACTTTCTCTCTGATTCAGAGGAGACATGAACCTTCAAAATCAACAGCAACAGAAAGTTCTGAAGACTCTTTGCAGAACAGATGACAGTAAGAAAAAGATGCCAGGTATTTTGAAAGAAGTAGATGAAAAAAGATGGAAATAATTATCAGGGTTTCTCAGCCTTTTTGGTCTGCCTTCTGGTTCTTCCCCCACATTTCTGTCCATCCTGCTGTGCTACATTTACCATCATTTCAGGTGGTTTCCATGTCTCTTGAGTGATGTTATTATCATGTGGATTCTCAATAGCTTGAGAACTTGAGAAAAGGATCCTTCCGAATCATGCCCTGGCATCCCCACATTGGACATTTCAGGAATCACTCAGCTTCCTGGAGTCTTTACAGTCAATGACCTGAGCCATACATTTATGAATGCATAGAATTATTAATAATTTAAAAAACTATACTGCTGTGATGTCGTGAATTAAAACTATGCCTCACTGTATTTTGTCAGCATGCTTAGCTCAGTTGGAAAGCATCTACTGATTCTATCTACTACAATGAGTTATAATTGCCTCTTTCTGTGTCTATGTACAGTTCTTTACAAACTAAACTTCCAATAAATATGAATTAATAAGATATGTACTTGAGGGTAAAAAATAATGAATTCTATTGCATATGCCCTACTCATCCACCTTTAAACATATTCTTCAAAGAGCACATGAATTGATACAATAAACCTGGAATAACTCTAATACATAATTTGTGCTAGATGAGATGCCAGCTGATATTAAATAACAGGTGATGTTAAAAACCAGAAAATAACAAAATTAAACCTAACAATAGGAAATGTGTTTTCCTAGTTCATAGGAAAATACCATTCTTCAATGTTAATAGCAGAGCACTTTTGTCAATCTCACAAACTGTCAGAAACCAGGGGAAGAAGAGCATCTTGTTTGCAGGAGGACCACTGACCTAGTCCAACCACAAAATACACTAGAATGCATGCTTCCTAAATGGTAGTGTGAGGACTCTGATGAACTGCTCTTCTTGGGAAAAAAAAAAAAAAGCAAAATACCAACCAGACATTTGAATTGAACTATTTTTGAGCTCTGAAAATTAATCAAGCCACAGAACAATCACCTATACAACAGAAACTACTAAACCTTTGTACCATGCCTGTATTTGTAGTATTTGGGTGGTTCAGTGGTAAAGAATCTGCCTGTCAATGCATGAGATGCAGGTTCAGTCCCTGGGTCGGGAAGATCCCCTGGAGAAGGAAATAACAACCCACTCCAGTAATCTTGCCTGGGAAATCCCATGGACAGAGGAGCCTGGTGGACTATAGTCCATGGGGTCGCAAAAGAGTCAAACATGACTCAGAGATTAAAACAAGAACAACTCCCGTCCTCGCCCCAGCTCAGTGGCATGATAGTCATTGACAGTCACACAGCCAGTGGTGAGGACAGACTTATTTTGGAGCTTCATATCGGGATGGGGAATACGTGTAAATCTATGGCTGATTCATATCAATGTATGACAAAAAAATAAATAAATAAAAATTAAAAAAAAAAAAAAACTACACTTCATCTCCAACTTCACTGTCAAAATTTTCTCTAAATGTCCAGCTTTATAGAACATTTCTTTTTCCAGGCTTTTTCAACTATTTTCTTAAACACAGAGCTCAGATCAAAAGGGAGAGGGAAGCAGAGGCTGTGTCTTATCCATAGTGTATTTCCAAAAGCATAGCCGTCTTTTAGGGACATTGCAGCTGCCTAAGTCTATTATTTCAGTTGGGACAAACAAAACCTAGCTGGGATTTTTAAAGGAAGATCTGGAAAAGAAGATAATCATAAGGGCTATAAAATCTTCACATATTTCTGAGTATCTAAAAAGCTGAGTACATGTACAATACTGTTTTCATGCTCAGCAGAGACCTGGGAAAGGAGAAGAAACCAATCATTCAACCTTGAGACCCTGCACAAGCAGGAAGTGAATGCTAAGGTGCCTTTTAAACCACTTGAAGTTTGAAGGTAATCCTTCTCAGGTAGATACTCTTGGCAAAGAATGGAAGGCGTACAAATACAGAATTTAAGGAAGTCTGTAGAAATTTGGCTAACCAATAAATTACACTAACCAGTGGCCCCTAGGAATTTAGGCTTCATATAAAAACAAAAGCTTCCTTAAAAAAAAGTGAGAAGAGAACTCAGTGGTCACACACTCCTGGGAATATAGAATCAGTATAATTAGTTCAGAAAAGTACCTAGATAAATAAGCAACAATGAGAGAACCACCAACAACAGAAATCTTTTGACAGCAAGAAATTTATGGAAGAATAAAGGATTTGATTCCAGACTTGTTACAATATATTATCTGTAAGGTTCAGTTTCAACAAAAAATTACAAAACATGCAAAGAAAGTGGAAAAGTATAAGAGAAAAATCTTCTGATATGACCTAGTTGTTGTAATTAGCAGACAAAAATATACAATCAGCTATTACAAATACATCTAAAAACTAAACCAAGCAAACTGCATCTAAATAATTCAAAGACAATAATATCTCACCAAATTGAGAAATCAGTAAGGACGTAGAAATTATAAATAAGAACTAATAGAATTTCTCTGTACAGTTACAAATTCACCAGAAAATATTCATAATCAATTTGAACTGGAAGAAGAAAGAATAATTAAACATGAAGATAGATTAAGTGAGATTATTCAGTCTAAGGAGCTGAAAAGAAGCAAGAATGAATAAAAATGAAATGAGCCTCAGAGAGATGTGGGCATACTCTTAAGTATACCAACACATGCATAATAAGAATTCCAGCAAGAGAAAAGAAAGAAAAAGGTACAGAAAAAATTATTGAAGAAATAATGGCTAAAAAAACACATCAAATATGATCTAAAATATCTACACATGCAGGAAACTAAACAACCTCCAAACAGAATAAATTCAAAAAGTTTTACACGTTTACTTAGACTAGTCAAATTTATTTGCCCATAATTGCTTATTGAAGCTTTTTAATGATAGCTGACAATGTCTTTGTCAGATAATTCTAACGTCTCTGCCGCCTTGAGCTTGGGATTTACTGATAGCTTTTTCTCATTCAGTTTGGGATCTTCCCTCATTCTTGATATGATGAGTGATTTTCTACTAAAACGGAACATTTGGGGTATTGTATTTATAAGAATCTGCATCTTTAAACCTCCTGTTTTAGCTCGCTTGTTTTGACACTGGTCCTGTGGAGGAAGTGGAGAATACCAGCTTCATTCTGTCAGATCGAGTAGGAGTCCTTCCACTCTGCCAGCTTGGCCCGCATGAGGGATCCTTGTTACTCTGGGGCAGGGCTAGGGGCTTTGACTCTCCAGTTGGGTCTCTAAGATACCTCCCTTGCTTGGACAGGTAGAAATATCTTGTGGCTTCTCTCGCTATGGCCTCAATGACACGGCTGGGAGCAGACAGTATCCTTGTTGACAAAGGCAGGCAGGGAAGGTACTGACTATCCACCAGGCCTCTTGTGCCACATCCCTGTAGGGTGGAGGTAAACATTCACTCTCCTTTGGGTTCTCCCTGATACCGTCTGTTTGGGAAAGGAAGTGCTGACTCTACAGTCACACTTTGCTGACACTGAGCTGGTGGGGAGCATGAACTGGGGTAATTCATTATGGCATTGCGAGGGTAGAAGCGTAGGATTTTTGCTTGACTTTTAGAAGTTTGAAAATGAGACTACCAGTTTTTCAGTGGTGTTGCCTGAAGTAGAGAAGCTCCTGTCTAAACTTTTTCTGTCTTGTAGGCTGCCCCTTACTGTGTCCTGTGGCCAGAGAGAGGACATTTGGGTGTGGGTATATTTTAATTGTGGTAATAAAAAGCACAATATAAAGTGTCCTGTGATTCAGATTCAGTAGTTTTAAGTATATCCACCTTGTAAAACAGATCTCAGAACATTTATATCTTTTAAAACTGGAACTCTATACTCATGAAACAATTCCATATTCCCCTCTCCCTCAGTCCATGGTAACCACCATTATAATTTCTGTTTCTATCAATTTAAATACTTGTTATCTCATATACATGGAAACATACAGCAGTTATTTTTTTGTGACTGGCTTATATGACTTAGCATCATGTCCTCAAGACTTATCCATCTTGTAATATATGACAACATTTTTCAATGATACTAAATTTTTGAAAAGATCAAGTTTTAACTAGATTATGTAAGAAAGAACAGAGAATACTTAAACAAATATAATTGAAAATGAAAAAGGGAACATTACAACCAATGCTGAAGAAATAAAAAGGGATAAATACTATGAAGTACTATGGAATACTATGAAAAGTTGTATGCTAATAAATTGGATAACCTGGAAAAATTTCTAGAAGCTCACAACTTACCAAGACTGAGTCATGAAAAACTAGAAATTTTACACAGACCAATAACTAGTAAGGAGATTAAATCATTAATCAAAAACCGCTCAACAATGAAAAGCTCAAGACCAGATGGCTTCACTGGAGAATTCCACCAAACAATTAAAGAAGAATTACCACTAATCTTCTGAAATTCTTTCAAAAAAATTAAGCTGGAGAGAGCACTTCCAAGCTCAATTCATGAGGGCAGAATTACCATGATACCAAAGCCAGATAAAGAAAACTACAAGAAAAGAAAATTATAAACCAATAACCCTGACGAATGTCAATGCAAAAGCCCTTAATCTGTTAGTAACCTGAATTCAACAGCATATTCAAAGGATTACACACCTTGGCCAAGGAAGCTTTATTCTTGGAATACAAGAATGATTTAACACATAAAAATCAATCAGCATAATACACAACACTATCAAGATGAAGGACTAAAACCACATAATCAGGTCAGTTGTTACAGAGAAAGCATTGACGAGATTCAACATCCTATCCTTGGATACAGCCTTCAAAAAACCACCATTTAAAGGTGTCATTTATATTATCTTTGTCTGGTTTTACCATCACAAATGTGCTTCTTTAACCTGAAATATTTTTCAAAGGTACATTAGAACTACAAGTACATTGGAAGTACTTGTTCTTTGAATAAGTGTAGAACTTGAGTCCACCAGGACTTAGAATTTTTGTGAAAAGATTTTGACTGCTGATGTCTGGGATTCTCTTCACGCCTGGGACACATTAAGAGGAAACACTTTGTAAAACCACACAGCTCAGGTGGGAAGAAAGAATCAAACACAAAGAATAACTATCGTATAAATGCCTCATGTGACTCTGTTCCCTGAACCCTCTAATCCCTTAAAAAAGTGCTACTGGATAGAGTTGCCAGTGTCCAGCTGTCCGCACCTAAATACAAAGGGCTCAACCCAGAACACTGAGATAATTCTCTCCCAGCTGTGCATTTTTGGCTCACTACCAGTCTTTCAAAGCAGTCTCTCTTTTCAGTCATACCCTTATCCTCTTCCCTAACAATGTAAGAACCTAGAATGAATTAAGTTGAGCCATATGTAATTACCATGTTAATAATATTAACAGTTCATCTGGATATTAACAGACTCACCATCTTATTGACATCTGTTATTCATTCTTTTTAAAAATCCTACAAGAACTTCACCATCATCATTACTTCATATATTCACTTCTTATCCTGGTTTAGTCACACATTTAAGTCTTTATGCACTTCCTTCCTTCTTGAATCTCACACCTTACAGTTCCTAGGAATGCCTTCTTCATGCTTGTTTTATCCCCTCTGTTGCCATTCAGTATGGTGGCCAATGGCCAGGAGGCAGGAGATGGATGGGCCCCAGGCTAAACAGCTTCTCCCCTGTGGACAAAAACTCCACAAAAGCAGAATGATGGAGGAGGCTGAGTCCTCCTCAGATAGAAGACCATATAGTCCTCGTTTTCAAACTCAAGAACATCTCCCTGACTACACATATACAGAAAGGCTGCTTGGAGGTCAAAAAGGGAAGGGCCATCACCTCATAGTAAATGATGTCAACTACTTATAAGCCTCCTCCCTAGAATCCATCTTGACTAAGAGATGAGCACAGACAAGAGGTTCCTGCGATAAACCAAATATGGCCTCAGGAACAGACAAATCAAAATGATTGGCTAAAGGAAACTCAGAAGAAATGCCCCATAAAAGTGATTTAAACTACTTTGAGGGCTCAACTCTCTCTCTCTGAGTCTGCCCATGTGTTTATCCACATGTACTACACTCTTTTTTCCTCCTAATAAATACTTAACTTGTTTCACTGCTTTCTTTGTAGGAATTCTTTTTCTGCAAAAATGACAAATAACTAGTTACTTTCAGTTGACGCAGTTTTCCCACAGGGCCTAAAATCTTTGAATCAACAGCTCATATTGAAAAAATAGCCAAATAATTATTTAAATTTCCATTTCAGCCTCCTTGATATATGATCAAACTAACAATCAAAGCAGCCAAAGCAATAAATTATAAGAGCACCTACTATGTGCAATGGGCTGCACTAAGCCTTTCACATGGGTTAGTTAGCTTTTTGTTAGCCCATAATTAGCCTAAAACTGTTAGGTAGGAAGTTAGGCATGAGCAACCAAGGGGTGGCCTAGCTGAAAAGGATGCAAGCTGATCTCTAAAATCTCAACCCAGATACACCCCAATGGGGCCCAGGAGAGTTCATAGGCATGCTACAAAATAACCACAGAGACTTTTACAACTCCAGAGCATGAACCCTAGGCACACACTGGATACTAACTAACCACAGGGGATTCTCCAACTCAGGCACATGCATTCTTGATGTACAACTGTGTCCTCAAGTGAATTTAGGGAGCCCAGAGCCCATTGAGGGTTCATAAATATTCTATACATACATACATCTGATTATTATTATAGACTGGATTATAGGAAAGACATGCACAATAGAATCTCATTATGTAACTTACAACTGTCAATCAAAACTCTCAGTCCACACCCGGCTAGATGAATATGTAAAAACCCCGTCTCGAAAGGCCTCTTGCCTCACCATTCCAGTGCCAGTGCCTCTCTTGGCTTGGCCCACCTCTCCCTCAAGGTGTTCCTTCTGTTCCTGCCTCAGTAAACTTATTTTTGCCACAAGTAAGACCTCAGATTCTTCTTTATATCCTTACCAAGAACCAAGGTCCACAAGGCAGGAACCCTTCAAACTTCACTCTCCCCAAATCCACTAATAAAACTGGGATAATTGCTTTAAATTGATTACCTTAAAATATTCTTTCCAATCTTGTCTCCAAAGTGCTCCGACAATCCTACCTTCCCAGAGTATACATGAGAAACATTTTCATATGTACCTTATTGTTTTTATTTGGGTTTCCAATAATTTACTAAATGGAAAGAGAACTCCTTGAGGGTAGCTAATTTCATGTCTTAGAGAAAAGCAAGACATGATGGAACATCATGTTGCTGACAGAAAGCAAGGATTATTTTTAAAAAATGTCTGGAATAATTCTGGAAGAATGATGGAGTCAGGGGATGCCATACAATTGGATCAGCCAAGAGAGAATACCAATTATCATAGTAATTACAGGTCTTTGAAACAAGTTGAGACTGTAAGATTCATTAAATGAAAGTTTGGTATTATGGAGATTAAATATAGCTGTTTTTCTAAAATTATTGTACAAATAATTCTAATTAGAATTAGAATAATAATAATTTTTCTCCTTAATTTAGTTGATCTCTGTATTTAAGAAATTTTTATAAGCTTATGTGTAACAGTAGGAAAGTCTGAATAAATGGAATTATGATAAGTTTTCTTAAAAAATAATTTCTGGCCCCAAAACAGAGGTTCTGAAATTCACATGAATTAACTAAATAGATATCAGGTCAAACAGCATGACAAAATAATTAATTCACAGTCTCTTCACAGATCCTGAAAGATATAGCCAGTGCACATCCTGGCCAAGAATCCTTGGCTGGAAGCTAAAAGCTTCCACCCTAGCTTGTTTGAGAGAATGTATTTTTATTTTAGGTGAAGCAAATTGTTAAATCCCCTAGAAGGTATGAGCATACGTATTGCTGTAAACTTCAGAAAAGCAGATACATTGAAAACAATACAAATGAATATAAACCCCATTATCAATGGTTTTGTAATGGATTGGGCGTAAATGTTACCAAAATTTTCAAGTCACTTCTTAATTTGAGTATTCTGTTTTTTCTGGTTTTAAGGTTAATTTAAAAATTTAGGAGAAACTGATAGATTAAACATTCTAACTAATAAAATACTTAAGGTAATTTGATGATGGCTTTAGTCAGCCTGATTTTATTTATAAAGCACTTTTTAAGGTAATTTTATTTATAAAACTAATATTTACAAACTAATTTGTGTATTGTGTATTTGTGTATATGATGTTCAGAAAAATTCTACTTGATGGCTTCAAATGTGGTTAAAATATTGAGAATTAAAGAAAACACCAGTATTTCTCTATACACATAACACATTCTAGGAAACATTAAAAGCCCAAATCTGACACCAGTAAGTCATGTGGGTGTGTGTGTGTGTGTGTGTGTGTGTGTGGGTGGGTGGGTGTGTGTGGTGTGACTGTGCAAGTGTGTTTTTAGGCAGAATAGTTAGAATTTCATATTTTTAGACATATAAATCATATCTTCAAACAAAAGAGAAATCTAGCCGTGGATTATATTTACTTGCTGCAGAAAATTAGAGCAAGTCAACTGTTGGAAGTGTCAAAACCTGCATTCTACGGTCCGTCAGTAATTTATTGTCTGTGTGACAGTTATCTAAGCAATACAAGCCCTTGTGCTGCAAGTCTTTGATCTGTAAAGAAGAAGACAATTATAAATAGTGTACGCCATTGATTGGTTTTAAGAATTAAAGTCAAAGAGTAGTGATACAAAGTACTACATTCAGTTGCAGATATTCCATGTTAAGAAATTTCTTAAGTCTTAGTAGATTATAAGATTTCATGTTTCAAATCTAAAGGCAGGTTTAGATCTGAGCATTAGTGTTTACAAAGTCAATGATAAACTCTGAATCCAGCATCTCATCCTCTTGCAATAGAGAAAAACAAATCCAGCTCTGTATTAGATCTGTTCCTTTGTGCTCTGTTGGCTGTGCTTAGTCACTCTGGCTCTGCATCTTTTGTAAAAAGATGCTGCCTATATCCCTGGGTCAGGAAGATCCCCTGGAGAAGGAAATGGAAACCCACTCCAGTATTCTTGCCTGGAGAATCTCATGGACGGAGGAGCCTGGTGGGCTACAGTCCACGGGGTCGCAAAGAGTCGGACACGACTGAGCGACTTCACTTTACTTTATAGCCTGAAATACATATTCTCATGGTTCTGACCTTAAAGAAAAAAAAAAAAAACACTTATCCATTTATATAGAGATAAAAAGTTGCAGAATAGAGAATAACATTTGTATTGCTAGAGATTTAAAGGAACATCATGACCTGACCTACATGGGGGGTTTCAAGAACAAAGGATTCTGACACCAAGAAGTTTGCAATAACTAACCATGCCCCTCCTTCAACTTGCCTTTAAAAATGCTTTCCTGAAACCCTTCAGGGACCTGGGTTTTTTTGAGGGGGGGATGGGGGGTGGGGTGGGGTGTGGGAATGAGCCACCCATCTCCTTGCATGACCTTGCAATAAACCTCAGTCTGCTCCAGAACTTTGGTTTGTTTGGTCTTACTGGGCATCAGATACACAAACTTCTATTTGGTAATACTTAACACTGGGTGGGGAAAGACCCCTGGAAGAGGGCATGGCAACCCACTCCAGTGTTCTTGCCTGGAGAATCTCATGGACAGAGGAGCCTGGCGGGCTACAGTCCATGTGTTAACAGAGAGTCAGGCATGACTGAGCGACTAAGCACAGCACAGCACACAACACAAATAATGATAAAATAGATGGAATATGCATCATTTTCCAGTCATAATCAAAGGTTGGCGAATGTATTACATTACTAATAATTTTGAAACAGAAGTTTCATAGTAAGTAGCAATTCAGCTTATTTTCCCAGCAATGTGATCTATGTATGATAAATCCTGCCATACACCTTAGTCACACATACCTATCTTCTAAAACAAAACCCATACTTGTACTTGAATTATACCACATACTAAAGGCTGATTCCCTGATGAAATTTGCAGCAGAAACTAGCAGAAGCTGCACCCATGAAAACGTGTATAGCAAAGCAAGGCTCGGGTAACCGGACTGAGTTACAAATTAATGATATCACTTTGGAAGAAGCAACTTAGACTCACTTACAAAACCTGCAAAGGGAGAGGTAATGCCAGATGGAAGGATATTTGATGATTCTCCTGTTGATAGACAATCTCTATGATTCTGAGAATAAGAATTTTTTTCTTATAAAAGTTCAATTCTTTCTCTGAATTTAAATTTGCTAAACAAGTGTTTATAAATACTTTCATCCTCTCGAAAAGTGGTAGTAGTTGCATGTACATTTGGGAAGTCCATAGGTCTATCTCATTAGTAATATTTTTGTTCAACTGAAGTAGTAAGTTATTTTCAATGTGCATAAAATCTATCATCTCCCTCAACCTGTTAACACGCCCATGGGCTTCAGTTTGGCCGTTGTTACACAGAAACACCAATCTATGTCCCCTCCACTTCGTGTGCAAGCCATTTCATGTCTATCACTTTCTTTTTTATTCTTTCCTCCATGTTGCCATTTACCATAAGCCACACTTAAAAAGGGAAAAAGACAGCCAGGATCTATTCAAGGCATGGAGGGACTCAAACATTGTTGTACTGGATTGCAAAACAGTAGATTAAGTAACCCACTAAATATGTTTTTATTTAACATATGTCCATTTCATCCTCTTTGTTTAAAGCATGGTTTGACAATCCAACTACATAGTTGGATTTAACATATACTAGATGGAAAGTGCTTCTGTCATATTTGTCTTCTTTCAAGGTAAGGACCATGATTATCATTTTTTACTTTTCAAAATTCCATTGAAAGTTATTATCTATCAAAAGTTCTATATGAAAGCAAGTGAAAAAATTGTCTAGTGTTTACTTAGACAAATAGAATATAAATACCCCAATATGTTTGTCTAAGTGATTAAATAATACTGGGGCGGTAATAGGGGGAGGGGTTCACTTCATAATGAGGTAAACAAGAATTCCTAAGTTCTAGTCCTAATAATGAGTGTTAGTTATATGTTATTTTCCTTTTCTATTTGAAAATAAAACTTGAGTGCTTGTTATCTTTGAACTGTTTGCAACTGACATCTGTATATATAATTAGTGCTCTAGAAACCAACTGTCTGGGGAAAATCACATTTAACCAGTTTTGATTGCAGACATTCAACAAATAACTTACTGACTGTTACATTGTGGTTCTCTGGCAAAGTTTTAAATATCTACATTTATAGGTATTTTAATTTGTGCGTGAGTACTAAGTCGATTCACTGGTGTCCGACTGTTTGTGACACTAGGGACTGTAGCCTACCAGGCTCCTCTGTCCAGGCTCCTCTGTCCATGGCCCTGGGCAAGAACACTAGAACGGACTGCCCTGCCTGCACCCAGGGCATCTTCCTCGCCCGGGGTCGAGCCCGCACCTCTTAGGTCTCCTGCATTGTCGGTGGGCCCTTCACCACCCGTGCCACCTGGGAAGCCCCCGGTTATATCAGCTACTTCGTGTCTCACTTTTCATATGACAAGCTAAATGCCATCATAAATAATATTCACAGATCACAGGATTCCCTATATATAGAATAAGTAGAGATAAAGGAATATACACACCAGTACAGAATGCATACATTCACACATTTTTTAATATCTTAGGGGAGAAACAATATAATTTCATAATTCAAATTTCATTCAACTCTTAAAAATATTTTTCTAATTTAATTCAAAAGTGGTTTTTTTTTTGTTGTTGTTTTTTAACAAATAAGCAGGAAAAGTTTACAAATCAGTTAGGGAATGTGGATGATGCATCACTGAAATTCAGTAAAAATATTTTAAAGTTTCCCCTTTAGAAAAGAGATCAGAGTGCAGTGGATTTCACTATCTAGAAATCTGTAAAATTTCAGGTACCAAAGCGATGCATTCTTTTGGAACATAAAGTGATCACTTGTTAAAGTTGCTGTAACTTAATGATGTTTACACTCAGCTATGTGTTTAATGGAGCCTATGATTTTTTTTTTTTTTTAATGGAGCCTATGATTTTTATGTTGAATCCTTCCCCAAACTACACATACCTTTGGGAAAAACCTACACACACCATTTACCAAAGTAGTCCTTTATATATTGCTATATTGAGATTCTAAACTCCTTTCATCATTCAAATAAACATCAGTATAGATGCAGCATCATGGCAGATAGACTTTAAAGTGGTCTCCATGATCTCAGCCTGTTAAGTCTTGATATAACCCTCCCCTTAGTATGTGTGGGACCTGGGACTCCTTCCAACTAATGTGCGTGCTTAGTCGCTCAGTCGTGTCCGACTGTTTGTGACCCCATGGACTGTAGCCCACCAGGCTCCTCTGTCCTTGGGGATTTTCTAGGGAAGAATACTGGAGGGGGTTGCCATGCCCTCATCCAGGAGGTCTTCCCAATCCAGGTATTGAACCCAGGTCTCCGCGTTGCAGGCAGATTCTTTACCATCTAAGTCACCAGGGAAGCCCATGAATATTGGAGTGGGCAGCCTATCCCTTCTCCAGGTTATCTTCCCGACCCAGGAATCGAACCAGGGTCTCCTGCACTGCAGACGGATTCTTTACCAGTGAGCTACCAGCAAATCCCTTCTAACCAACAGAACATGGCAAATTGGGGTATGTCATTCCTATGATCACATTTACCTTAAATAAGACTCTCTCTTGCTAGCATACTTGCTCTAGAGTCTCTCCTCTACTAGCCTTGAAGCTTTCTTAAGTCCTCCAGCAGTAAGGAATGAAAGGCTGTCAATAATCATGGCAGTAAGGAGGCAGATCCCTTGCTGACTGACTTTCCATATGAAAACACAGCCCTGGCAGACACTTGACTGCAACCTTGCAAAAGTCTCAGTAAAAAGAAACCCATGCCTAGCTCCTGACTCACAGAAACTGTGAGATAATAAATGTGTATTGTGTTAAATCTGTGGTAGCTTTTTATACCTTGTAGAAAATTAATATAAGAAAATGTAACAAAAAATGTTTGAGAAAAAACAATATTAGAGGATATCTTTTCCCATTTATTAAAAAGAACACAGAAAAGTAGGTATACACACAAAAGGTAATAATTCCAAGTGATCTTTTTGTGCCAAAGTTAGTACCTGGCAGGCACACGGCAGGTGGGATATGGAGAGGGCAGTGCATTTTTATTATAAGTGGCTTTTCAGTGTAAATGGTGACGTCATGTGAGTATCTAATGACCACTGCTACAAAAGTAGTTACTGGATAACTTCTCATAGTTAATATGATTTTTTGCTCTTCTAATATTCAAATATGCCCTACTTAAAATGAACTAGCCGATTTGGGGTACTCTATTGGAAATATATCTCAAGATTCTAGAATTTTGCCTGAAATGACAAATTTAGTTCAGATCATATAGCTTGCATTTTCCCTTAGCATAAGCATTCTTCCACTAATATTCCAAATAGTAGCTAGGTGAGCAGGTAACTCAAGGAATGCTTTGCCTAGATAAGCTCACAATTTAGAAAGGGAAATGGAGAGATTTAGTTTAAAATGTGACTTATTTCCTAACAGATGAACAAACAGTCACAGGAAAGCAAAGAGTTGTTATAACCTTCAGAAAAAAAAAAATCACAGGACTGCAAAGAAAAGTGACCTAACCATCCCATATATAAAGGAAACAAATTTAAGATTATGGTTCATTCAGATGTGGATGGATACATTTCCAGTGTTAAATATGGAATTTATATATGGGCACAAGTTTAGTTAGAAAATAAACATTTCTGTGAGATTACTAGGTGATCCTTATTACAATTTACAAAGAATATAATGACAAATCACAAAGAAAAATAAGCAAATTATCACAGATTAAAATCCTTTACACATTTTTCTACCCATGAATTCTCTGTTCCACATCTGAACTTAATAGTAGAATGTCATAGCTGACATTCAACACTCATTTCACTATTAAAGTGTATCAAAACTGATTTAAAAGACACAAAAGGAGAAACAATCAGCCAAAAAAAATGTTTTCTCCAGTGTTTGGCCAATGGGCTCTGGTTCACAGGAATATGGAAATGCAGCTGAAGGCCATCTGAGAAGCACTTCCTGGTTTACAAATGTCAGCAAGTGACTGATAAAGGAAGCATCCTGTAGGTTTCCACATAACACAAAACATTAGAGTCCAAAGTTAACAAACTTCCATGTTGTATTTTTAAGAGTATGGCCACAGCTTGAATCCTTCTTCTCACTTAAAACCAGAAGTAATTATGTAAAATACATTTGCCTTTCAGAAGATGAAGTTGGAACCGTCAGAAACTGCCAATCAGTGACGAATGGGCACGCCGAGTCACTGTTACATCAATGGATCAATGAGCGCTGAGCAGAGCCTCCAGGGACCGTCTGTGAGCAAGCTGGTGGCGCAGGACCCCCACCCGCCTGTCCCAGGAGGACAACAGGTGGGTTTCATGCCCTGGGAGCCTCTGGCTTAGCAAGAAAGTCACATCATCACAGTGATCAGCAAGTCACAACAGCAGATCAGAAGAAATACTCTTTCTGGCTTTCACTGACTGTACATTGCATGTTGAGCTCACTTTTCAGAGCAGTTTCAGCCTTGTCTCCAGTTTTGGGAATATTTGTTTCATTCTTTTGGTATAGCCACCTCTGTTGATAAATGCGTATGGCAATGGCAGTAGTGCAGAGCAAAAGGAACATCACAACCGCTATCACGCCTAGAGAGAGGGGAGATACAAAGTCAGATTACAAACCGTAAACGGCAGCCCAACTAGAATCCACCCTAGCACCACTTATCATTGGAAAATTTGAAACCAAGTAATATTATAACATTAAGGTTACTTCTAAGTCCATGCGTACTTTAGACACAGCTTTTATGCCTTAATTCCAAAGACATATCTGATTGGATTCCAGTTAATGCCTTCACACTAAAGTTCAGAAGCACCATGGGCCTCTTAGGTCATACCTGCATGGCTAACTGAGTAGGCGGGTTTTTATTTTTAAAAGGCATAGACTGTGTAGCCCCATCATAGAGTGATTAAATGCTTTGCTGTTGTTGTGCAGTTGCTAAGTTGTGACTGGTTCATTGTGACAGCTCCTCCACCCTCCCAGTGGGCTGGTCTGTCTCCCAGTGTGCTCAGGTACTCAGTCATGTCCGACTCTTTGTGACCCATGGACTGGAGAGCCCGCCAGGCTCCTCTGTTTATGGAGATTCTCCAGGCAAGAATACTGGAGTGGGTTTCCATACCCTCCTCCAGGGGATCTTCCCAACCCAGGGATCGAGCCCAGGTCTCCTGCATCGCAGGCAGCTTCTTTACCTTCTGCGTCACCAGGGAGCTCAGATTCATGTCCACTGAGTTGATGATGCTATCTAACATTCTCATCCTCTGCTGCCCCATTTTTCTTTTCACCTCAACCTTTCCTAGCATTAGAGTCTCTTCCAATTAGCCAGCTTTTTGCATCAAGTGGCCAAATTTTTACCTGTTTTAATGAAAATCTGATTAAACTGTTATGCTGATACACAGTTGAACTACAGTAATGTGGTATATATTTCATTTATGTCCAGGAGACCAAGAGAGTCTTAAGTGATTGTTGCCTCTGGGGGTCTATACTCTTGTGTGATCCCCCTGTGACTTGCTTCTAACCGATACAATATGACAAAGCTGATGGTCTGCACCTGATTATTTGTACATGATTACGTTAGATAAGACTGTAGCACCCGTACTGTTGGAGTCTCCTTCTTCCTGCTGGCTATGAGGTGGCAAGGGCCATGCTGGGAAGCCACCCTGTGACAAGGAGCTCTGTCTGTGAACGAGTGAAAGTCCAGAAGCGCTCAGCGCTACAGCTGCAAAGCAATTGAGTGCAGCCAATGATCTATGCAAGTGAAACAGGGGACTTCAAATGTGACCCCAGCCCAGGATCCCAATGACACACATTGATTTCAGGATTGTGAGACCCTAAGCAGAGGACCTAATTGAGATGTGTCCAAACTCCTGACCCGTATAAACTGAGGAATAATACACATGGATTGTGTTACGTTGCTAAATAGGTGATAATTTGTCAGGCAGCAATTGATAACTAATATATTACAAAAACTTGTAGAAATATTAATGACATTCAGTTATATGGAAAGTAAAACATTTTTCATGTTGGAAATGTTTTAAGTATTGAAGACATTAACTTTGCCAGTGGTTCTCAACCTTGGCTACATAGTAGATGATAACTCAGAATTTTTGGTGGGAGGCTGGGGTATCAGTATTATTTCAGAAGTTTCACAGATTATTTTAAGGCTAAGCCATAGGGATGTTAAGTCAAGCTATATCACATTAGTGAAGAATAAATATCCAATCCATTCTGAAACAGGCAAAAAGGAACATTCACTAGTCAATATTGTTTTAAGATGATTGGCATAGGCATTAATTAGTATTTCCAATTAACAAATGTAAGCAAACACATGTTAGTGTTTAGTTATGTGAATCAAAATTTGTATTGCAAAATGAAGTCTCTTTATTATACTCTGGGACAGACTTAAGCAAGTGTGATGGAGTCCAACAAACTTGAAGCTTGGTTGAGTGCAATTGGTCACAAAGATTCCTGAGGAGCACATGCTATCAGGAACTCAGACTCCTTAGCTGAGAAGAGGTGGCATATTTACTACTCTATGAATATTCTTAAATATTTATTCATAAGTAGAATATTCATTACTTTCAATATATTTTCCATCTCATGTGAGAACCAGTAACAGAGTTACTTTAATTATTTTTATGTTTAGTCATAGAGCTTTGTTTTAAGAGCTATATCATATCCAATTTTAGTATCAGGGACCACTAACTCAGTAACAGTGATCAAACCACTTGATTACATGATGACTGTCACCATTACACTGACCCACCTCTACATCCAAGATTTTCTGTGTGTGATTGATCACCTCTAACTTTACCTTGCTTTTGTTTTGTCAGGTTTGCTGGGCTCCTAGAATAACTTCCATCTCCACCCTCTATCTGAAGAGACTGAGATAACTTGAAGAATGCAGTTGATGGCTTCTATAACCTTCCTATCAGCAACTCCAGTGTAAATGTGTTTTTGACAAGTGCTCACGCCTGTCTGTGTCTCTATCTACACGTCTATATCTTTCTCTATCCATCCATCTGCCCATCCACAGCATAGATCGCTTGGCAAGAAATCCTCTGTGATCTCTGGTTTACCAGGTTTGAATATTGATTAGGTTAATACTCCTTTCCTAGTGCTTCCTTTGTTAACAGGGGAGAAAATAAAAATGCAAAATGCAGAATATGGAGAAATTCACCTATTGGGATAATCCTTTAAACAGATCAAATATTTCACACAAAGGTGAAGTCTGTGATTAGTTTTTTAAAAGTCTGATAGTTCTTTCAAGAATGATACACTGGAGGTCTAGGTACTCAGTAACTGACAAATCACAGGGCCACTGGCCGCCACACAGATGGAGGCAGGTCCAGGTACATCGTAGGGCCCAGGAAACTGCACCCTCTGCCCCTGAGACCTTCTGTGCTTGGCTCCCGTGTATCAGGGGCCAAAAGGGAATTCCCAGGGGAGTGACACCAGAGTAACTTACTTTGTACCTCTTGCCAGTGATCTTTAGCAAAAGCAATACAACTCTGTTTAGTGGTAAAGAATCTGCCTGCCAATGCTGGAGATGCAGGAGACTTGGGTTCAATTCCTGGGAATGGCAACCCACTCCAGTACTCCTGCCAGGAAAACCCCATGGACTGAAGAGCCTGGCCAGCTACAGTGCATGGGGTCCCAACAAGTCAGACATGACTGAACGACTGAGCACACACACAGGCAGGCAATAAAACTCTAAGGACCACATCTTTGTTCTATCATCAGTTTGACTTTTATCTTTGTTCTGTCTAATAAAAGGGCACCAACTATGATAATGCAAAATTTTGAACTTTGGTTCCTACTTTGTAAATATGAATCACATTTAAGTTGATTTATTTTCACTTAACTTTGACATTATAGTGAAGTTTTCTCATTAAAAATAAATCAGAATGATTTAGGATTAAGACTTAATCTAAATTTTAACAAGAAAGTTATTCCTTTTGGATATGCATTATAAATAATATTTATGGCTTTTACTTGTTTTTGGAGTTATAAGATGGAGGTCACATTCCTCACTCATTACAAAAATAAAAGTAATTGATACAGAAATGGAAATAATGACATTCTTACATAGATTTGATCAGCACTTTAAAATGTCTGAATACTTCACTAGTTGTCTGGAGAAACCTGGTGTCTTAATAAATACAGGCAGATCCAATCTGAGCAGGTTTGTAGCTGGCCTAAACAGTGGACTCCAGTCCAATCATCCAGCTCTAGGAGTAGTTACCTCACTTTGAGGTGGCAGAGAATGGACAGCAGTTTACTTCTGCTCACCAGGCAGAGTTTGAAACTGATTCACATTTCCATAATCTAGTTAAACAAATTAAAATGTTCTTTGAATGATAAGGTGGGAGAATTGAATATTAATTTTTGAGTCCCACCTGGATAAATTTTGTTTCAGGGGCTATGATAGAAGATATTTAAAGTGCAATTACTTTTACTTCTTCATATATATATATATATATATATATATGAAGTGGATTTACTTAATGGATATCTATATCTGTCTAGTTTTATATCTTTATGTTTAGGTAAATGGCAATTTGTATAATTTAGGTGCTTCTCCCAATAAATGCTGCATTTTTTTATTTAAAATAAAATTTATTTTCGCTTTAAATTTAGAGAATAATTGTTTTGCAATGTTGTGTTACTTTCTATTGTACAACAAGGTGAATTAGCAGCTTTCCACTAGCTATTTTACACACAGTAGTGTATATATATCAGTGCTACTTTATGTTTTATTTTTAATCTTATTTTTAAGTGTTCTGGGCTAAGGGGCTGACCTATGGCTATTTTAAATCAAAAAAGTAAAAGTAAACGTGTCTTAAATATTCATACATTCTGAGAGAAACTAATGACTATTTTCAAGTGAAAAACCTCTTATTATAGTTTGCAACCATCCTTTAAAAAAGAGGAGCCATCAGTTCCTTCTACAAAGCTTTTTCAAAGGAGCTGAGTTCGGTGCAGTTACATCAAGAATTTTAGCAAATGTACGTGGTCTGCCATTGACCTCACAATCATCACGGATTCTCAGATAGTTTTTGGACTTTGCTAACAGCGACAACAGAACCAAGGAAGAGGTCATTCGCGGCCCCGTTACCTCCGATGAGCGCGGAGTCACTTGTGTCCGCATTAACTAAGGGCTGTCCCTCATCTGTTGGTCCAGAACGACCTACAGTAGAAAAAGGGAGAATGACAGAGAGTGGAAAGGAGTTTTGAGAAATCCACAAACATTTGAAAGAGGAGCAGATAATGCAGTCACAGAAACGAATTTGAAACGAAGAACCAAGAATGGAAGGACCAGAGAAGTGAGAAGATGAATTGAGGACTTTGGGAAACCTCTGGCATGGAGACTCTGAGCCTAATCCTGCTGGCATGTGAAGCGAGTGCAGGTGTAGGGGATGGAGATGGAGCGAGTCACACACCTGCACCGCCGGCGAGAGGGCGGGTGGCCTCCCGCGCCCGGGCTCCGGCCCCCGCCCCATCCGCGCAGCCGGGCGCGGGGGCCACGTGTCCGCGGACGGTGACCTGGGCGCGGCCGCCAGCGCGCAGCGCCGCCTTCAGAGGGACCGCGGGCCCGAAGCGCACCGCGGAAAGGCAGCCGGTGAAGCCGCGCGCGCCAGCCCGCAGCGTGTCCGGGTCCGCGCCGAGGGGCTCTGCGGGCAGAGAAGCGGGACACGCCGTTAGGGCTCCTGGACATCTGGCGCGGACGCGGGACCAGCCTGCCCCTGCGCAGCCGTGAGGAACCGAGGCCCCTGCAAGCCCCTCCTCCTTCCTTAGGAAAAGGTCCACAGCCGTACCAGAGAGGCCTTGGCTGATGCCCTGCCTTGGTTGATACTCCCCGTGGGGAAAATTAAAGCTTCCTTGGATGCAGTCACTGTTACGGGCGAATGAAATCCTCCTCCACCAATGCCGTTTTCAGAATATTTTGAATGGGATTTGTGACCAGTATTGTAGATGGTTGGTGACCTAGGTCTCGCGAGTTGGAGGACGGCAGAGTTCTGGGAACTCCTTCTGAAGTTATCTCCTAATTAATATTTTAGTCTTGCTGACAGTTCTGAGCCTCACAGTGAGGGCATCTTCTTACCCACAACTGCTGTCCCTGGAACTCTGCACCCCACTTTCTTTCCCCCTTTCCAAAAGTGTGATCTCTATAAATCCCTATTCTATAAATAGAATGGGGTTGCCCTCACCAACCCCATCCTGATCCCCATTCTCACCCCAAACTGACAGAGGTTGGTTATTAAGACCTAAAGAAGAGTCGTGGTTGACACAGGAGAGCAGAACATCAATTCCTTCGTTTCACTGATGCCTGCATCCCGCAGTGCACTTGCTCAGTGGGCACGAAATCTCACCCAAGGCCCCTTAGTTGTAGACTTCAAGTTTACATGTGTCAGTCAGAGAAGGAAGTGTCTGCGTCCCGCACAGAGGAAACCACGTCAGTATGAGGCAACTTTGGCATCTGCTGTCAAACTCCATCCTGCTTCATCACATGTAGAAAGGCTCATAGTCTCTTCTTTTTCAAACAATCATAAACAGTTACCAAGAATTTACCAACTGACTCCTATAGTCTGGGCATTGTGTTAAGCGATTTAGAGGTTATTTTTTAATGTTCAAACCACCCTGAGTACTTTTATTTCTGTTTGAAGTTAAATTAAGGGACAAGTAAGTGGAGGTCATTATATTATTCTTTCTTCTTTAATGAATGCATGTATCTGCCATAGAATATGTGTATATATTCTGTAAGTTTTTTTGGCTGGCATAATGCATGCATGCTAAGTCACTTCAGTCGTGACTTAGGTCCTACTCTTTGTGACAGAGGTCCTACTCTTTGTGACCCCTGGACTGTAGCTCACCAGGCTCCTCTGTCCATGGGATTCTCCAGGCAAGAACACTGGAGCTGGATGTTGTGCCCTCCTCCAGGGGGCTGGCATAATAGTCAGCCTTTAAGTTCACCCTGAAAATCTGAGCTCTGATGCAATCTATCATGATGTTGTAGATGAACTCTCAGAGGACAACCTTTATTTCTGTTGAGTTTGAGTTTTTGAGGAGCACTGCTCTTTTTTCTCCATTTCCTGATGAATATAAATAATAATAAATAGCTTTTATGGGACATGTATCCTCCAGTACATACATGCTGGACGCTGCAAAAAATAAAGGGCTATTGTTATCCTAAAAATAAAGTGAGCATTTAGAGCAGGATTTATTGACTTGCCTCATGCTATGCCACTAGTAAGCAGTTGGAGAGAACTTTTGAATAGGAGTGTTTGAACTCAAGCCAGGAGTTTGAACTCTCTGCCAGCGAGCTTTGTCAGCTAACTTTACCTGGTGCATCAGTTACAGAAGGTCACTGTCTTTAGCTCATCCATCTCTCTCATGCAACATGTGGAAGCTCCTGGTGGACAGTGTTTTATTCTTGTCTTCCCCTGCACTTAGCTTAGTGTCTGTTACATATGACACATGCAATATATATTTTATGATCAAAGAATACACTTAGTCCTATTACCACCCTTCTGTGGACAGTCTGGCTGTTGAAATTTTTAAAATATGGCCCTCTCAAGGTGTGGTCTGAGAAATTCAGAGGTCCCTCCTTGTGATTCTGGGAAAGATTGAAGGCAGGAGAAGGGGACAACAGAGGATGAGATGGTTGGATGGCATCACCGACTCAGTGGACCTGAGTTTGAGCAAACTCTGGGAGATGGTGAAGGACAGAGAATCCTGGTGTGCTGCAGTCCACAGGGTCACAAAGAGTCAGACACGACTGAGCAACTGAACACCACACCACCACCACGTGATAAAAGATGACTTGCACTGGCTTCAGCTAATGATGCATGTCCATAGTTGGCTGACATCTTACGCCACTGAGTTTTACCAAATGTCACGGTAACTAAACACATCCTTATTGTCATTAAAGGTAACCAGCATACTCTGAAGCTTCTTTTGAAGGGTGGAAAAATATGCCACTCCCAAATATGCCACTTTGGCATAAGAATTAGTTACTTAAAAACAGCAGGGAAAAGGACACTGATGTCAATTTTTCTTCTTGAAAGCAGCAAATAAAACTCCCATGGAAAAGCTACCCTATCTGTACCAGGAGGGAAAATGCATTCTTATGACCAGAGATAAACAGTCCAGCCGAGAGAAATCTGTACCTACAAACATTGTGAACAGATTGTTAAAACAATACCTTCCTTCACTCTCCTCATGCATTTTAGTTACCTTTTCACAATCACCACTCTTTGTTCAAATTAGTATATAAATACTTGGGCCTACCTGCTTTTTGGGTCTTTAATTTCCTATGGGGGCCACATGTACATTTACAAATCTTTATATTTTTCTCCTGTTAATACATCTTAAGTAAATTTAATTATCAGGCCCAGTCATAGATCTTAAGAGAAAAGAGGTCAAGCATTGTCTCCCCTACAAACTCATGGGGTGGATTTCTTGAATCTTATTACAAGTTGTTACTTTTTCTCCTATTAAACTTCATTTCATAATGAGATAAATTTTGTATCTTTATTTCTCTTGGTTTGACAAAGAGCCATACCTTTGAGAAAAATGGTCTAACTTTGAGATTTTCAGCAAATGCACTGGGAGCTATTTGGGCTTACAAAAATTTTTTCATATGTTTAAAGTTGCAAAAATAACGTTTGCTATGGAAAAGACCTCTAAAAAGACCTAAACTCAAGGGGCATGCATTTGCATTATTATAATCATCATAAACGTCTCTCTGACACACATAGCTATATTGGCCAAGTTGATTATATGAAATATCAAATAGCTTTATGCATGTGGAATTTTAGGTAGATTCCTAAGTACACTGAAGTAAAATAAGCTTGGCACAACCCCACTAAAGGATTATCAATTAAAAGGTTACTTGAAAGATGATTTTATTTTTTTAAATTTTGCATTCAGACAGCATCTGTTTCTTAAAGGAAGACACCCTTGCTTGTGTAACCCAGGACTTTTGCAAAGCTAAAATACTGGAGAAAAAATTACAGGTAAAATAAAAGTTTCATCTGTTGGACAAAAAGAGCAACTAGACACTACTAGCTTTTCTGGTCAAAGTTTTGACCTGAGCACCACCAGGTAAGGGTAACAGAAGGAACCCAGGGCAGACATATATCATAATGAGTTAGATCAATTTTGTGGAATTTATTTTTTTAAAGATAACCTGGCTTCATGTCTGTAGATAGTGTTATTACTAAAGAAAGAAACATAAGTAGTATATTATATTGCATTATATTTTCCCATATTTCAAGATACTTTTATATATATTTGTGTGTGTGTGTGTGTGTGTGTGGATTTGAGAATGTGAATGTGTATGGAAGGATTTATATGTATCTGAATAGCCTATCATTAATCATGTAGCTTTAATTATGTTATGCATGTATGTATGGGTATAAATATACATTGAAAGGTTTGGTGTTCATAACTTTCTGTCATTTTCCCAACCTGAGGTTATGGTTTTGATTCTTTTTTTTTTATTGGAGTAATTCTCTAGTATATTTTTCAGATGGGATGCTTGATTAATATTTAGTCTCAATCTTTCCTTGTTATCCAAAATATCTTTTATAACCTTGTCAGATAAATTATATGTTAGATGCTTGAGCTTCAATCATTCTTCTTAGCAGTATAGCTATATCATTATATCATTTTTATTCTGTTGTTGCAAATGAAAAATTGGATGCTGGTACCAATACTATTATTTTTATTGTAGCAACTTCTGCCTGAAAAGTTTGGAAGACTTTTCTCTATGGTTTTGTAATTCAGGGATTTTCCCAGAATTTCTGCAGATCTGTGTCTATTCTCATCAGAATCAATAAGTCCTTTCAGTCTGCAACTCAGGTTTTCCTTTAGTTAAGAGAAATTTTTTAATACATAATTTTGTCTTTGCTTTTAATTCTCTTTTTGGATCTCCAATTATTCCTACTAAGTGTCTAGATCTAACTTCCAAGTCCCTTTTACTTTCCCTCCTAATTTCTGCTTCTTAATCTTTTTGCCTATGGCATGATACTCCACGCCACTTTTAAGGAAAATCAGTGATGATTCTCTACTTTAGATCATCCAGTGACATTTTTAAAAGTCATATTAACTCCCAGAGTTTATGTTTGTATCTGTATGTGTGATTTTATTAAAATCTCCTTGAGTGCCAAGTTTTATCCTAGTTTTCTATCTTCTTCAATAGCTCTAAATTGATGTGAACATTTTATTTGTTGTTTTTTCTTCTTGCCCCATCCCCACTCTTACTTTTAGATTCTCTTAGTGGTGGCATCATTATTTACTCGGAGAAGGCAATGGCATCCCACTTCAGTACTCCTGCCTGGAAAACCCCATGGACGGAGGAGCCTGGTAGGCTGCAGTCCACAGGGTCGCTAAGAGTCAGACACGACTGAGCAACTTCACTTTCACTTTTCACTTTCATGCTTTGGAGAAGGAAATGGAAAACCACTCCAGCGTTCTTGCCTGGAGTATCCCAGGGACGGGGGAGCCTGGTGGGCTGCCATCTATGGGGTCGCACAGAGTCGGACATGACTGAATCAACGCAGCAGCAGCAGCAGCATTATTTACTTATATATTTATTGGGACAGCTTGTTGGAACTCCCTGGTTGGAGATGTTATAGGATATACAAGTCCTGACACTCTGGACTTGCCCCTGTAGTCAGCAGCAGACTTGCAGGCAGACTGTCTGACTTCCTATGAAGCATAGGAAGAGGTCTCTCAACCTTGCCTTCACCATGGTAGGAAGGATATGACCCAATGATCCAGCCCTTATCAGCTTCAGAAGGAGCAGAGATAATGGGGATCATCATGTGGAGCAATGTTGACCTTCACTATGGAAGTCTTGAGTTCTCTGAAAGGCAAGCTTTCCCCAGGATCCACAGGCTTCACACACCACCCAAGACTCTGTTATGTCCTCCTCCAGCTGCTGCTGCTGCTGTCACTTCAGTCATGTCTGACTCTGTGCAACCCCATGGACAGCAGTCCACCAGGCTCCTCTGTCCCTGGGAATCTCCAGGCAAGAACATTGGAGTGGGTTGCCATTTCCTTCTCCAATGCACGCATGCATGCTAAGTCGCTTCAGTTGTGTCCGACCCTGTGCAACCTCATGGACAGCAGCCCACCAGGCTCCTCTGTCCACGGAATTCTGTAGGCAAGAGTACTGGCATGGGCTGCCATTTCCTTCTCCAATGTCCTCCTCCAGTCCAGTGGGCAAATTCTCACCTCTGCTCTTATTCACGCTTGCCTGCCCTCTTCTGCCTACTGGGATGTCCGTACAGTTCCTGGGTTTAGGGGTACAAGTAAGTTGAATTGGGAGTAGAAACAAATCTTATGGTCCAAGCTGCCATTTCGCAGACCTAGGTCCACACAAAGTCAGCATTCAAATTAACAGAACTGTGCTTAGAAATACAGTGTGAATCTGTCTTCCCTATTAGCTGACTCCTGAAATTCTATCCTTAAGGAAATTCCTTCCTCAGGTAATCTTCTCGACACAGAGATGGAACCATGTCTCCTGCGTTGGCAGCCGAAGTCTTCACCATTGAGCCACCTAAGAAGCTCATGCATGTATGCCTGCTAAGTTGCTTCAGTCCTGTTCGAATCTGTAAAGCCATATGGAGCATAGCCTGCCAGGCTCCTCTTCCCATGGAATTTTCCAGGCAAGAATACTGCAGTGAGCTGCCATGCCCTCCTCCAGGGGATTTTCCCAACCCAGGGATTGAACCCTTGTCTCTTATGTCTCCTGCACTGGCAAGTGAGTTCTTAACCACTATCACCACCCAGGAAGCCCATGAGCAGCCATATGAATCACCAGTTAGGTCTGGAGAGATCGCTAGAGGAGAGATGGATTTGGATATCATGTCCTCTCCATGGAGATGTTTGTAAAGTGTGCTCAAAGATCTTTCAGGTAGGCAGTTATATACAAGGGACTGGACCTGAAGAGAAATATCCTGTTAGAGATATGCCAGTGAATGTTGCTAATGCCTAGATGAAATTTCAAGCCATGGACATCGATGAGCTTACCTCCAAAATGAATTTAAAGTAGAAGAGTCAAAAAATAGAGCCTGAAAAGTAATGGGCTAGCCAAAAAGTTTGTTCCAGTTTTTCTGGCAGATAGTATGGAATAACCCCAGTGAACTTTTTGGCCAAATCAATACTTCATCTAAGAGGACTGAGAAAACCCAGGAGAGCATAACACCACGGAGACAAAGGAGTGTAAATGAGCTTCGACTCATCAGCTATATTGAATATAGGTGTCACACAAATAAATGCCCATTGGATTTGCTAAGTTTAGGTCCTGGGCCACCTGAGCAAGAAAGATCTTATTACATTGGGAAGAATGAACAGAGAATGGGAGTTGAAAGCAACATTCGCTATGAGAAATGTGGCTTTTAAAAGGACTGTTTAGTTGTGAAGTTGTGTCTGACTTTTTTGAGACCTCATGGACTGTAGACCACAGGCTCCTCTGTCCCCGGGATTTTCCAGGCAAGAATGCTGTAGAGGGTTGCCATTTCCTTCTGTAGGGAATCTTCCCGACTGAGAAATCAAACCTGAGTTTCCTGCATTTAGGCAGATTCTTTACCACTGAGGCATGAGGGGAGACAAAAGAGGATTAGAAAGACTAAAGAGAATAAGACACCTATATATATATATATATTTGTACATATATAGATACAAGTCCTTTATCAGATATGATATTTTAAAGCATATTCTCCAACTTCATAACTTTAGTTCCCTTATTAGTGTATTGTTTCAGTACTGTTGTATGCAAAACATTTTTTTAATATACAGAAAATTTAACAATTAGCCTTTAATAAATTATCTTTCCATTCAGCTCAGTTCAGTCACTCAGTCGTGTCTGACTCTTTGCGACCCCATGGACTGCAGCACGCCAGGCTTCCCTGTCCATCACCAACACCCGGAATTTACTCAAACTCATGTCCATTGAGGCGGTGATGCTATCCAACCATCTAATCCTCTGTTGTCATCTTCTCCTCCTGCCTTCCAATCTTTCCCAGCATCAGGAACTTTTCCAATGAGTCAGTTCTTCGCACCAGGTGGTCAAAGTATTGGAGTTTCGACTTCAGCATCAGTCCTTCCAATGAATATTCAGGATCTATTTCCTTGAGGATGGACTGGTTGAATCTCCTTGCTGTCCAAGGGACTCTCAAGAATCTTCTCCAACACCACAGTTCAAAAGCATCAATTCTTTGGCGCTCAGCTTTCTTTATGGTCCAACTCTCACATCCGTATATGACTACTGGCAAAACTATAGATTTGACTAGATGGACCTTTGTTGGCAAAGTAACATCTCTGCTTTTTAATATGCTGTCTAGTTTGGTCATAACTTTTCTTCCAAGGAGCAAGTGTCTTTTAATTTCATGGCTGCAATCACCATCTGCAATAATTTTGGAGCCCCCAAAGAATAATGTCTGTCACTATTTCCATTGTTTCCCCATCTATTTGCCATAAAGTGATGGGACCAGATGCCATGATCTTAGTTTTCTGAATACTGAATTTTAAACTAACCTTTTCACTCTCCTCTTTCAGTTTCATCAAGAGGCTCTTTAGTTCTTCTTCACTTTCTGCCATAAGGGTGGTGTCACATGCATATCTGAGGTTATTGATATTTCTCCTGGCAATCTTCATTCTAGCTTGTTCTTCATGCAGCCCAACATTTTGCATGATGTATTCTGCATATAAGTTAAATAAGCAGAGTAGCAAAATACAGCCTTGACATACTCCTTTCCCAATTTGGAACCAATCTGTTGCTCCATGTTCAGTTCTAACTGTTGCTTCTTGACCTGCATATAGATATCTCAGGAGGCAGGTCAAATGGTCTGATATTCCCATCTCTTGAAGAATTCTCCCCAGTTTTTTGTAATCCACACAGTCAAAGGCTTTGACATAGTTAATAAAGCAGAAGAAGATTTTCTTCTGGAACTCTCTTGCTTTTTTGATGATCCACCAGATGTTGGCAATTTGATCTTGGGTTCCTTTGCCTTTTCTAAAACCAGCATGAACATCTGGAAGCTCATGGTTCATGTACTGTTGAAGCCTGGCTTGGAGAATTTTGAGCATTACTTTAGCATTACATTAGCGTATGAGATGAATGCAATTGTGCGGTAGTTTGAGTATTCTTTGGCATTGCCTTTCTTTGAGATTGGAATGAAAACTGACCTTTTCCAGTCCTGTGGTCATTGTTGAGTTTCCCAAATTTGCTGGCATATTGAGTGCAGCACTTTCACAGCATCATCTTTTAAGTTTTGAAATAGCTCAACTGGAATTCCATTACCTCCACTAGCTTTGTTCATAGTGTTGCTTCCTAAGGCCCACTTGACTTCACATTCCAGGATGTCTGGTTCTAGGTGAGTGATCACACTATCATGATTATCTGGATCATGAAGATCTTTTTTGTTAGTTCTGTATATCTTGCCTCCTCTTCTTAATATCTTCTGCTTCTATTAGGTCTAGACCACTTCTGTCCTTTATTGTACCCATCTTTGCATGAAATGTTCCCTTGGTATCTCTAATTTTCCTGAAGAAATCTTTCTGGTATCTCAATTGTTATATGTTCAAGGATACATATATATATATGGAGAGGGAGAGAGAAGAGAGCAAGAGAGAGGCAAAGATAGAGAGAGCCTAGTGTGTATTTGAATATTGATGGAGAAGATCCATGATAAGAAGATAAGTTAAAATTCAGGGGAAAGATTGAATTGTCAGTAGAGTGACATCCCTGAATCCTTTTGCAAGGGAAGAGCTGGAAACTATGCGGAAAATCAGACTTTTGTCCTAAAGAATAGCCTTTCTTCAATTTCAACAGAAGAGTGAAAGAGAAGGTGGTTATGTGCAGCATTTTGCAGTAAGGATTTATTAATGCAACCATAAAAGAGGTCTTTTTTATGGAAAAAGCAAAGTCATCCAATGAGGATAAGAGTAGGGAGGGTTCAATAAGAGGTCCTAGAAAGTTGAAGAAAGCTTCCCACTAGGTGTTGAGAGGAAAAGGTGAGTGACACTGTCAGGGGATGTGGGTGCCCCCAGAAGCTGGAGATCTTCAATCAGATTAGATGAGTGTGATTCCTTAACAAGTGACCTGGAAGGATATTTGATAATGACCATGTGTTATGTTTGAATTTGTGTGTTTCCTTGTTATGACAAGTGGGTGAAGAATGAGGCAAAGGTGTTTCAAGAAAAGGAAATGTTACGTGAATATCTGTCAGTTCTATAAAACCCTTGACTCATTCAAGGAGTGAAAATTATAGGGAAATGACTAAAGGAAACTGAGTCATAGAACCCAGTGGAACTCAAAGTTGGTTTACTGGCACTAGAGAGAAGAATTTCAGGGGATGTGTACAAGTAAATATATCATTGGAAGAAAATAGGGACATGTTTTTAACCCTAATTACCTGTGGATTTTAAAATGACTCCCAGGGACTTCCCTGCCACACCAGTGGTTAAGGCTTCATGGGGGGCCAAAGTTTGAGCCCTGGACAGGGAGCTAAAATCCCACATGCCTTGTGGCCAAAAAAGAACCTACAGCATAAAGCAGAATCAATATTTTAACAAAGTCAATAAATTTTTTTAAAGGTCCACATAAAAACCTTAAACAAAGATAATTTGTGCTGCCATGATATCATATGACTAGAGGGCCAGGACTAAACTTGACTCTCTCCCTGTGATAACAAGTTTTAGCATGTCACTCTGGGTGTGTGTGGATAGGATGAAGGGGAAAATTATATGACAGAGGGAGCGAACATAACTGAGGAACTAAGGGGTTAGACCAATTGCCCACAGGGACTTCAGCATTTTCTGTAGAATTAGCAATAACAGGGATGGCAACAGAATGGCGTGTCTTTCAGGATGCCAGAAAATTCTAGAGTATTGTAGAAAGTGTCAAAGTAGCATAGCTTCAGGGTAAGTTTCTCAAAGAAACACTAAAAAAAGTTGTTTATTTTATTTATTTACTGACTTACTCATGAAATCATGAGGTGTCATTGGTAAAAGAGTGTCACTGAGAAACCGCCAAACATGGTCATTCACTGGATGGGAAAGAACAAAAGAAAAAGAGCTACGAGGGAAAAAAATGTTCAAATTTCTAACAAGATTAGCAGGAAAGAGGGTGTGTTTGGAAAGATCTCATGGCTACAGATATTTTCACAGAGTATGTTCTTATTTTGAGAAATTTTTTGGCCATTTTTTTTTTACCTTTTCATTGAATATACTAAAAAGCAATAGCTAACAAGTAACCCAGTTCACTGGTTTCCCATGCTTCTGATATATCCTTCAAAAAGAACCAGTAAATATTAAGGCATCAAAAATAAATGTTAGATCAAGCTGAATAATTGTGACCACTTTTAATTCTGCTGGTTGTGGATAAAATTCTATATCTGAAAACATATTTTTAAACATTTTTATTGAAGTATAGTTGATTTGTAATTTTCTATTAATCCCTGCTGTAAGCAAAATGACTCAGTTACACATATGTATACATTTGTTTTTATATTCTTTTCCATTATAGTTTATCCCAGGGTATTGAATGTAGTCCCCTATGCTATAGAATAGGACCTTGTTGTTTATCCATACTCTGTTTACTAGTCTGCTTTTCAAACTCCCAATTCTTCTCTCCCACACCCACCTCCCCCACAGCACCCACAGGTGTGTTCTCTGTGTCTGCGAGTCTTTTTTCTGTATTAGGGTCATTTGTGCCATACTTGATATTCCTCATATAAGTAATATCATATTGTGTTTGTTTTTCTCTTCATAATTTACTTCACTTAGTATGATAATCTCTAGGTCCATCCATGTTGCTGCATCTGAGAACATAATAATAATCAATGCTGACTACAATATTCTGTATAATTCCATGATACAATGCCATGGAGAAGAAAGTACTTGAGTCATTTAGCATGTAACCTGCACTGGCTGGCCGCACAAAACCACAGAGAGAGATTTTCTGGAGGACTGTCCCGATAAGGATTTGGTGTCCACTGCCAGCCCTGCTCTGGGGAACTATCTGTACTAGTTTGACTTTCCTGACATTGTGCACATCCACTAAATTGCAAAATTATTTTGTTAGATCTATGCAAATGAATGGATAACATACAGTTTTTGAGAAATGCCTTATACATCTTTTCAGAAGTTACTATGTCCTCTCCAGTTTTAAATGCCATTAACGTGATTAAATATACTAGATTTTCATATTCCATGTGCCACATCTTAGGGATACATAGCAATTATTTTATGATTATTTATTACTTTGCCAACAAAGGTCCTTCTAGTCAAGGCTATGGTTTTCCGGTAGCCATGTATGGATGTGAAAGTTGGACTATAAAGAAAGCTGAGTGCTGAAGAATTGATGTTTTTGAACTGTGGTGTTGGAGAAGACTCTTGAGAGTCCCTTGGACTGCAAGGAGATCCAACCAGTCCATCCTAAAGGAGATCAGTCCTGGGTGTTCATTGGAAGGACTGATGCTGAAGCTGAAACTCCAATCCTTTGGCCACCTGATGCAAAGAGCCGACCTGTTTGAAAAGACCCTGATGCCGGGAAAGATTGAAAGTGGGAGAAGAAGGGGACAACAGAGGATGAGATGATTGGATGGCATCACTGACTCAATGGATATGAGTTTTGGTAAACTCTGGGAGTTGGTGATGGACAGGGAGGCCTGGCGTGCTGCAGCCCATGGGGTCGCAAAGAGTCAGACACGACTAAGCAACTAAACTGAACTGAACTGATTTACAAATATGAGATTCCGCGGTGGCTCAGCAGTAAAGAATCCACCAGCAGTGCAGGAGCCACAGAGGATGTGGGATCGATCCCTGGGTCAGGAAGATCCCCTGGAGGAGGATACCCAAGGATAATTATTTTACCTTGCAGTTCTTCCTATTGTCCTTATGATACATCATTTAAACGTTGATGACTCAGTTAATCAAAGTTTGCCTTCATTTTACCATTATATACAAGATAAATAAAAGTAAACTATGTAACACGAGGTTTTAATAAAATAAAGAAATGCTACTTTAAGAGCCTTAAATGCATTCCCTATTTCTGGAAATGGTGGATTTATTCAAAGTAATTAAAAAGTTATTTATTTTACTGCTAGTTTTCATCATTTTGGTTAACATATTAGTTGTCTATAAATTTATGAGAAATACAAAATTTTATGTATTATATGTACATAATATAATATGTACATTATTGTCTGAATAATTCAGTGTAATTCAGAAAGGAAGGGTTTTTTTTTTACATTAAACTTCGTGAACCAATCAAGCAGAATCATCCAGGTTAAGAAGCATCTGTGGAGAGCCATCTGGAGCTGTAAATTCCAAAATGTAAGCCTCAGTGGAAATTGTTCATTTTCAGAAATTACCCAGATCTTTGATTAATGGCAAACGTGTACACACACACTTATAAAAATACAAAGAGTACAAATTAGAAAATGTAGGAGAGAATCTTTTTCCCACTTCCAAAATCATACCTGTATTCTTGATCTATTCATATTAAACATTAGGGAAAATTCAATTACTGAAATTACTTAGAGAATTTAACAGTAGTAATTTTAGTATCAAGAAACTTAAGACATGGAAGTTTATGACAGGATCCAGTTGCAGTGAAGGCTGAGCTAAGAATTTGGGGGCATAAAACAAGATAAAGTTTTGTGTAAGGAGTAAGGAGATCCAACCAGTCCATCCTAAAGGAGATCAGTCCTGGGTGTTCATTGGAAGGACTGATGTTGAAGCTGAAACTCCAATACTTTGGCCACCTGATGCGAAGAACTGACTCATTGGAAAGACCCTGATGCTGGGAAAGATTGAGGGCAGGAGGAGAAGGGGACGACAGAGGATGAGATGGCTGGATGGCCTCACCGACTCAGTGGACATGAGTTTGAGTAAACTCCAGGAGTTGGTGATGGACAGGGAGGCCTGGTGTGCTGTGGTTCATGAGGTCGCAAAGAGTCGGACACAACTGAACAACTGAACTGAACTGACTGAGTGAACTTTTCAAATGGACTAGGTAATTCCCCTTTAGAAATACAAGGGTATTTTTATTTATGCTCATTGCTTTTAAATTTCTGTCTCAAACTAGAATCAGATCACCCAGAGCTATGAGATGCAATGAATGATAAAAATGAAGCTATGTGGATAATGTGCTTATTTAGTTTTTCCCATTTCCAAAACTGTCTCTTCATTACAATTTAATCAATATACTTCTAAGACTACATCTAAGTTAAAATACTCACTGAATAATAGTTAAAATGGTTAAAAATGAACTAAGATTTTCATCATCATGGTATACTTTATGGATTTTATAAAGTGTTAATAAACCAGAAAGTAAAAACTTTTAAGACTTCTGAAATTGAAAACTATGGTTTGCAAATAAAGTGTTTCTAGTCTATTATTTAATTTTTAGAGTATACTATTCAAAGTTAGAATTAAATATAGATTTGGGACATTAATTGATATCTCAGACAGTAAAGAATATGCCTGCAATGCAGGAGACCTGGGTTTGATTCCTGGGTCAGGAAGATCCCCTGGAGAAGGAAATGGCAACCCACTCCAGTATTCTCACCTGGGAGATCCCATGGACAGAGGAGCCTGGTGGGCTACAGTCTATGGGGTCACAAAGAGTCAGACACAACTGAGCAACTAAGTATGCATGCACACTTCCCCATTAGCAATAATAATTCTTTCTTTATTTGAACCTCAGTACCTTGTAAAATAGATGAGTTAGTGTGTCTATTTTCAGTGACATGTCCCCAAAATTAGACTCTGTTCAAGCACATGAAGAAATTGCTGAGAATATTTATAGGTTTCCAAATGATTGAGTTTTCATTCCTCTGATAATTACCGATAAGTGTTCTGTAAACTGCTAAGTGTTATGCAAATATTAGCTGCTATTATTAGTTAGGCTCTTCCAGAAGACATTTCCAAGAAAAGGTGAAAATATATATGCTCTAATATATGTAGCTCAGCAGGGAATGAGGGTTGTCTTGTGCTTCCTCTAGGGAACTCATTGGTACTCGCAGGCTCACCTTTATCACCAGCATAGAGTCTATCACTCCGGCTGAACAGCAAAATTTCAAGAAGATTAAGGCAAACTGGGAAAATTTGTTATCATTTTTTAAAATGTAGGCCCAAACATCCTAGTTTTTTAAGGTATGATATCTTGTGTTCTAAGTTGTATGTACATATATACATATATATGTGCATATATTTGCTTATTTCTTCTTGTAAGTAAATTAATTCTTAGCTATCCTGGGTCTTCATTGCTGCATGACCTGCTCTTCAGATGCTGCATGGGCTTCGCATTGAGGCGGCCTCTCTTGTTGCAGAGCAGGGACTCTCGGGCATGCAGCCTTCAGTAGTCGTGGCAGGTGGGCTCTGCAGTCGCAGCTCCCAGGCTCTAGCGTCCAGGCTAGGAGTTGTGGTACACAGGCTTAGTTGCTCCATGGCAGGTGGGATCTTCCATGATCAGGGATTGAACTCATGTCTCCTGCATTGTCAGGCGGATTCTTTACCACTGAGCCACCAGGCAAACCCTGTTTGCTTACCTCTTGATGGGTTGTGTCTTATTTTCTGGTTCATTCGTATTGATTTTTACTGGTCACAATATATTTCATACACATTCTTTCAATTAACCACTCTTGCAATCAAATAAGATATTATGAAATGATGGACATATGGCCAAGGAGAATAGCTCCTACAACTTAACGTATGTGGAGCTGAAGCTCAGAGAGGTAGAAAATTGTCTATCACTGTTTGCTGCTGCTGCTAAGTCGCTTCAGTCGTGTCCGACTCTGTGTGACCCCATAGATGGCAGCCCACTAGACTCCTCTGTCCCTGGGATTCTCCAGGCAAGAACACTGGAGTGGGTTGCCATTTACTTCTCCAATGCATGAAAGAGAAAAGTGAAAGTGAAGTTGTTCAGTCGTGTCTGACTCTTAGTGACCCCATGGACTGCAGCCCACCAGGCTCCTCTGTCCATGGGATTTTCCAGGCAAGAGTACTGAAGTGGGGTGCCATTACCTTCTCCGCTATCACTGTTTAGGTCATTAAAAAAAAAAAATAGAAGCAGAGGCAAAATTTTTGCTTCCAAGTCCTGTTTTTTTCTCACTATGTCATAGCTAATTCTCAAAAGACTTCCCAGTGCCTTTGGGAGATGAAGACATTTACTCTGTAATTTTGAGAATGAGAGAATGACCCACATGATAAGATAAAAATGCAAGTTTCCTTTGCAAACATAATTTAAGTACAGAATTGCTGATTTGTTAAACAATTTTATGGTAAGTGCATTATGAATTGAAATTGGAATTCTACGGCCTGGGTATATGCCAAGGGTGTTAATCATGACGTTCATAGGCAAAAGGAAAACTTTAAATATTCATGGGCATAAAAGAATAAACAAAGCTGAAACATCATCTCTGTAACAATTGAACATTTTTCTGAAAGCCTTAAGAAAAGAATCATTGGGTTAAAATGAAATACTGTCTATACAGACATATTCTACTAAGTTTCTTATTGCTAATGAACAAGTGATGCTTCGTAAAATGGTCTGCATTGAATTTTAGAAAGACTCTGCCACATCTGCAAGGAGACACGTGAGACCTAAGTATAAGGTGAAGCTTCAGAAAAGAGAAATAAAGAAAAATGTAATATATATATACAAATAAAATGGCACTGCATGAAAACAATACATTCTATTAAAAATTAATACACCTTTGAGTCAGCCCTAAAGAGGTAGATGAGCCTAGAGCCTATTATACAGGGTGAAGTAAGTCAGAAAGAGGAAAGCAAGTACGGTATATTAATGCAGGTACATGGAATCTAGAAAGATGGTACTGATGAGCCTACTTGCAGAGCAGCAGTGGAGACGCAGACAGACTTGTGGACACAGTGTGGAAGGGAGAGGGTGGGATGAAGTGGGAGAATAGCATGCAAACATGTACATTACCAGATGTGAGATAGACAGCCAGTGGGAATGTGCCGTGTGACACAGGGAGCCAGCGCTCAGTGACAGCCTGGAGGGGTGGGATGGGGTGGGAGGTGGGAAGGAGGTTCATGAGGGAGGGGGCATATGCATGCTTGTGGCTGATTCTTGATGATGTATGGCAAAAACCAGCACAATATTGCAAAGCAATTAGCCTCAAATTTAAAAAATAATTGAGATTAAACATACAAAATTACACAGTGTCCTAGTCATCATAGAAGACCCAAGATATACTTTCCATGTAAACACAATACTATGCACCCCACTGGCTTAATGATGAGATTGGAAGATTGTGATAAAAGGTTAAAATGCTGAAAAATTATACATGACAATAGTAAATAATATAATTCCATCAAATAAATGTAGCAATAGAAACCTAGTAAGTAAAAGCATGAGGATGAATAAAAAGGATAGGCCAACTCATTTGACCTGAATCAAGAATGTACATCTATCTTGGGGAGAGTAATCAGCTTCTTCTCAGTATATCTCCACTTTCCTGCAAAACAAGCATTGATTTTCATCTGTGAGGTCTTACAAATTAATTCTGTTGGTATCTTTCTCTCCAGCTCCTAGATGGTGAGTTATTTCATTCTGGATTTGCACACTATCTGCATCAAAGTTTTATTTTTTATGTTCTAATACAAGATGAATTACCTCAATTTAATGATATTCATGGTTCTACTGTGGTTTATTAGATGTATGGCCATGTTCCATTGGTTTCCATGTTTGTTTCACCAATGTTTAACACTTTTGTGAAAGGAAGCATCAGTATTGCTGGCTGCTAGACATGGCTTGACAAATAAATAGTTTGTGTTCCAAGGACAGATATTTCATCTTGCAGTGATTCAGCATTCTTGTCTCTGAAATTCACTTTCAAAGGGTCACATTTGTTCTCAGGTATGACTGTGTATTTCCTGACTGTATGTTATGTGAGAAGCTTTAAAAACTCCCAGTGCCTGTCACACTCCAGATAAATGAAATCAGAATTTGGGAGAGTAGTGCAGCGGTATTGGAAAGAAAAAAGTCTTAGTTGATACTTTGTGCAGACTTGATTAAGAACCACTGCTTTTAGAGACAGAAATCCATTCATTTCAGTGTCTTAAGTGAGACTAAAACAAATCCATAAGATTTCTCAGTGTCCGAAGGTATAAGAGACATTTTAGAAAATGGTATAACTGTTGGCATGAAGGTAATATCTTGCATAGCATATTCCAGCCAAACTAAATCTTGTTAAACAAAACTCCTCAAGAGATGATGTTTTCCTGATTACAGCAAAGAGGTAATTTTGATGAGTCATTGCAAAAAAATGATAAAATACATATAACTTATAAAGGATTTAGTTTGGTGATAGAAGATTTAACCAGATGTAATAGCATCCCATTTGTGAATATACATGGCCTTTAAATGGAGCAAAGAATGCCCATATTTTTAGTCAGTTTTTCACATTGCTCTCATGACATATGTGGAATAAGCAAGAAACATTTTTGAGACCAAATTCAATGATTCTGTGTTTTACTGGCATGCTTCCAATAAAAACTTCATTTTACTTCCTGAAATACATTTTTATCAAATTTGGTAAGAATTCTATTAGCAGTTGTCTGGAAAACATCTGCAATATATAAGTCAATCTTAATTAATTTAAAGTCACTGTGCCTTATTTTTTTATTTGGCTGGTTCCATGAAAAGATCCTAGGTTCCATTTGATGACATAGAAAAATCCCAAAGTTTCAAATATCAAGATGGTCTTGCTAAAGTTTCCTTGAGTATTTTAGCTCTTCCCTCCATATGTCGATTGATATATGTCCTGTGGATCTGACAACCATGTGCAGGTGATGTTAATGATGGTGATGGTCATGGTGCTACTGATGGTAATGGTGATGCTCAAGAGGACGAGGATGACTCCTATCTTTCACATTGACCATGGAAGGTCCATCACTTATAGTGCAACACAGAAAAAGGATGCTTTGTCAGATATGATAATAGAAAACTTAATTAAGCTTTACAATAATGTTTTCTATGTTGTGTGACCTTTTTTGATGCTTTTAATACTGTAAATGCTATAAAGCTGTATCTTTGTATGAGAAGTTGTTAATATAATCTGCAACAATATGCAGCACAATTTCTTTTGAGATAATTTTTGAGTAGAGCAATTTGGCAAGCAGGATTTCAGGTATAAACTTCAGAAATTAGTGAACATTTTCTTCTGTTGAAAGACATTTTGTATTTGGGAATGTTGTCATGTTTATCTAGGTAGTTTATTCCTAGTCTTGGCTTGAGCCTAAGGGCCTGGAAGGGCAGTCAGTGAGAAGTAACTGACTTGTCCTAAAGGACTAAAAGAAGTGAAAAAAGGAGACTGGATTCAAAGGTACAAGCAACTTGGACTTTCCATAAAAGAGAACATCCTCCTAGTCAGGAAACCACAGACTAAAGTTAAGAGATAAGAGGATAGTTATTGGGGATTCTCAACTGAAGGCTTCACCTGTTTGAACTGTGCAATGAGATTCCTGCCATACCTGAGAAGTTGCTGTAGACAACATCAAAGGTCTCTTAAACTGCCAGAGTCATAATTAATGATAGAAGATGGGCAGTTTGGATAAGATGTTCTAACTATGTAAAAATAGATACGATGATGCACTTTCTTTGACATATTGCAATAATTATTACTCCTGTGTTTTGAATACTTTGTATCTGAAAGATAGAACAGAGCCTCAGGTTTTACTCTTTTTTTTTTAACCTCTTGGAAGGATTTCATTATAGACAGAAACCTAAGCAGAAATTAGTCAGAGATTAATATTTTTATTATAGATGCAACTTGTATGAAAACTCTGTCACCAAATAGCACTAAGATTTTATTTATAGTGCTGTGGGTAAAAGTTGAAAGTGGGAAGTGCAACTGTGAAGGAGAAACCAGGAGAGGCCAAAACAAAGATGTGATATTGTGATTTGTAAGAAATACATGTTTGATCTTCAGGTGACCAAAATATGTTTCTCAGATATATTTGATCTTCTGTGGTTCCTAGTTCACAGTTCCCAAAACCCTTGGAATTTCCTGAAGGATGAGACTTAATGAGAGCATCTTTTGTTATAATATTTGTTCTCTTGTCCTCAGTTCCTGAAATGCTTCAGAGACATAAAGGGGAAATGAGTGTCTTGTCATTCATAATGAGCTCCTTCCCACCACAACTGAGTCCCTGTTAACAAGGTGACATTCTGAACACAGCTAAAGATGGGGGTGCTGGTTGCAAAGGGACCATCTGTGATTAGAAGGTTGGAAATCTCTCAGAAGGACTGATGCTGAAGCTGAAGCTCCAATAATTTGTCCACCTGACGCGAAGAGCGGATTCATTGGAAAAGACTCCGATATTGGGAAAGATTGAAGGCAAAAGGAGAAGGAGGTGACAAAGGATGAGATGGTTAGATGGCATCACTGACTCAATGGAAATGAGTTTGAGCTGTCTCCAGGAAATAGTGAAGAACAGGGAAGCCTGGTGTGCTGTAGTTCGTGGGGTCTCAAAGAGTCAGACACGACTTAGCGACTGAACAACAAAGCAGGTAAACTGTTTCTCTGAGCCCTGTGCACTGATCTGGTAAATTAGTAAACCCCAAGGAGGGGACTGTGGGGTCTTCTGGTTTGTAGCCAATCCCTCTGAGTACAAGTGGCAACCTGAACCTGCACCTGATGTCTGAAGTCCAAGGAGGGACTCTCCAGTATGTAGCTGGGGAGCCAGGAGCCCAGGTGGCCCCCGGGACTTGGGGTTGGCCTCTGAGTTTGGGACAGTCTTCTGTCCTCCTGTGGAAGCTGAGCTTCTCTCAGGCAGACAGTGTTGGAATGGACTTGAATTGGAGGAGTGCAGCTGGTGTTTGGAGACTTGTTTCCTCAGGATATGGGGAACCACTCCCCCTGCTCACCGTGAAAGTGGGTCTCAGAATCAGCCCTTTTAACAGGAGGTACAGTCTGATACTTCAGCCCTCTCTCTGGTAATGACCACAGCCTCTCGGAGGTTTGGTTTCAGAAGTAGTGATGAGGACTATTATTGAAGTAGTCCAGGGAGGTGCTTTGTAGGCATCACATTACTTGCTTGTCACAACTCTCTGTAGCCATTGTCTTGGTTTGGCAGAAAGAAAATCTGAGATTTAGATTTAGCAAGTACCTTAGCCGAAATGACCTCACCGAGAGTGAGAAAGGGGGAAAGGACTCCATGCAGTCCATCTCTGCAGCCATCATCTAAAGGGCTCCCACCCTCTCCTGCTACCTACACTGGCAGCCCCCACCTCTATTTCCACACCCCATTCCTCCGGCTCCCCAACATGACCACATGGAAATGAGGTCTGCTGGCTGTCAGGTCTGCTATATTCTGTGTGTGCACAGTGATTATGAAACCACTTCACCTTTCCATTTTCTAAATTTTATATAGAGTACATTTAATTTAAAATGTTATATTCGTTTCAGGTATACAGCAAAGGGAGATATATATATATATATATGTATATGTATATATGTATACATATGTATATATATTTCAGATTCTTTTCCCAATTAGGCTATTACAGAGTATTGAGTAGAATTCCTTGTTTTACATAATAGGTCCTTGTTGGTTATGTATACATATACATATAGTCATATTATATGTTTTATTTATATATATATATATATAGTCAAGTGTATATATTAATCCCAAACTCCTAATTTATCCATATCCCCCACCTTTCTCCTTTGGTAACTATCAGGTTTTTTTCTGACTCTTTAAGTCTGTTTCTATTTTGTAAATAAGTTCCTTTGTATCTTTTTTCCTAGACTCCACATGTAAGTGATATTATGTGATATTTGATTTCTGTTTGACTTACTTATTATGAAAAATTTCTAGGTCCATACATGTTGCTGTAAATGCCATTATTTCACCCTTGTTTATGGCTGAGTAACATACCATGGTGGTATACAGCATATCCGTATATGTACCACATCTTCTTTATTCAGTCCTCTGTTGATGGGCATTTAGCTTGCTTCCTTGCCTTGGCTATTGTGAAGAGTGCTGCTATAAACAGTGGGGAACATTTCTCCTTTCCTTTATTCTCTAAATTCCTTTACCTTTTTCTTATCACCAAATAAGATATTAAACCGAAAACCTTAGTAACACTATATATATTAGAAACATTACCAAAATGCATGAGATGACAAGTTCCTCTCTGATCATTTACCATGATGTAGAGCCATTAATTTGGTGTCTGTGTGGCAAAGATAAATGATTAAACGAAACAGCCACAACAGTAGCAAAAATCCACAGTCAAAACATGCTGCTGCAGTAAGATTTAAATTAATTACAGGACTTTAGATTCTTTAGTGGTATAACCTCACTGAAGATGTATAACCTTTAATTTCCAAAGTGTAGGCTAGTCTGTGTTCAAATTAGTGATTTTTTTCATCCTGCTTTAAGAACCTATGAAAATATATTAGTTATATAAAATGGTACTTATTTTGTGTAATCTTTTCAGTGATCATTGCAAGAACTATATAGTATTATCATAAAAGAAAAAGATAATTTTATATGTCATAAGGAGAATATTTTCAGAAAGGCTAATGTATGAGTACAGGTGACTTAATTTGTCTTAGTGACCTGAAGAATATAATAGTCCAAGTGGAAAATGCATCCCTGGCAGGATCTGCCAACCACCAATCAACTCCAGGTGGATTTTGGAACCAAAGCTCGTGATCAGGGGATGGTGAGCTACTCCTGTCATCAAAAATTCTTGAAACCTCCAGGGAGCACAGCTCGGGCTTCGCCTCTACTTTGGGTGATGTTGGATCCCCAGCCTTAGAAGGCTCGTGTCTCAAAGAAGCTTGTGTCTGCACTGGTCTATGAACCAATGACATGGACTTAATCATGTGCCTTCAAAATTCATAGGTCAGAGCCCCACTCTCTAGGACCTCAGAATGTGACTGTATTTGAAGATAAGGTCTTTAAGAAGGTAAAATAAATTCATGTGGACGGGCTGGTACACTCAAAAGAAGGGAAAATTAGGACACAGACATGCCCAGAGGGAAGACCATGTAAAGAGACAGACAGAATAAGATGATAAGATGGTCATTTCTAAGCCAAGGAGACAGGTCTCAGAAAACACACACACCAAGACAATCCTATCAACATCTTGATCTCAGACTTCTAGCCTCCAGAACTGTGACAAAATACATTTCTGTTGTTTAAACCACCAGGTCTGTGAGACTGTGTCATGGCAGCAACAGTAAACAGATGTGTCTACTTTTCAGGGTCCATCCAACGATGTGGAAGGAGAGTTGTAGAGTAACCACGCTCAGACAAGCCCAGCGCTCTGTCTATCCTTAAGGCCCCCTAAATCTAAAGCAGCTCACCAACTTGAGTCTTTCCTATTTTTTTTTTAATTTGTTTAGAGTAGTGTTAGGTTCATAGCAAAATTGGAAGGAAGATGCAGAGTTTCCCCATATGTGCCCTGCCCCTGAGGACATATGAGTGGCATGTGTGCTGTTATCGAGAACTCTACAGTGACACATGAGAATCACCCAGAGTCCACAGTTTACACCAGCACTCACTCTTGGTGTGTTTATTTTCCCCCAAGATAATGTTAAATTTTGTTACTTTTATTTTTCAAGATGTATATCCATCACTCATCAAAAGTCATTGGCCTAAGAGATCATAGGCTATCGCCACTGTGTTTAAGCATCCAGATCATTCATTGTTGCTGTTCAGTGGTTCAGTTGTGTCCGACTCTTCCTGGCCCCATGGACTGGGGTCACAAAGATCCCAAAGATCACTGATGGCCTTTTAAAAAATCATTTAATAATAAGAAATACTGCCTATTCACATATTTGATAGTTTTTTTTTTTTTTTTTGGTTTCTTGAGGGTAAAATGCTAGAAAGTTAACTGTTGTTAGCTTCTCAGAGAGCACAGGAAGGTTTCTGTTTATCGTTTGCCCAAATCATAAGAGCTTTTCATGACCAGATTTTTGTCCTGTTAGCTGATTTTTAAAGATGTAATACTTGAGGTAGAAAATATTGTGTTTTTAGTAAATCCAAAGTGATACCCCAAATTGTAAGTATGAAACCACTAACTGCTAAGAACTCATTGAAAAGCAGATTTTTGAGGTGAGTCCCACAGGATGGCATATAGCCACTCAAAAGAGGAACAGCCTCCTTACTGCTGGTCTGGGGGGCCGTCCTCCGAGTTTACATGAGGTGTCCCTTCCTCTGGGAGGAGGTGGCATGCTGAGCTGGTGAGGTGGGCACATAAGATTTCAGTACATCATTCTGCTCACCATCCCTCTCCATGAGCTAATCTGCCCAAGCATATTATTAACAGAAAGATCTGAGTTAAAAAAAAAAAATACCAGCCATGAAACTCTCCCGAGTGAATCAATTCAGATTGTAAAATACTGGAAGAAGAATGAACCAGAGAAGCACTGACTGTCTCTGTTGGCTAGTTGAAAATGGAGATATTTTTTCTAAGGGAACTCTATGATTATTTGATGAAAAAGTCAAGAATTTAAATACTTTCTCAACTGAAAGAAGTGGCTTGAATGTAGCCCTTTTATAGTAGACATTTTCCAAGGTAATGGGGAAACAACATCAAAAAAATGTTTGAGGCAGGAGGAGAAATAGAGAAAGAACAGCTGGATCTACCCTAGCAATAGAAGATTTCCTGGGTGGTCAGAGAAAAGCGAGCGAGGTGCAGAGTTGGTTATCTGGGAAGATGGTCCAGGTGTGGTGCTTGGGTTTTATTTCAAGTGCAAGTTATTGAAGGATTCTTAGCAAGGAAATAGCACAACCTTTTTTTCTTTAAAAAATGTCACTCTTGCTGACATATGACAACCGAATTACAAGTTTTCCAGGCGGACAATGGAGAAGCCACTTAAGAGGCTGCTTAGTAACCCATCAAGAAATAATGGCAACATGAACTCTGATTGCCATCGTACAGCAGGAGGAAAGTGGATGGATTGAAGACGCCTTTGGAAGTAGAAATATCACAAGTGATTGTAAAGTTTTTGTGAAGATGCTGTGAGGCACAGAGGGGAGAAGAATAAGTGTATGCTCCCAATTCTCTTACTTGAGCAATTTATGAATCATGGTGTCATTTACTGAAATGGGCCAGTCTTGGTCAAGAATGGATTTTTTTTTAGTTGTTTTAAAAGTTGTACAAATTATTTTATATGAAAATAATGATAATGGCTTCACCAGGTACCATGTGCTTTGACCTTCCTTCACTTTCCAAAGGTATATATTTCTATATGAAAATATAGAATAACATAGATCCCAATTATCAACTACAGAAATGGGGAAATAACTTCATTGGTGGGTAGCCCTGAGTAAAAGCAAAAAAGATATGCCATCACTCATCATGTTATCACATTGTGTCTTATTTGAAGAAGTTTACATGCATTTCATAACCACAAAGTAACTAAGTTTCCTAAACTATGTGGGTCTCTAAGTGCCTGTGATATGCTGACAAGAGCTCTAAGACAGGAGGATTCTTGCACTTGGGAAACACATCTGAAAGAGAAAAACATGCGGGCAGAGACATACAGTGTAGGTGGTGTGTGTGTGTGTGTGTGTGTTAGTCAATCAGTCATGTCAGACTCTTTGCAACCCCATGGACTGTTGCCCACCAGGCTCCTCTATCCATGGGATTCTCCAGGCAAAAACACTGAAGAAGTTGTCATTCCCTTCTCCAGGGGATGTTCCTGACCCAGGTATCTAACCTGGCTCTCCTACATTAGCAGGCAGATTCTTTACCATCTGGGGAAGCCTATGCAGAAGGATACATGCTGCCAAAGAGAGTGAAAAACTAGCACCCAGATACAAAGTGATAGATAAAGAGTGGAAATCAGGATAAACCAGATGTTTCACAGAGGAGCTGGCTTTACAGTAGGCAAATGCGGGGAGTTTGTCCTTGTGGCCATATGGAAAGAGACCAGAGGGACAGAATGAATGGTGAGTCAACATTCTAAACAGTACACTTTAGTCTTTCTTTTTTGCTGGACCATGGGGTGATTTTAGAGAAGCATTTGTGTTTAGTTGTGAGAACATTATCTGGTGCTAAGAATTGTGACCCTATGTTGTAGATAGAAAGACTCATTTAACAATCTTTCAAAGGATTTTTTCAGTGGCTATAGACTATATATGGGTATTTCCTAATTTTCTACCTCTTGCTTATATTCTCTTTTTTTAACATTCTATTCTAACTGTAATCTTGGAATATATTGTATATATGTATATATATATTACTTTTTTATGCTCCTTTTCTTGTCTCAGTCTCTCTGTTTCTCTCACACATACACTTTAGGATAAAAAAGTAGGGGTAAAGAAAAACTCTGCATAGCTGAATAATTACAGATGATGTAGAAATCAATATGAATACATGATGAATTGACTTTTGTTTTAAAACTCACAGTTATGAAACTCTTAAATCAATTAATCCAGTGTGGAACACACTGAAAAGGATGAACAAGATGCTAGTCAGCATGTTTATTGGATGATTAGGAATGAAAATATTATTTATAGTCAGTTAACATGGTAGGCAGGTTAGTTAAAAAATAAATAAAAAATTTAAATATTATGAAAGAATCCAGTCATTTTTATGGCACTAAATACAGTTAGATCTCTCCTTCCCTTTCACCATCTGCTCTCTTCACGGAGCTTATTTATCATAAGTTTATTATGAATTGTTTTTTCTTAGCACCTTCTTGGTGAGGTATTGATGTGCCATTTCACACAGTAACTTCACAGGACTTCTGATCTCCAACTAGAAATCTTGAGTTAAACCTTGTGTATCTTCATTTAGCAACTTCTAGGATCCACAAAGGATCCTAAGTTGGAATTCAGCTTCTATTCTTCCACCTCTATTGTTCAGGAATAATCCCTCAGACAAAAGGAGGGGATCAATCCCTACATGGCGTTTCTGGTGGCTCATGTGGTGAAGAGTCTGCCTGCAATGCAGAAGATTCAGGTTCAATCCCTGGGTCAGGAAGATCCCCTGGAGAAGGAAATGGCAATCCATTCTGGTGTTACTGCCTGGAGAACCTCATGGACAGAGGAGCCTGGTTCCTCTGGGCTACAGTCCATGTTCTCAGAGGCGGACATGACTGAGCCACTAACACTTTCACTCAATCCATATACAGGCAGCTCATAAAGACTGAGAATCAGGCTACATGTAGGGGTTGAACACTGGCTTTTATCTAATAGGAAACTACATCTATTGCTTTGATAATTCTCAAGCAAATATACTACATGAAATGAGACACAGAAAAAACTCAGTTGTTGAAGTGCATATTAGTATATAAAAAATAATTCAGTAATGATAAGAGAAAGAAAACCATACTGGAACATTTTTAGAATTTTCCTTGGAAAATGGGGAGGAACTTTCTCCAGGTAGAAGTGATGTCAGTGTTAAATAGACCTGGCATTGTGACTTGTTAGCTGTGTGGCATTTGTCTCTGAGACTGGGTTTCCTCATCTCTAATGAGAAAAGTAATGGCTTAACTTACAAAGTTTCTATAAGGATTAAAGATGATAGTTATTTGAGGAGTGCCTGACAGATGCATCACTGGCATTAAATAAATGCTTTTAGAGAAGCTTATAAGAATTTGTCAAGATAGTCACATTAATATCTTACCCCACGCCCCCACAAATTCATAGTTGCTACTTTATCTCTACTTGTACACTGAAAGTACACTATTCAAAAAGAATGAGAATATTTACTTGTATTTCTTAGTTGAATGACACATCTGATTGCTATTCAACTATTTTGCCTACTGGGGCTTCCCTGGTTACTCAGTAGTAAAGAATCTGCTTGCCTACACAGGAGATGTGGGTTCGATCCCTGGGTTGGGAAGATCCCCATGGAGAAGGAAATGGCAACCCACTCCAGTATTCTTGCCTGGAGAATCCCATGGACTGAGGAGTCTGGAAAGCTGCAGTCTATGGGATCACAAAGAGTCAGACACAACTTAGCAGCTAAACAACAAAAAAAATTTTGCCTACTGGCTCCACTGAATTGACAGAAGGACAAATGTATGCAATTTTATATTCTCAATGAGATATAAACATGTTCACATAGAGCCCAAACATACATATGTACATACATGCGTGGTGGTAGTGGTGCTCAGCTGCTAAGTCATGTATGACTCTTCGGGACCCCGTGAACAGTAGCCCGCCAGGTTCTCCCGTCCATGGGATTGCCCAGGCAGCAATACTGGAGTGAGTAAACATGTCCTCCTCCAGGGTATCTTCCTGACCCAGAGATCATGTTTCTATATCTATATCTATATCCGTATCTATCTATATCTATCTATCTATCTATCTACATGTGTATCTATCTATATCTAATCTATCTCTATATGTATGTACTAAGTAGGCTGCATAACAGTCAAGAAGAAAATGATCTTTCATAATTCATTTGGGAGACCTTCAGAGCTGCCCTTTGGATCATCATGAACATGTCATTAAATGATATAAATGGCACCATTAGTACTAAAAGGAACTGGTTGCTGCTTTTTTTTTTTCTTTTAAAGAATTGTTTTCAATTGAGGTATTAGTTGCTATAATGGAAAGTGAATGGACTTCAGGTCAAAAAGCTTAACCTAGCACTGTGGCTTATTAGCTGTGTGGCATTTGGCTCGAAGCCTGGGTTTCTTCATCAATCATGAGAAAAGCAGAACTCAACTTTACAAAGGATTTACAATGCTGTAAGGATTAAAGATACTAGTTACTTGAACAGCGCCAGACACAAGCATCTTAGGCATTCAATAAATACTCGATCCTTCAGTTGTATTTTCTTTTGTCATGTCCTGGGAGCCACTGCATCACACAGACTCAGAATTACTTGAACTAGAAGGACTCTAGATACCATGTGTTAGAAAACAGTCTAGTAAAGAAGTATGTGAGTTGGTTAAGTCACTTGTTATTGTCGTTTAGTCGATCAGTCATGTCCGATTCTTTGCAACCCCATGGACTGCAGCATGCTAGGCTCCTGTCCTTCATTATCTCCCAGAGCTTGCTCAAATTCATGTCCATCAGGTTGGTGATGCCATCCAACCATCTCATCCTCTGTCATCCCCTTCTCCTCCTGCCCTCATTCTTTCCCAGCATCAGGGTCTTTTTCAATGAGTCAGCTCTTTGCATCAGGTGGTCAAAGTATTGGAGTTTCACCTTCAACATCAGTCCTTCCAATGAACACCCAGGACTGATCTCCTTTAGGATGGACTGGTTGGATCTCCTTACAGTCCAAGGGCCTCACAAGAGTCTTCTTCAGCACCATAATTTAAAGCATCAATTCTTTGGTGCTCAAGCATCTTTATGGTCCAACTCTCATATCTGTACATGACTACTGGAGAAACCATGATCAAATAACTTGGGTTCAGGCAGAGTGTGATCTTCTTCAGATACATAAATCCAGAGACTCAATTTTTATTCGTCCATAAGAGGACTGATCAATATTAGCAAAATATAATATTTAAATTACTCTCAGTGAGAAGATAGCTAGAGTCTGAACAGGACTGGTTGCCCAGACAGAATGGTCTGTCCTCTATGAGCATATCTACTCAGGAGACAAGATCAACCTGTTCCTGGTGAGGAAGTTGTCAGAGCAAGTCCTTCAAACATATGACGTTTGATTATTTGTATAAATATATTTCTGAAAATTCCTTTCATTTTATTTTATTTTTTTATTTGTTTTTTTCCCATTTATTTTTATTAGTTGGAGGCTAATTACTTTACAATATTGTAGTGGTTTTTGCCATACATTGACATGAACCAGCCATGGATTTACATGTGTTCCCCATCCCAGTCCCCCCTCCCACCTCCCTCTCCACCCCATCCCTCTGGGTCTTCCCAGTGCACCAGCCCTGAGCACCCATCTCATGCATCCAACCTGGGCTGGTGATCTGTTTCACCCTTGATAGTATACTTGTTTCAATGCTGTTCTCTCTGAACATCCCACCCTCGCCTTCTCCCACAGAGTCTAAAAGTCTGCTCTGTACATCTGTGTCTCTTTTTCTGTTTTGCATATAGGGTTGTCGTTACCATCTTTTTAAATTCCATATATATGCATTAGTATACTGTATTGGTCTTTATCTTTCTGGCTTACTTCACTCTGTATAATGGGCTCCAGTTTCATCCATCTCATTAGAACTGATTCAAATGCATTCTTTTTAATGGCTGAGTAATATTCCATGGTGTATATGTACCATAGCTTCCTTATCCATTCATCTGCTGATGGGCATCTAGTTTGCTTCCATGTCCTGGCTATTATAAACAGTGCTGTGATGAACATTGGGATGCACGTG